>NC_055973.1:26688303-26865803 GCF_018492685.1 Alosa sapidissima
GCTTCCCAGGACAGGAGAGGTGGCTACAGTAATGCTCTGATGTTGAAAGCACCAGAGGGTCTTACTGTGTAGTGACCATCAGAAGTGTCCCACACAAGGCCCCGGCCGTGACGCAACTGGCTGGGGCACCTGCAACGTACACCGGCGACCCGGGTTCGATTCCCAGCCCGTGGTCCTTTCAGGATCCCGCCCCGACTCTCTCTCCCACTCACTTCCTGTCATTCTCCACTATCCTATCTGATTAAAGGCATAAAAGGCCAAAAAATATATATATACTAAAAAAAGAAGTGTCCCACACAAACCCCTGTGGGACTAAACTCTCTTTATGCATCTCTGGTAATAAACCTGGAGCCGGACCAAAAAGCCCCACCGCATCCAAGTTATTTAAAGTTCATTTCCATGTCAAGAGAAGATGCATGCGTTTTTCGAAGCCAAGGTGCTGACAAAGGAAACAATGGCTAAAAAAAAACAGTGGAGCAACTTGGCACTCGCGAGGACCTGCTATAAAACACAGGCACAAGGAGAGTGGCCACGCAAAGCATGCAACTATTGACTTTAACTGGGACTCTCAATCAGCAGGTGCAGTCTCTTAACAGTCCACATCAACAAACCAATGAGGAGTACTTCTAACAGACAACACATTTCAACTGTGAAGTGATTAAGTCCTCAAGTTGTTATCATCTGCTGACTGTGATAAAAGCCTGAATTAAGTGTCTCGTTCATTGCTCTACTTTGGCTGCTAAGAGAAAAATAAATGTGATAAAAAAAATCCACAAAATAAGCTTTCACTCTTCTTTCTTTCTTTCTTTCTTTCTTTCTTCCTCCCTCCCTCTCTCTTTCTCCTTCTCAGTCTCTTTCCCTCTTTCCGTCTCTCTCTCCAGTGAGGTTTTACAGCATCTCCAATGCATCTCGGAGATAATCCCCCGGTGGGCAGCCGGTCACTTTAATTGGGCTAATTTATGGAAGGTGCTGCAGCGGGCCAGAAGGAGCAGATGCCGTCCCTCCACCTCACCTCGCCGACCCTCGCCGCTCCCTCGCTTCTGCTGACGTCATGTCTTTTCTTGCTCCTTTCTCTTTCTCTCCCTCTCTCCTCCGCTCCATCACTTTCACTCTCTCTGACTTATTGTCTCGCCCTCTCCCAGCCCCCCCTCCCCCCCTCTCTCTCTCTCTCTCTCTCTCTCTTCATCTTTCTCCATCTCTCTCGTTTCCCTGCCCCCCCCCCCCCCCCCCTCTTCATCTTTCTCCATCTCTCTCGTTTCCCTGCCCCCCCCCCACCCCCCCACCCCAAAAAAAAAAGCTGGCATTGTCCGCTGCAGAGGTTTGCCAAGGTTGCTCCCGGCGCGCCACGACGCTAAATTAATGACATCACTCGCAGGCCTGGGCCACAATAAAGTTTGCATCCTGTCCAATACCCTAAGTGCCTCCGTGGCTCCCACTCCGGCTCCCCAACCCGCCGACAGGCTTCTCCCCGTGGCCATCCATTACCCCGCCCCCCGCCCCAAAGCAGCCGCCAGAGGGGAGAGAGAGAGAGCCACTCATTACGGAGGAGAAACATTTGGACTTGGATCAAAGTTCAGCCAACAAAAAAAAACAGCATCTAGACACACATATACTCACTTTTAAACTCACAAACACACCTTTCTCACCTTCTCAGACACATAAATACACACACACATGCACACACACACACAGACACACACACACACACACACACTCGTCCTGCCATCTTGTGAGCCTGATTTACAGCTGAATTAAGAGTTGTGTACAATAGCGTTGTGTTTGCTCAGGTGGTTTGTAGTGAAAGGAGGGCGTCGTGCGATCTGGGGCTCGTCCATCTTACCCAGCTTATTCCTCTGACTCCGTATGCTGTCCAGCTCCTTGTGCAGGTGCTGCCTGCTGCCGTGGACGTGGGAATTGGAGGCCGTGCCTGGAAGAGACAACACAGAGAGAGAGAGAGAGAGAGAGAGAGAGAGAGAGAGAGAGAGAGAGAGAGAGAGAGAGAGAGAGAGAGAGGAAGAAGAAAGATAGAAAGATGGACAGACAGACAGGGAAAGAGAAAGAGAGAGGGAGAAAGAAAGAGAGAGAGAAAGAGAGATATGACACATTAAAAACACGTCACCATCAAAGGGTTTGCGGGTGAGAGATGGAGATGTCTGGGCGGTGAGGAGCATCTGTGGTTTGGCCCATAGAGAAGCCCTTATCACCACCCCCCCCCTTCCTCAAACGCCTGCCTGAGATCTCCCATGCCCCTGTGTGACTCACGCTGCCTGTCAGAGAAATAAAGAAATCAACGCAAGAGGACTGTCTAAGTGGGAGAGAGGAGTGTGGCGCTACGTCTGTGTGTGTGTGTGTGTGGCGGGGTGGAGAGGAATCAGACGTGAGATGAAATGATGAACAGAGGCTGACAAAACCCTCTTCATCTGCAAGCGAGCGCATTCTCTCTCTCTCTCTCTCTCTCCAAACAAACACGATTCACTCTCGCTCTGGGCTGCCGTGCCAATGCCTCAACCAACCTCAGCCTCAGCACCCACAACAGGAAAGCGGGGGGAAAAAAAGCCCCACCAAGCAGGTTACCGTTTAACAGAGTCGTCAAACTCTGAGCCAACCACAAATCTACTTTTCTTTCACCTTCTTGCTCTTTTTCACTCTTCATTTATTTTTCCCACTCCCTTTTAATAGTGTTCTCTTGCTCGCCTTTCAAGGCTTTGGCATGCTCCTTATTTTAATGAAGAAATCCCATCAGAGGTGCTTAATCCTGTTTAGCGTTAAACATGATGATCTCAAACAAGCACAACAACAACTTGGAAGAAAAAAAACTCGCTGTCTGATGTGTGAAGGATATTCAGCAAGCTCCAACCAGCCCTAGGAGATAGTGGTGGCACAGAAGTGTGTGACTGTTTGCGGTGTGGTGAGTGTGCATAAGTGTGTATGTGTGCGTGTGTGTTTGTGTGTGTTGATAAAGTCAAAGAACGGGGTTCTCCAGGAAAACCACAGCGCTTGCTCATTTAGGATCTAATTTATGTTTCATTCAGGATTTTTTCTCTCTCTCTCTCTCTCTCTCTCTCTCTCTCTCAGCCCCCTGGAAGTGCTGGAGTATCCATTTGCATTCCCTCAGGACAGCCGGCAGATCAGCGGCAATTAGCTTGGCGTTACACTGTTACTGCGTGCAATAAAAATCACATCTTTCATCTCCCCAACAGGGGCTGTGCGAGGCCCTGACTTTGATCAAGTCTCTCTCTTTCTTCCCATCTCCTGTCTTTGCTCTCTCCATCTCTTCTTTCAATTATTATTATGACACGCCCTGTCTGGTTGAGGTTTGGGGATTCTAAATGAAGACATATACGGTGATGTGATTGAGAGAGAATGAGTGAGAGAGAGAGAGAGAGAGTGTGAGAGTGAGAGAGAGTGAGTGAGTGAGTGAGTGAGTGAGTGAGAGAGACAGAGGAAGAGAAAGAATGAATGAGAAAACCCCTTCGGAGAGGAGAGAAAAGGAAAAAAAAAGGAAAAGAAGAGAAAAGTCCCATGCGGAAGAGAGGAGCTCGTGTTCCAGCCTGACCCTGCACCTGCCCTGGCGAAGGCGCTCAGGGGGAAGTTTGAACCCTGCAACCAAACGTGTGCAAGACAACGCGACAGGAAATGTCACCGCGTGTTCGACAGGTCTGGCACACACACACACACACACACACACCTCCACCACCTCAGACAAGCCTCACCCCGAGGCCAGGATCCTGCAGACGATTCAGTCGATGAAGGGGGGGGGGGGTTCAGACGTGATCAGCCATATTCATGGGCTGTATCCCGAGGGAGTGGGAGGGTGGGTGGTGTCATGGATTCCTTGCGTCGCCTGAGCTCCCTCTGAAACCCCCTGAACCAAGCCCTGTGTCTGTGAACGTCATAAGAAGCATCCCCCTGAACCAAGCCCTGTGTCTGTGAATGTCATAAGAAGCATCCCCCTGAACCAAGCCCTGTGTCTGTGAACGCCATAAGCAGCATCCACCTCTGCACACAGCACAGTGCTTATAACACACATCCATCATGGATGCAGAAATCACAGGCGCATGGAGCAGAGTGCCTGGGAAATATCCTACAGGTGAAACCATGACGATGAGGTCAGGACTACAACTCCCAGTGATACAGTGTAACTATTACCAATTCAGCTCCTTACAATCCCAATGTATGAACATATTTTGACAGTTTCTTGACTAGAATATCATCAGAAATGCCATCAGGAGTTAAAATAAACATCAATCTACATTTGACTCACTATACACCATGAACCACCAGATTAAAACAATCTGGTATTCTAAAACAAGGCTCCATACTATACCACACAACTAACTGGAACAGAATGACTTAGCAGGCACATTAAATCATTTGACATTTCTGCAGGCTCTAGGGGTAACAGGTGTGAACAACTTGGTTCACATCACCTGAGATGTGTTAATGCAGACACTAGTGGATTGCTCATGTTAAACAATGCAATGCAATTATGTCAGTGAATAAACGGTCATGATCCTTCATGTATGGTGATACTATAGGTTGTGCTTAAACACACAGACAGCAGCGACTATGGACAAGAATTTTCAGTGACTGCGCAAAATGTTCCCCCAAAATCCACTCAGCAAGCTGTAGGGCACTTGTGTAGTTTTCCATCTCCAGACGGCCCTGTGTGCGAGCGCGACAGCCACAGAATGTCAATGTGACCTCCGCTGCTCTGCAGTGGCCAGGCAGTAAAGAGATGAACTGGCTGCTCGGCACACGCAGGGATCTATCTCATGGCCATCTCCTCTCCTCCGCATTACGTCACTCGCAATTATGCAAAGGAGAACGGAGCGCGGGCGAGAGAGAGAGAGAGAGAGAGAGAGAGAGAGAGAGAGAGAGAGAGAGAGAGAGAGAGAGAGACGGATAGAGAGAGACAGATGGAGTAAGATAGAGACAGAGAGAGACAGAGACAGAGAGAGAGACAGAGACAGAGAGAGAGAGAGAGAGAGAGACAGATAGAGAGAGACAGATGGAGTAAGATAGAGACAGAGACAGAAAGAGACAAAGACAGAGAGAGAGACAGAGAGACAGAGACAGAGAGAGAGACAGAGAGAGATGGATAGACAGAGAGAGACAGAGAGAGAGAGACAGAGAGAAAGACAGAGAGAGAGAGAGAGAGAGAGAGAGAGAGAGATGGATAGACAGAGAGACACAGAGAGAGAGACACAGAGAGAGAAAGAGATGGATAGAGCGAGAGAGAGAGACAGACGAAGTAAGATAGAGAGAGAGAGAGAGAGAGACCTGCACGGCACGGCGGCGCAGCCACTTGCAAGGTCATCGTGCCGCAGAGCATCTGGACGACTGCAAGTGAGTGCGGAGGGAGCCAAGAAACACACACACACACACACACACACACACACACACACACACACACACACACACACACACACACACACACACACACACACACACACAATCATTTGCCTCTCTCTCTTACTCAAACACACACACACAATTACACACACACACACAGACCCTCTATCCCTCTCTCTCACACACAACCACACAGGGAAGCTAGACCCACACTCAGTGTCGATGAGGACACACAGAGAGCCCTGAAACTCCTGCTGGATTATCTTTGCATAAAGGACAAAGCCTCAACTCACACCAACACTATTCTGCTGACTAACTCACTTTCCCAGACTACAGCGTGCGCCCAAGTCCTGCAGGGAGACAGGTGTCAAAGGGGCAGGTTGAGCGTTCACCTGCAGACCACGGCCACTGCACTTATAACCTACTCTTACCTCACGCAAGGTGAATTGCCAGGCTCAGGGAACAACAGACCTGACCTTTCTCCCCATAACATTACTGATGATAAATAAATAAACACAAATGCACCAGCCAACAGAGACACCTGGTGGGATTCAGGTGCAAAATGTGATTTTGTTAGTCTTTGTTAGACATCCATGAAGTCCATCCACAGATCATTTCACTCTGTTGGCAGCATTGCAGCAAGGTGGCCATCGACCATCACTGGTCACTAACCGTTGGTCATGCCATGCATGCAATCAATTTACCAACTACACCTACACCTACCGCTCACCCTCCTCTGGTGGTTGTGAAAGTGGTGCAAGTGCTGGCCAGACGTAATTATAGAACACAAATGGCTGTTCTTTTTCCCACAGGGCATAAAAGCCTGTCCTGGATCAGATAAGGTGCCGGACAAGCCACCGCCTGTCCCCTGCTGCATTCAGGAGAAGAGTAATCTACATCTGCGTTCTCTCTCTCTCTCTCTCTCTCTCTCTCTACAAATACACACGTGTCCATTTTCTTATCATGATGAGATCTCATTCTGCTTATCGTGGACGAGGAGGGACGGTGTGTGAGGAGATTAGTGTCAAGTACTGCCTCGAAAAACAATCATGGTGATTGACACCAGTGGGACAGGGTTGGTGTTGTGGGGGATGGGGTGGGGGGTGGGGGGTGGGGGGGGGTATAGGGAGGAGAGTGCTGGACATAAGTGTTTAAATAGGGTGGAAGAGAAGAAGTGCAAGGAAGAGATAAGGAGCCAAGAGGACAGAAGCGGAGAAGTGGAGGCAATGAGGAGCAGAGAGGAGATGAGAAGTTAAGAGATATGTGGAGAAGATGGAGAGGAGATGAGAAGTTAGGAGATATGTGGAGAAGATGGAGAGGAGATGAGAAGTTAGGAGATATGTGGAGAAGATGGAGAGGAGATGAGAAGTTAGGAGATATGTGGAAAAGATGGAGAGGAGATGAGAAGTTAAGAGATATGTGGAGATGATCAAGGGAGGAGATGAATAGTTAGGAGATACATGGAGATGATCAAGGGAGGAGATGAGAAGTTAGGAGATACGTGGAGAAGATGGGGGGAGAAGACAGGAGGAGATGATGGAGAACACCTCTGCAAACTGCTCCTGAACGTTTCTTGCCCCAATGTTCCTGTTCATTTCTTCCTTGCACCTCCTCTGTTACCCTCTTCACCCCCCCCCCCCCCCCTTTTGCCTGAATGTTCGAAACAAATAGAATTCCTGGTATTCCGATAAGGCACACGGATCTCGCATCAACATCAACGCTTGAGCGAAAATCTTGGCCGCGCTCTCTTAGGCGCTGTGCGTTTGCTGCCGCTCCAAGGCTTTGGAATCCCCAACACCTTTTGTCCTGTCGTCACAGTGACCGCCATGTATCAAATGTGCCGCAAAAGCACAGGAGGATTTTTATCGTCGCTCAAAGCACCGCCGCTCGAGCGGCAAACGCTGCCGATACCCAAAACAGGCAATTGACGACCTATTGAGAGGCAGTGGCGGCGTTTTTGAAAGGGAGCGAAGCCATATCTGCCATCTCCTTTACCTCCCTGGGTTGTGAAAAGAAGAAAAAAAGAGGCCTCTGCACTGGCTGGCTTTGAGCGCTGGTAACACAGAGTTGCGTGCTGGGGTCGGTGTTCAACAGTAGACTTTGGTGCACCGCCCAGATACTTCCTGCTTGGTTGGGAAAACATGTTTTGGTTGGGAAAACATTTTTTTTTTTTTTTTTTTTTTTGTAAAAGGAGATGATGACCAGGGATTTGTTGAGCAGGGGCAAGACACAGGTGGAAAACATGAGTGAAAAAAGAAAAGAATCAGTGGCTTTAAAGGGTATACTCTTATTCTTATTATTTAATAATTAATGACTAATGGGCTACAAATGTACTTCCACACACACAATACATACACATTATGTATAATTACAATTGTTTAGAGGATCCTGACATTAAAACTTCTTGATAATGGGACCATATGCTGAAAACCACTGGTCAGACACTCAATCTCTCCAACACACACACAAACCTCACTAGGCACACACAAACCTCACTACACACACACAAACCTCACTAGACACACACCTCACTAGACACACACACACACACAGATAGGGAGCTGCCTAGAAGTTGAATTAAAAGGGGCACTCCACCTAAACTCTAAAATTAGACATTGCGCTCCTGACCTATAAAATCAGGTGGAGCCACTGAGCTCAGTGAATCATGTACACCTCCGCAGAGCGCTGCCCCAGTAACGCTAACACTCCGGTCCCTTCACTTATCAGCACGTCTATCAGAAGGGGTTAGTGGGGCTCATCTCTCCTTTCTACTTAAAGGCAGGTGCTCAGGTTTCACACAGATGCTTTAATTAGTAATTTATCCATTTGGCCAAAGTGGCCCTGTAATTAAGGCAGTCTGTAATAACCTGTCTGTGGAGATCAGATGAGAGAATGGTGTAAATCACTCACAGACACACACACACACACACACACACACACACACAGATATAAACAAATACACACCGTTAAGTCTTCTTGTCAGGGCCTCCTCTTGTAAGACTATACAGTAGATCTGCTCATCCAAATCCTCCAGTATCTAGAGATGACAAGCAGAGGAAGGGATGGGATAAAGAAAGAGAAAAGAGAGTTGACAGTAAGTAATGATTTGTAGAAACAGACTAAAATGTCTGTCCTGTTGACCAATAAAGTAAACACAACAACTCAAGCAACTCAACAAACAACCCAATTCCAGCACTACTATAAATACTTTATTGAATGTGAGGATTTTGCTTTTGTGCGGCTGTAATTTTAAGATTACCTTGGGTATTTGGAAGCGTTATGTGTATGCGTTATTGTCTGGTGAGCATGTTCAGCAACTGAGAGCCTTTCACTTTGTTTAACTGCTTTCATGTCTGAAGTGAGTGTTGGCAGAGCTGAATGAGACAAACCTATATTATGAGGCAAGACTGAGTATTTGATGTGAATTTGATGTGTTGCGTAAGTGAGGAGTCTGTGTTCAGTACTCGGGGGGTGTAAGCGCTGGGTTTGGCACCAATCTTTAGGTCTGATTTCTGATGTCTGTGTGTGTAGGGTGTAGAGTAATGCAAGTCTGTTATTGAAATGGTGGGTGCTGGATGAGTGTGTGTGAGTGTATACTGTGTGCAAGTCTCTCACCGTAGGTTTGACCAGGAGCTGGCCCATAACAGTGAACATGCGTGACAGCCCCACTGGGGTACACACTGCGGACACAGAGAGAAATCAGAGAGAAATCAGTGACACACACACACACGCAACTTTTGTCTTCCTGCTGTCCAAAAATGCTCATAGTATCTCGCAACTGTAAATGAGTAAAAGAATCCCTTATTTGTCTCAAACACCATTGGCCAGTTTCCCAGACATGGATTAAAGGTACCATCAGCGATTCCAAATGATTTCTAAAGGCCCATTCACACCAAGAACGATAACGATAACTATAAATATATATCGTTCTCGTTAATATGAATGACCACGTTCACACATAAACTATAACGATAACGACATGAAGAACGATATCGTTGGGAATCACTTTCAGAGCGATTTTCAGAACGATAAAAAGCTAATAGCCAATCAGAACCCATAGAATTTAAACGGTCACATTCATTAACACAAGGAGAGACTTTGTTTATCGTTGTTCAGTGTGAACGCTTTTATCGTTATGGTTATAGTTATCGTTATCGTTCTTGGTGTGAATGGGCCTTTAGCCCTAACACTTTTTGTCACATTCAGGAGGGGATTGGTGATTTCGCTCTCTGGTGTGTTGTTGGTGTTTGGTTCAAACAGCAACAGACATGACATCATCCATGGAGGAATTGCTGACGGTACCTTTAAACCTAGTCCAGGACTATAACATCTTTTTAAGAGGAGATTGAAGTTGTCTTTGAAGTTGTCTGTTAATCTAGGATTAGGTTTAATCCACACCCAGGAAACCGGCCCAAAAAGCAAACCGGTGCAGTGTACGTGCTACAGGAGGGAAGAGGGGACATACTGAGCAGGAGCAGACCGCCCATGAGAGAGATGCAGGAGTACAGGTAAGGCAGGTAGAACTCCCACAGATCTGTTAGAGAGAGAGAGAGAGAGAACAGGACAACAGCACAGGATGAGGATCACACTCGTTTTCTACGTTCATTCGGTTATGTCTACTCACTCAACTAACTGTCCCTCTAACACATGCATATATTATACAATGTCTCCAAAAAAAGTTTTCCTGGTCTAGCCCTGTTGGAATAATTATTTTTTTAAAAAGACAGGCCTGGAAAAAGATATAAATTAATCTAGTTGATCAATATTCAAATTTGTAGACCTCCTGCATCCCTACCATATAAGGACTCCATGCTGGCTGCATCATTGTCGATGAGGGCAGAGGCCACCCACACTATTCCCAGGATGAGCAGGCCCAGTAGGAAAAGCATCACAAACGTCTCCAACACGCGTGACCTAATGCCCTAAAAACACACACAACTATGGTCAACAAATCACACGCAGACATACAAATTGATTCTATTAACAATCTACTAAATGTATGCTTATCTTCCCAAATGTGCATTAGATGACACGATTGTGTAGCATTATCCTGCAAATAATGAAGAAACAGGTCTACAGAAACACACACAAACACAGAATACATTACGGCCTATGCAGATTACACATTTGTTTTGTCTTCCACGATGGTCTTTTACAATTGACCATGTCAGACTAGGAGATCAGAGAATCACAAAATCTTGCCGTGCCTTGGTCGGGAGATTGGCCACATTACAAGATCATGCAGCCTATCGATCGTAGCCTTGTCGTCGCGTGTCGTCATAGTGTCAGTGTCAACAGAGGAGTTGTAGGAGACTCCCCAAACATTCCGACATGCTAGACTTTTCATCGTGGAGTTGTGGGACATCGCAGGCAATAAATCGCGGGTTGTTGAATGTCACATTACAAGATGCATTCCTCCTTTGGCATCGCTTCCAACTTCTCATAATCGGGCACGGCACTGGAAAGTTGTCGGCTACGACAAAATCGTGGCAAAATTTAACTGAAATTGTGTAGTCTGCATAGGCTATTAGGCATTCCCAAAACAACACCACATTCAAACAGCATGGGCACCTACATGATGGGTTTAATTGTCCATCATTAATCACTGCAAAAATGGCAGGCAATACAGATTAAAGTCCTTCATTAAGGTGGAATGTAAATGACAGAAATGCAGGGATTCTGATGTTCTATCTATAAACTCTCTGGAACCAAGCAAGCCCTCATAGGATGACTTATTAATCCTTAAAGGTGTGGTTTTTTCAACATTCTAACATAAGATTCCGTTCCACCAACAATTGAAAGTTCTAAAATTCTATGTTGAATTCAATGAACCCAGATATTTAGAACGTTCATTTTCCAACATTTCCATCGCACCAGTGTGACGGAACACCTTTAAGGGTTAGGGGTTAAAGGTGCTAGAAGCGATGCAGGGTAACGTCACTTCTGTTGACGCTTAAACGAAACAGAGAGCTAGCTCGCTACTCCCTCCCCCTCCCTCCCGTGCAATTAAAACTCTCCCAAACGCGCATCTCGTCTGTGATTTGCTGGAACAGTTTATTATGTTTTTATGGGCCTATGGAGTCCACAGAGAGTGTGTTTTTATTAGTGTATTCGGGGCACAGGCAGCTGATGGTGAGATGATGTTAGCTGTATATGTGACAAAATATGTTTTAGCTTAGAAACTGTGTTACATCGCTTACAGCACCTTTAACGTGCTAAGCCCCATTCCTGCACCGTGCTGCAAACATGGAGGAGCTGCTATACTGACACAGTGATTGTCAATGCTCTTTCACAATAGTTCACCGAGCGATCAAAATCAGTTCAACATCAACGCCGCCTAAGCGTACACACACACGCACACACACACGCACACACACACACACACACACACACGCACACACACACACACACACACACACACACACACACACACACACGTGTTAATCAGAGGTCATGTAGCGCTGTATGTTTAACGGGCCCTCCCCTCCTGTGTTGGCCCTCCAGGCTCCAGTGTGTCAGTGTGCTAATGAGGCTCTAATTTAAAGTGTCGCTGGGTGACCCACAGGGTCCTTCCTGGTCCAATGCAACGCTCTGTCGCCGTTAAACACAAACGGTCAATCCCACGGAACCCAACGCAGCCCCTAATGAGTGTTACGGCCTCCAGTAGGACACACACAAACATACACACACTCTTCCCACCAACCACATGTTCTCAAAACACCAGGCCAGAGCAAATTCACCTCCAAATAGAACTAGTAGAAAGCTTATGCTTGAAGATGAATATAGAGACAGACGGATAGAGATGGCAGATAGAAACAAAGACAGACAGAGAGAGAGAGAGAAAAGCCAGGCAATACCTCTCCCTCTCTAAGTGAATCGGCTCCTCAGATGCAGAGCGCAGCGATCCCAGCGACCTCCCTCCTGTGAGTGATTAGTCAGCTGAGAGGTGCGCTGACCTCCCGCTCGCGCTGACAGGAGCCGTGGCTAATTCGGCTCGTCCAGGCCGCTGAGGCCAACAAAATCCCTGGCTGCTGTCTGACAGCAACCTTCCCTGCCCACACAGCACCTCCGCAGGAGAGCCATCTGTGGACGAGAGAGCGCCTTGCTGCTCTGTATTGTTTCATTACAGCCACTAACAGCTATATCAATTGTTTATGGGGCAGACACAGACATCTCACACCATCATATAACACAACACTCCAAATACAGGCTCAAATAGATCACTGTTCACACCAACAGACAGAACTATCTGTTTTATTCCAAGCACTGGTGCTCATCCTCTGTAAGTGTGAGAGTGAATGTGTGTGTGCGCGTGTGTGTGTGCGTGAGTGAGAGTCTGTGTGTGTGGGCGTGAGTGAGAGTGCGTGTGTGTGTGTGTGTGTGTGTGTGTGTGCGTGTGTATGTGTGTGTGCGTGAGTGTGTGTGTGTGAGTGAGAGTGCGTGAGAATGCGTGTGTGTGTGTGTGTGTGTGGTCGTGCGTGAGAGTGTGTGTGTGCGTGAGTGAGAGTCTGAGTGTGTGTGTGTGTGTGTATGTGTGTGCGTGAGTGAGAGTCTGAGTGTGTGTGTGTGTGTGTGTGTGTGTGTGTGTGTGTGTGTGTGTGTGTGTGTGTGTACCCTGCGCAGATCAAATGAGCTCATTTATGGCTGTTAGTGCTGCCACCGTTGGCCATCTGCATTGTCATCATCATTACTATCATCAGCGCGGTGCTAGTGGGTTTAACAGGACTCTCCATCACCGTCATTAGAGCCTGGCACACTGCCACGGCGACACAGAGGAGCAGGTAAGAGAGTGTGTGTGAGTACAAGTGTGTGTGCGCGTGTGTGAGTATGCATTTGCCGTGTGTGTGTGTGAGAGAGGGAGTGTGTCTATGTCTGTCTGTGTGTGTTTAAAGGTCTAGTATGTAGGACATAATGGAAAATAAACTGTAACCATTCCAAAAATGATCACCATATGTTGTCAGAGAGTAAGGAAACACGATGAATTGAAGTAATGGCTTATACAACATTACTCTAACCCGTAAAACCCCGTAAAACCTATGAAAAAAAATGAGTTACGGAATCTCTTGGAATTTTCGTTTATGTTTTGAACGATTAAATCTAGAATAGCGTATTAATAATGGGCTAGCGCGTCCTCCTATTTGGGTTGCCAAATTAGCAAAGGCCAACTGTCAACAGTTGTCAGTTGTAGTCATGAACGCCTACGAGAGGCAGGCAAATTTCCACAAGTAAAACAAGAAACACATTAAGTAGACATCGGAGGAGCTTCCTGAGATGGTGACGTCTTCATCAAACGAAGAATATCAAGTCTGACGCAGAGCTGGCCATATTTCTCCACAACAGGTAGCCTAGGCTAAACTTCATCTGCATCGCTAACTTCAGCTACATATGTTACGTTGGTTAGAGAGGTATTTTTTGTTTTCACTGTTTCCGTAATGTGTAGCTGGGTCATGGTTGGAGAAACGTTAAAGCAGCTGCAGGTCAACTAACGTTAGCTAAGTCTTCATTACATCTGGCAACCCAGAAGAGGCTCGCGTCTGGTAGTCTTGAGAACGTTCACCAGTGTTTTGATTTTGGCCTACAGAACGTTTGGTAACAATCCTACAAATCGCACCTTTAAGGTGAAGATGGAGCAGTCTAGGGGCATGTCTGTCTGCAGAAAAAAGAGCATGAGAGTGCCTCTGTGTGTGCCTGTGCCTGGTGTGTGTGTGTGTGTGTGTGTGTGTGTGTGTATTTGAAGGACACGTGTGTGTGTGCGCACTGCTGGATGATCACGTCTGGAATCGGGGAGAGAGCTGCTACTGTGTCTTGTCTGAATCTATAAAGGCTCGCTCACTCCCATGTGTGGAATTTTCTAGCACTCTGAAATGAGTAGAGGCTGGAGCGCCCCTCAGTGGCCTGCCGGCACACTGCAGAAAACGGCTGACCGCGGCAGGCGTCCCTCAAAGAGACGGCTACATCCACAGACAGACAGACATTTATCACTCCGTGTTTTCAAAATATGCTCCAAGCTAAGAGGTCTTAGATAGATAGATAGATAGATATATAGATAGATAGATAGATACTTTATTGATCCCCAAGGGGAAATTCAAGGAATTTCTTGTCACTTACCCAAGACAAAACTAAAAAGCCCCAACACATAAAAAAGGCAAAAGCCAAGTACTGATTTGTAGACAGAGACAAAGAAGAGTGACTTCTAGATTCCCCAGTGCTCACCTGCACAGATACACTGGCTACAACAGGGAAGGAAGAGTGACTTCTAGATTCCCCAGTGCTCACCTGCACAGATACACTGGCTACAACAGGGAAGGAAGAGTGACTTCTAGATTCCCCAGTGCTCACCTGCACAGATACACTGGCTACAACGGGGAAGGAAGAGCAGGGAAGACACGCAGCACAGGGGAGAAAGGAAAGACACATAGACAGAAAGAGAGAGAGATGGAGCTAGATAGATATACATAGAGATAGACAGATAACTAGAGCTACATTAGACATAGAGGGAGGGATAGATAGATATACATAGAGATAGATAGATAACTAGAGCTACATTAGACATAGAGAGAGATGGATAGATAGATATACATAGAGATAGATAGATAACTAGAGCTACATTAGACACAGAGGGAGGGATAGATAGATATACATAGAGATAGATAGATAACTAGAGCTACATTAGACATAGAGGGAGGGATAGATAGATATACATAGAGATAGATAGATAACTAGAGCTACATTAGACATAGAGGGAGGGATAGATAGATATACATAGAGATAGATAGATAACTAGAGCTACATTAGACATAGAGAGAGATGGATAGATAGATATACATAGAGATAGATAGATAACTAGAGCTACATTAGACATAGAGAGAGATGGATAGATAGATATACATAGAGATAGATAGATAACTAGAGCTACATTAGACATAGAGAGAGATGGATAGATAGATATACATAGAGATAGATAGATAACTAGAGCTACATTAGACATAGAGAGAGAGGGATAGATAGATATACATAGAGATAGATAGATAACTAGAGCTACATTAGACATAGAGAGAGAGGGATAGATAGAGCTAGATCGATTGACAGATAGATAGAGAGAGAAAGAGAAAGATAGAGGAAGACAGATAGATAGTTAGAGAGAGAGAGAGAGATGGAGAGAGATGGAGAGATATGGAAATAGATAAAGGAAAAGAGATTGATAAATTGATAGGTGGGATAGGCACAGGCAATAAACAGTAAGTAAAGAATGGAAAGAGAACGGGGAGGCAGATGGAGAGAACACAGATTACAAAGACAGACAGAAAGAGAAGAGAGAAGGGGATAGAGACAGAGAGAGAGGAGGAGAGAAGACAGAGAGCAGTGGCAGCTGCGCTGGGCTGAGCGCGCTCAGTGGCGGCGTTCTGGAGGTGAGGGAGGTGAGAGCAGAATGCTTTCAGGGACTATTCTCTCGTCCCTGGCCCGCTCTCTTAAGGCGGACCGCATCCCCGCACTCCGCGGCACCCACTGAGCTGGCTGCGGCGCTCAGCCGGTCCACCTTAAGCGGCCGGCGCTGCCCTGCTGAAGGTGTATTCCCTTTAGGGCAGGCCACTCAATGATTTATAAAGCTCACATCATTACGCATGCAGATCATTTGGGGCAAGGATGCTCCTCGCCTGCCCTCAACACTGCTGCTGCCGCTCCTGAACGCGCAAGTCCTGCCAGCTGGCTGCGGACGCCACCAACACACACGCACACACCAACACACACACACACACACACGCACACACACACCAACACACACGAGCACATACTAACAGACACACACCAGCATGTGCAAGTACACACATGCACAAAGACATGTGTACATATACAATCATACAATATGTGTACACATACAAAGAGAGCCAAGAGTGCAGGAGAATGGATCTGTGCGTTTTCGTGTGTGTGTTTCTGTGTGTTTCTGTGTGTGTGTGTGTTATGGAAACCGTGTTCGGCAGGTCACCTTGAATTGGAGATGAGTTCTGGGCAGATGACGGCACTGCCACTCTGTCCAACTGGAGCCCACCAGAACAACCCACATCGACCCACCTGCCAGCAAGCCTCGGGCAGCCCCACCCCCCCCCCCCTCCTCTCTCCGAACATGCAAACGTCCATTCCTGCCTAGAGCATATGGCTCTCTGTCCGTGGAGGTGACACCCAGCAGCACACCTGCAGCGGGTCCACTCCACTCCCCTCACTTGGCACATCTGGTCAGGCACTGTCCGACAACTCTGTCAGAGAGGACGCTGGGCGCGCCTGTCGACATTGACGAGCCGCAGCTCGAAAATAGACTCGTCAACGTCCACTGATCTGACAGAGCTGCCTGCCTCTCTCTGGGAGAAGAGGAGCGAGATCAAGATCAAGATCAAGAGAGGAGAGAGAGAGAGATAGAGAGAGAGAGACGGAGAGAATGAAAGGGAGGGAGACAGTGAAGAAGAGAGAGTATGCAGGAGTCAAAGTTAGAGAAAGCAAGAGAGAGCGAGATAGAGAGAGAGAGAGAAAAGAAAGAGAGTCATCTTTCTCCTTAGATGTGCCCGGCCTGAAAGTTTCTATTCTTGCCCTCTCTCTGAAAGTGCGCGCTGCTAAATTTAGCAGCTCTGAAATATTCAGCATCCTCCTCCCTCGCGCTGCTCCGAGCTGGGCTAGCTTCTGCTACGCTAATGCTAGCACTACCTTCCAAGAAATTTGTGTGTGTGTGTGTGTGTGTGTGTGTGTGTGTGTGTGTGTGTGTGTGTGTGTATTAGCATCCATGCACACCATAGTGAAGTGACTTCCAAGAAAAGGACAACGAGTGTCCAACCCAGAAATATACCCAGAACAAACCAGGGATGCATGAATGAAATGAAACAAGACTGGACACTCAGTTGACTTAAAAGAAATTGTGATCGTGATTATGACTGAGATTATGGGAAGAATATCTTGCGAAGGAGAGGACAGAGCAAGCACAGAGAACATCAGTGTGTGCTAATCAGGACAAGTGTGACTAATAATGTTTGTTGCATTTACGCGACAGAATTGTTTATGTGCAAAAAAAGCAATATAGCATTATTGTAGTAGGTCAAGCTACGGGAGTCTCATTAGAAAGTAGTGTGATAGAGAGGCAAGAGAGGCAAGAGACTGGTAAAGTCAAGCAGAGGGTGAAGCAGACAAATAGAGGCCAATCGGCTAGAGGAGGCTGAGGAGGAAAAAAAGAGGAAAAGGGAGAAGAGTCTGTGACAGAGAGGAACTGATAAAGGGATGGAGAGAAACGGAGGGAGCAAAATGGATGAACGGAGGGAGAGGTGGAGAGACAGGCAGGCAGAGAGAGCAGACGGGAGAGACTAATAGAGAAAGGGAAGGCCCATTAATCATTTGGTGGAGACGAGCGGCAGGCAGCTGACAGCTCATCTCTCCTCCTCCGGCTGTCTGGACAGGAGAGGAGCTCCGTCTCACTCAGGGCTTCACCCGAGCGGGCCGGCAGCTGGAGAAGCTTCCAGAACCATCAGCCTACACATTTAAGGAGGTTCTAAAAAGGCTTGGATGTAAATTCCAACTTAAGGAGGCACTGGGATTTTGTATACCCTTGGATTTAAGGTGGCCCTTTAATTTTCAGGCCCAATATTTAGTCAGACTTTTGTTAATTTAGCCCTAATTGATGGACAAATATAACAGGTGTTCCATCCTAGTCATGCCATCATCGTAAAGACGCTGACATTCAAAAAGAAGCAAGAAGAATGTGAATAGATGCAAACAGTTCCTACTCAGTATTTTACAAAGTCCAGTAAGGCTACAACAACCCTGAACTGTACTGTATTCAACAATCTGCTTTCATCTGACTTGTATGGCAAAAAGACAGAGTAATGTTAACAGACAGAGGCAGGGAAAACATTCCCTTCAGTATTGCCCCCAGTGATTGCGCTGAGATTTGCCTAAGCTCTACTGCCCACTATGAGCGCATTCAAATTGAACTGCCTTGTCAAACATGCTATGACTGCAATGGGACTCTCAGAAGCTGTGGGGCCTGGCCATCAAAGGGCTGTGGATTTAAGTGGTTACATGTTGGGTGAAGTCTGGAGCTTAGGCACTGACCCGCACTCCTTCGAGTCATCTGTCTCTCCACCAGCGCGGAGTGGGGGCAGCGCAGGGGCACTGGTGCCCAGGACAGACTCGCCCCGCCTGGGAGAGCCTCACCAGATGCCCCCCTGCCTTATTAGTGCGAACTCTGTCCGGTGACCAGAGCTGCCGTGTCAGAGACACAAAACAGAGGAGAGGGGGGGGGGGGAAGCACGGGAAATACCACCCCCCCCCCCCCCCCCCCCCCACACACACACACACACAAACACACACACACACACACTCACTGACACATACACACAGGCATACTCTGTCGGCACTCAATAACTCTACATCTCCAGCCACACGACTACTGATTGTCCATGAGAGGAAACCAAAGACAGACAGACAGACAGACAAATATATTCATGCAAGAGTTAAATTATTAAAATCAAAGCTAAAAATTACAGAGCAGACACACACACACACAAAGCGCACATCTTTCACATCTCAAATTCTAAAACTCAAGGTAAAGAGGAAAATAATAAAAAAAAGACCCCAAATACACTAAAAGCATTTCAATACTATGCCCCCTTCCTAACACCCGACACACTTGGTCTTTCCCCTTCAGTGGGTTGGGTCCCCAAAATGAAAGGTCCCCCTTCATGTGCAAATATGGCCTCAATGCTTGAAGAAAAGGGGGAAAAACAGATTTAACGTTATAGGATTTATAGGGGAGGAAGTAGCTACTTTTTGAAGTGGGCCCAGAGCATGTTATTCCTGCCTACAGTGAGTCCATCTTTTCCTAATTACTGTTAGGTGTCAGGCTGATAAGTCTTCAAAGAGCGAACAACTGTCACCTGTGTTTTGTCAAGCCCAGAGAGACAGAGCAAGAGTGATCAAATGAATGAGAGAAAAGGAGTCACACAGAAGCACTCAAAAAAGAGACAGAGAGGGGGAAAAAACACTACTCCTAGGAAGGAGCCTTGGAGTCATTTGAAGGCTGCATTCGTGTTGCGATGCTTCCCTATTAAGGGACAGCAATTTACAGCCATGTGCAAAGCTGGTGGGCTAGTGAGCAGATGTGAACTGGTGGTGACCATCCATCCATGCACTCATTCAAGCCTGACATGCTTGGTCCTCTCTGGCTAATAGTGAGTGTGTCTGTTAGTGCCCCCCCCCAACCCCACCCCACCCCACCCCACCCCAATCCCGCCCAACCACCCATATTATCACCCTCGTAGATCATAGTCAGGCCAGTGACAGGAACAAGAATACCAACACAACAGCACATCTAGAGCCATGTCTGGACTTGTAGCGTGTGTTTGATAACACTGAGTAGGGCCAGAACACTATTGTGTGTTCCGTTTCATAAGTGTCATGTCTAAGACGCAAGGCCTCATGCGGTACAATAGGATTTTAGTTCCTGAATAGGCAGACCCACCGAAAATAGATAGTTTATCTGGATGCATCCATCTCCTACCCCAGCTCTCAGTTTGTTTGCGTATGCACTGAGCGCTTCAGTTACACAAACTGACTTCATAAATCACAAGATCTATACAACCATTTTGAATTAACTTATTAGAATACATTTTATTGAATGCTGAACGCTGAAAAATCATTCAACATTCAACAGTACACCATCTAGAGAGAGAAGCTCAAAATAAAGCAGAAATTCCAGTAAACCAAAGAAACTTTGATTCTTTGTCAAACAGGATAAGTTTGGGAGTTTGGATCAAAGAAACTTTGATTTACCTAAAAATCTTTGCTCAAAAACTTCTACTACTACAAAAAAAAAGAAAAAAACACACATCAACAAAAACCTCCAAATATTGTGCTTTTTCTGGTTTCCTCTTTCAAAATTCCCAGCTAAATCCCATATGTTTCCATGGAGATGCACATTGTGTACGCAGGGGCTTTTTGTGGAGACACTCTGACCTTAAGTGAGGTGTGCAAACACAGCTCTGCACCACTTGCCCAGATTGGAAGGACCCGGGCCTGGGAAAGAAAGGCCCTTAGCACTCTGCCCGTCTGAAATAAATATCCACTGCCATTGTAAGGGAGGCACAAAAAGAGTCTCTTAGTAACCCAAAGCAGGGTTTTTTTTAGAGGAAGCTGTTCAATCACAAACGTGTAGCGCCTATATGTGCACTAATGAACATAGTAAAAGAAACATATTAAACCTAACTTCCACATTTCAAAAGTTATGCTCAAAACCATACAAACTCACACAAACTATTTTTTCCAAAATATTTATTTCACAGTTAAAACATGCACAGTATTGCATGACTAAACCTGCAGCATTGGGACACAAGCTAAATACAAGGTATTTCACTAGGGGGAAAAAAAAATGTTTTTGTTGTGTGTTTGTTTTGTTTTGTATTGCTGTGCATCTGCATGTGAAATGAATCGGCATGCACAAGGAGACTGAGATGCTTAAGAAGAAGCTGTTTTAATCTTTGCCAAGAGCCAGCAGATGCACCAGCCACACAACCAGTTAGCTGCTCAACAGCGTCATCTGTAGCAAGAAGGGAGAACAGCAGACAGTCTGGCAATCACAAACCTGCACACAGATTGCATACATGGAGACCTCAGTGTCACCACACCACGTGTCAACTCCGACTGCAGAGCAAACACTACTCTCACGAGTACATTTTCAAATTGACGTTTTGTCGAATTATGAAATAATAGCATTGTATTAAACAGTTAATACATGCAATCCTGTGAGCTCACTCTATTAGAAGCTTGTAGGAACATTACTACACAATACATATGTATTGACATCTTACACTAACACTATTAAACAAGAGGTATATTACTCAGTTAATAAATCACGCTTATTTAAAACCAATTGGGCCATGCTAACAAATTCACGTCTGTTTTCACCCTGATAACAAGTCAAAGGGGCCGAGTTTCCCAAAAGTGCTGTTGATCAACCAACAGAGACTAAAGAGCAGAGGGTCACAATGATGATCTCTCCATCACTGAACAGCAGTAGTTGCTCAATGATACTTCCAGGAAACACCTCACTGGCAACAGATGCAACCTTAAGAGCACCAAGCCCTCAGTCAACACACATCAATGGGTCAGGCCCATCCGCCACCCTGACATGCCAAATCCTAGGTGCATTTAGACTGTCCAGAACTGATGCCATAATCGATACGGTCAGTGACTAGTTGAAGCAGAGACCTCTGGTCTTGGCATTTAAGAGTGGAACAGCCTGCTGGCAAGGTACAAGGTAGACTCTTGGTTGTGGCTGCATCCACATTCACATCCACATCCACATGAACTACATGTGGCCCACGCGAGCCTTCTGCTCTGAATTAGGTTTTCGATTAAAGGTAGGTGCGTAAAAAGTTCTGCCGGTTTTCATTTCCTCGGAACTTTCCAGAGCGGTCAGGTTATTGGACATCATAGGTGCACATAAATGACAACATTAGGCCCCCCTCCCCAAGAGATTGGCCATCTAACGTGAACATTAATGTGAGCGTTTGGGAATGAGGTGGGGAGGGGGCAGTGAATAGGGCTTCAGGGGTATTAAACTCCCCCACATCCGGCTTTCGTGCCCCTCTGCTGTGAGCTGCTATGTCCCTCAGAGTCTCAGTGGGGCACTTGCTTTTGTCATGTATGAGAGCGGCCCTTTTCTGATCGTTTCCTCTCTCTCTGCCCGCACGCACACACACACACACACACACACACACACACACACACACACACAGACAGACACACACACACACACACACACACACACACATACATGCACGCACGCACGCAAGGCCCATACCTGGACGTGTAGCGCAACATAAAGCAGTGCTCCTTCCTTGCACATTTATGGATGATCAGTAGCGAGAAACAGTCTTGTCGAAATGAAAGAGCCACAGAGTGTGAGAGAGAGAGAGAGAGAGAGAGAGAGAGAGAGAGAGAGTGTGTGTGTGTGTGTGTGTGTGTGTGTGTGTGAGAGAGAGAGAGAGAGAGAGAGAGAGGAGGACATAAAGCTGCGGGTCCCAAGCCCGTGGTCCACTTCCTCCTACATCCCGACAGCCCTGTCCATTATTACCATGGCCCGGCCCTCGCAAATTAGCCCGAGCCTCGTAAACTACAGTACTGACTAATTTTTACGTCCCCGTGTGCCAGGCGGGACATAAACCAGGAGGGCTTCACACTGGGACACAGGACAGAGGTGAATTAAAAGCAAATCTGTTTTTCTTTTCATTTTTCCCCCCTTCCTTCACTTGCCACTCCATTGTGCCACGGTGTTGCTGAAGCTTTATGAACCTCCAGAGCTCAGGTATTAGTCTCCGTCTGTCTGTCTGTCTGTCTGTCTGTCTCTCTCTCTCTCTCTCTCGGTCTGTCTCTCTCTCTCGGTCTGTCTCTCTCTCTCGGTCTGTTCACATCTCTCTCGGTCTGTTCACATCTCTCTCTCTCTGTCTCTCTCTGTCTCTCTCTGTCTCTCTCTGTCTCTCTCTGTCTCTCTCTGTTTCTCTCTGTTTCTCTCTCAGAGTAATTACTCAAATGAGGAAGTGTACCGAGCCGTGCCGAGCGATTATTGACCTCTGCTTTTGAAGTTTTATTTTCAGGGTGGGAGGGGGGTGAGGACAGGGGTAAAGGTGCTTACTATTAAATCACCTAGGTCAGTGGTGTGTGTGTGTGTGTGTGTGTGTGTGTGTGTGTGTGTGTGTGTGTGTGTGTGCGTGTGTGTGCGTGTGTGTGCGTGTGTGCGTGTGTGCGTGTGTGCGTGTGTGTGTGTAACTGACTGTGACTGTGTGTGACTAAAATACTTAGTCAAAAAAACATCTGATGCAATGACAAAAAAAGAGAGAGCCAGAAAGAGTGAAAAGGAAGGATGTGACAGATTAAGAAAAATGGACACGAAGAAGGAGTGAGAAAGAGACATAAAGACACAGGAGAGGAAGGAAACCAAAGAAGTGTGAGAGAGAGAGTGAGGTAGAGAGAGGGAGACACAGAGGAAGAGGGTGGGAGGGAAATAAATCAGGTGGGCCACTGATGGCGTGGTGTTGAAGTGTTTGCGGCCTGCGGGCCGTTTAAAGGGGTTAGGCGAGATGGGGTTAGGCGAGATGGGGCGTCGGGTGACGCGCCGAGTCCTCGGGGCTTTTCATGTTTTAATGAAGCCGCCGCAGAGGCGCAGCGGAGCGGGAGCCGGAGTCAGACGCCGGGCACGGCCCAGACACCTGCTGCTGCCGCCAGACGACATGCAGGCCCGCTGGGCCACGTCTGCCCCACCTCCGCACCACGGGAGCACACGCGCACAGAAAAAAAGCAGGGAGAAACACTCTGACCCCTGACACAGACCCACACACACACCCGACACAGAGGGTCAAGTGTGCAGTGGTGCTCAATTCAGATACAGAGATGGACAAAATTCTTTGGACTGTGTGAAGTGCTACCCATCCCAAAGTTCTGAAAATCACGCACTGCACTGTCAACTGGTCTGGCTAGTTGAGTGTGTGTTTATGTGTGTGTATTTAGGGGCAGCCGTGGTTAGCACTTCGGACTTGTAACTGGAGGTTGCCGGTTCGAACCCTGACCAGTAGGAACGGCTGAAGCGCCCTTGAGTAAGGCACCTAACCCCTCACTGCTCCCCGAGCGCCGCTGTTGTAGCAGGCAGCTCACTGCGCCGGGATTAGTGTGTGCTTCACCTCACTGTGTGTTCACTGTGTGCTGAGTGTGTTTCACTAATTCACGGATTGGGATAAATGCAGAGACCAAATTTCCCTCACGGGATCAAAAGAGTATATATACTTACTTATACTTATACTTATTCTGGGATGTGTGTGTGTGAGTGAGAGGGGAATGTGGGATGGGAGGTGGGGGGTGATTTGTTTCTTTTAGTAAACATTTTTACATTCATTTTATGGTAATTTATTGCTGGCCTTACTGAGACCTCAGTAACCTGTTTCGTTCCCAACTCATGTACCTATGTTTTTGGAATGACAAATAAAATCCTTGAATCCTTGAATCAAATATCTAAAGCATTCATAAAGGCTTTTTGTACTTCCAACAGTTCAACTCTCCATTCCCCTGGCTGATGCTTGTACCATGTATTTCACCGCATCAACAGGAGAAGCATTTTCTACACTCACAAATACTGTCCTTAGTTGTAGTTCTTAAAAAGTAATTTGGCCGCAGGCCCACTGGTTCGAGAGTGGTACACAAAGATCAGGTGAGTCGTTACCTTTTTAGATCCTGCGAAGCCCTCGGACTCCAGGAAGAAATAAGCAAAGGGCATGAGCACAAAGAGACAGAGGTTGGAGAACAGCGAGACCAGGTTCCACAGTCCTAGGACACCAACCAATCAGACAGTCAAACAGTCAGTTCACAAATGAATGCATCAAAAAAGGACAACACATTTGGGATGAAAGAGTACAATATGTTCTATCCATTTCCCTTTGTGTTTTGCATTACGTGACATGCTGCCTATGGCCCATCTGAAGCCATAATGACAAATATGAGCTGTGGCCCATGCAAACACATTCATTTCACATCATGTGTGCCCCCTTTCTCAATAATCATAGCATCCTCTAAAATGTCTGTTTGCTTCATTTGTACTAAGATGCTCTCAGCAAGTGAGGCATTATTTTATCGTGGAGGTGTAACGCCCCCTTGTGGCCGTTCTAATGCCACAGTGGGCATCATTTCATTGTTAGTCATACACTATGTTATATAGCCTAACAGTTTGGTTATTATTGTAACTATGTCAACTATGTTACATTTTAAAGTAAGCTGTAAGAGAGAATCACTAACACTAAAATTTCCGTTATCTCTGTGTAGAGAAAAACTAGGGAGAAAAAGAGATTGATTGTGTGAGTGAGGGTTACTGACCATGTATGAGAGAGCCATTGAGCCACTGTATGTAGTAGTTTCTGGGCAGGGAGAGCAGGATCTCATTACTGATTATGGAGAAGGGCAGCAGCAGAACTGCCCCACCTGATATGGCAAGAGTGAAGGTGCACAGGTAAAGACTGACAGAGGGAGGAAAGGAACAGACAGACAGACAGACAGACAGAGAGAGACACATATGGATAAAGACATAAAGACAGATAGACAGATAGACATATGGATAAAGACAGATAGACAGACAGACAGACAGACAGAGAAACAGACAGAGAGAGAGACAGAGAGACGGACAGACAGATAGATAGATAGATATAGGACAGACCAATCAAATAGATTGATCGGACAGACATACAAGACATCAATAGAGGGATTGGATAGATTGATTACATAGATAGACTCATAGATAGATTGATTGATAAAAAAGATGAATAGGAATAGGAGTGACAAACAAACGGATAGATATTGGGTGTGGAAAGAAAGCAATGGGGAAAAATTGAAAAAAAGGATGAAAAGAAATAAGAAAGACAGAGAAAGCTTAGTTAGTGAGAATACTGATCTGTATTAGTGTACAACTAATAATTAATACAAGTCAAGTTATATAATAGACAAATCATTGTTGATAATTTAGATTTAGCTCTATACTCTACAAACAGAGCATTAAGGCCTACGCCTTACAGAGACGTTAGCTTGTACATGTAAAGTACAGTAACTCTGTTATGGTGTTAACTCTGTTATGTCTAAATTGTTTTTTTTAGTGGACATATTCCACCCAGGCCCTGCAGACACACAGTGGGTGAAGTCAACACACACACACACACACACACACACACACACACACACACACACACAAAGCTACACTCACGATATTCTGTTGACTATGGCATCTTCATCTTCATGGTCATCTGTGGATAGATACCCAAAATCAGACATTGCAATGTAAGACACATCAGTGGATATGGATAATTACGTCAGGCACAAGCTACACTGTTCAACCTACAATGATGGATGTGTACCTATGTGGACATCACACAGTGTGCCCAACCCTCTGTGTAATCTGGTCAAACTCATAAATACATGGACACAAATAGGTGAGCAATACAGTACCGAAGTGTGACGTTCCGTTTCCATGACGGCAGTTTTACTGGATCTAAACAAACTTTCGATAGGATTGCATGTAGACATGTGCCATCATTTCTACCTCATAAATTACTTTTAAATATAGGCTATAGCCATTTAAACTTGCCTTACTTGCTAGGCAGCAGCTTAGTCACATAACAAGGATTCCCTGTCAGGTGTAACAGTAACAAACAAAATTCCAGTGAAAATTTTACGTCTTATCAAAGGCTGGCGGCTCTTAAGAGTGACGTTTTTTGCCTAAAAAATAAAGCCGGGACATGCAGGCTGTGAAGCTATGTGTCTTCTACAGAGGAAACCCATGCTAAAATAAAATCAATTTGATGTTGATATGAATTAGTTGCAGTTTGTGATTCTTACAGTGTAGAAAACGTATACTAACATCATGGATATAATTTAAATAATTTAAATAGATTTAGAAAGCCACTGCTATGGTTGCCACTATTGTTAGATTTATTTGTTTCGATCCAGTGAAATTGCTATCTTTACAATGCCACATCATGGCTCCGGTGCTCTAATACTCTGCAGCAGTTGACAACATGCTCTTATTTTCAAACATTCAGAAAAGTCTTTGTGTGGAATGCAAAGACACAGTGAAAGACGGTACATATTGGCACATATTGTCCACTTATAAACAGCGGGTTATCAGAATATGATTTAAAAATAAACAGAAAAGAAATAGAAGTGATCCACAGAAGAACCCAGAAGCAATGTCCCTCCCTCTCACCAGTGTGTTTCCTCCTTCAAAGTCACAACACACCTGGGAGGAGCGGAGCGCCTCACCTTGGCCAAATAACCTGAAACCGAGAGACTCAACCCAGATTCCAAGCGGACTGTGTTTCCCCAGGTGATAGGGGAAGTGCAGCAATCTACTTTTTTAAGCCAACAAGGGTGTCCTGAAGTCGCTCATGAGGACATCAAAGAGTTGAAATCAACTTTTTTTATTAAGTGATGTTTTCTCTTGTGTACGTTTGTGTGTTTTTGCTTTTGTGTGCTTCGCATTAAGACTGTCAAGTGCAGATAGACAACATGACTTGTGGAAGGAAAGTGTGGTTTAGGTGTGGGTGTACATGTGCCATTTGTGTGCAAGAGGGGGCACCTACCACTTTTTCTCTTGTAGCGGGTGATGATGCAGTAAGACACAATGTACAGCACCGCAAAAAGAAGGAAGCAGATCTGCAGAGCAAAGAGGAAACAGGAAGTGAGAAAAGCCACAGGTGCCAGGGGTTCATAGAGCCAGGGCATGAATATGCTTAGTATAAGTATGAGTAGTGCTGGGGACCTTTGGCACGACTACTGTAGACGAGAGAGAGAGAGAGAGAGAGAGAGAGAGAGAGAGAGAGAGAGAGAGAGAGAGAGAGAGAGAGAGAGAAAACGTACTTATCCCCAGTTTCCAAGAAAAGATGACACATGTGAATATTATTTTATTATATGATATTATTACAGCGTATAAACAAACATTATCTCATTACATGACACGCTAATATTACAGCATAATTACGCTGTAACTACACATCACAGGCATTAAGCAGATGACATGTGAGTGATGCGTTATCATGTAGGCTAATGCAAGGGCAGCAGGAGGTCTGGGAGATCTTGTGTTCTGCACAGGCAGGGGTATTTTGAGCGCAGATTTTGACAGCACAGATAGACGCCATTGGACGGGGGAGCACCTATGACAGCCTGTCAAGCCGATGAGTCATGATCAGATTACCCCGACTCAGGCCTCACAGAGACGGGCACTACTGTTCTCCCAGAGAGGCTGCATCCCAAGTCTCAAGTCACAGCCATACAAATGCAGATCAGGGGGAACCATCGCAATTAGTTGACACTAGTGAACATTCCAATAATATACCTGACAATGGTGCATCTTATTCAAACTTCACTTTGTGAATGCAAGCATTGATCGCAACAACACAAAATGACAATATTTTCATCCGAACCTATTAGTGAATGAATTGTACAGACAATTTCTTTGAGAAACAAATATTAAATTCAGAAATAATACAGTGACAGGCACCTAAAATATCCCAGAATCCCAACTGTCTGCCCCTGCAGATGTTTCATAGCTACAGTCATGCACAGTTCTAAGAGCATAAGTGACTCAGCCATTTTTACAATCAGTAGACAAACCACTGACTGGAATAGGTTGCATGCATAGGTTGTAAAAATGGATTGCTGCAAGGATATCTCTTCACAGCATGTAGGCCTGCATGGGTCCACTCAGTAATTCTACATTGAGCATATGTTGCCCTCACATTGCCAGCCACAACACCACACTGTGTGTCAACAACACAAGCCAGACAGCTTCTCCTTCCTCATGTAAAGAATTTAACACCACATGAGCTTAGTAAACAAAAACAGACATGCACGTAGCAGCTTTCTTGTTTGGGTGCTTTGCATAGTATCCTAGTAAACAACAGTCCTCCTATACTAAGATCACAGATAACAACGGTCATGTAGCCTATTTAGTCTGGGAGCTTGAATTTCCCCCAGGCGGTTCGTGCATTAGGGTACATATTTCACTAAAACCTTTGAGGGCTCTTATGATTTGATTAGTTTTAAAAACATTTTTTTCTTCACGAATTTTACTGCATACAATTACGAATCTTTGCCATAACACAAAATAGGCTTATCATAACATAACAAGACCGAGCGAATGAATGAGTGAAAGAATGAATGAATGAGTGAAAGAAAAAATACATAGCCTGAAGCTTGGCTGATTGCTGTCAAAATACCCACATGCACTTTTAGTTCATGAAACAACTGTTTCTAAAACCTGTACTTCAATGCACTGACTACTGGTGATGACAATTTACTGACATAAGGATGTCTGAGAGGTATGCTGGCATCTCAAATTACAAGCAGCTCCTCACACAGAGTGTTCCAGGACACAACGCCACATAGTTCTGCTGCATGTGTGTGGGCGTGCTCTGCTTTTTGCCCTCTCTAAAGAAGTCCTTGAAGTTCTCAAAGTGCCCTGGGCATGGAACGCATCTATTTTGTGGGGAGCAAGGTGAAAGATTCTGGCTATTTATAAAGCGAGAGTGCGTTCATTTGCTGTCACATGCCATGTGATGCGGGATGAGGACTTTGATATCCACACGACGCACTTCACTTACTATGGAAACGGAGTGAAAGCCGAAAATAGCAAGCCCACCAGGGTAGTTTCATTAAGAAGACAGGTTTAAGCCGCGTTCGCCCACAAGTTAACATGTTTACTAGTCAAGGAAACAGATCATGGGATTGAAGTGTCAGCAACTGTAAACAAGCTATCAACCTAGGCAGGGCGTTTTAATGAGGCTCGGGGCTTGGTTAATACGAGTCATGCAAGAATGAACATGGAAACTGGATACTGTCTACTCGGATGAATAGGCTATTAAATATATCATTATCGATTCTCACTACTTCAATCGTGGTTTAAACGGGATGACACATTCATGCTCGACAATAATCTAGCGAGCTAATCTGTAATATCTAGTCCAAATAGATTTACCATTCTTTAAGGGACAGTATTCGGCAACTTCCCAGAACACAAAACAACGACCGGTGCAAGTCAGCTGTGTGTTCGTGAGGTTGAAGTGTTGACAGCTAGCTTGTTGACACACAAAAACTCTAGATTTGTCAGATATGATAACTAACTTACGTTAAGTAATAACTTTAATTTAACTGAGTGATAGTCACAACTAACGTTAATTCAATTTAAACATCTACTCAATTAGCAAAGAAATGTCGCCAGAATAGATGAAAGAATCAGCTTATTGAATGTTAATGTTACATATCGATGTAACGTTAACGTAATGTAGTCAGCATTCTGACAACAGGCTAACATATAACGTTACAGTACGTTAGACAGCTAAGCACAAGAGGCAATTGTCGTTGCAGATTAATAACAAAGATCCTTGATTACTAGCTCCTCTTTAACCCTCTCTGTTAATAACTCGACATACCAAAAGGTACGCTCAGTCTTAACGTAACGTTAGAACCTTGAGCAACAAAAAACACATAACAGCATTACAACCACATCACAGAATGGCTTTAAAGACACCACATAGCTAAAATGCTAACGTTATCTTTGCCAACATAACAGCTAACGTTACTGTTAATATTCTCAAGAAAGTTAGATACAGGATGTCCAGTGTAGTAGTAGAATAATATGCCGTTACACCACAAGTGTAGTGGGGCACGGTGATATTTAACGGTAACGTTAAGATTGTTGACAAACCCAGTTACACTGTCTGTTAGCCTTCTATTTAAGGATACCTTTCGCTGATACCTATCTGTTTTCGCCTTCGTGTTAACGCAAGCTAAAGTTAGCTTATCAGCTAATGTTAGCTGGCTAACTGCTAGCAAGCTTAGCTACTTACAATGTATTCCCGAACTTGACTGTGGAAATTTTGTTCTCTGATGGTAACATCGTCGTCTTCCATTCTTCATATTGGATATATACGCATCACTTACTCATAAAACTAAAATCAACATGGTCTTATAAAATAAGTTTCTTTAGCAATATTGGGTTAAATGGTTGAGAATCGCCCTGAACAATCCGTTAGCAACATTGACAGACTCTCATTTGCTCAGTTTTGCACCGCCAGAGAAACGACTCAAAATAAATGACATCATCAGACCACGACAACAAGAAACGCCCAACCGTTGTGAACTGAGAAGCATTAAGAACCGGAATTGTCTCCGTTTTACTCTATAAAATCCGTTTAATTAACTTGTGCCCAAAAGTAAAAAAAAAATGTTTGGAATATTTTGTCAAGTGTAAAATTCGAGTGTACACATTTAAGCTTACATTGTGCATATATTGGTTGACGGTGATTGCTCTGAAGATGTGTATGCTTGATATCCGGAAATAACATGAGAGGTTAATGTCGTTGACTTCAATTGAAGTGGTCCAGTGATGGCGGCCTCCTTACTGTCACACATGTCTTATAAATTATCTCACAGCGATTGTTGTATTTGCCAATAACTGGCGTTGTGGTGGCCTTTAAGCTGTTTTCATGAGATACGTATGTTATTCTGACTCAGAAATACATTAATTGAACTACAACATCATCTGTTAAATTGCATTTCGAAGAGGGGGACACTTCTCAACTAGTTAGCTAGGCTACCTTACATAGCTATCGTAAACATGAAACCAAAGGCAAGACAAGGCAAAAGGAAGGGAGGTAAGTTTAATTCTGACGATAAACTACAGCGGTACATGACATCAGTTAAAGATTATGTTGAGAGTAAAGGGGGTGTAACGGGTACAGATAATGACCAAAGGTATAAATGTGTCATGAAGAAAAGTCGAAAAGAGATGCGTAAGGAGAAACGTAAAATGAAGAAAGCTAAAATGAGAGACAGTCATATGAGAAATGCGCTGTCTACGGATAGCACTAAGGTGCAACCGGCCAAAAGTAATACACTGAAATCGGAAAAGAAACAAGACAAAAGTTTAAAAGTCGACGCCACGAAAGCCACTGAAAACACCAAGCTCTCTCGAAATGCTGGTAAAAACCAATCAGACAATAAAACTGAAAAACCACACGTGGACTCAAAGGACATACTGGCCCAGGAAAGGAAACAATACGAGTTTAAGCTAAACGAAAGGAATAAACAGGCTTTAATAGATGCCAACGTCGAAGAAGACAGAGAAATTAAGAAACTGGAGAAGCTTCTTGGACTCAACAGGAGAAGGAATAAACAGACTCTTCCTCAGTCTTTTGCTGAAGATGGGCTTGGTTACATTTTAGGGGTTTTGGATTCAGGTGCTGGGGGAATTGACGACAGTGATGATGAAACTGCTGTTGCCAAAGCAAAAGGTGACTTGGAGAACCCAGAGGACAGTGAATCAGAAATGTCAGGAGATGAGGATGATGGTGACAGTTTAGAAGATGCCCTTCAGGATGATGAAGATGAGAATGAAGAGGATGATGAGGATGAGAATGAAGAGGATGATGAGGATGAGAATGAAGAGGATGATGAGGATGAGAATGAAGAGGATGATGAGGATGAGAATGAAGAGGATGATGATGAACAAGAGGGTGAAGTAGAAAGGATGGATACCATTGAAGAGGAAGATGAAGAAGAAGATGAGGAGGAGGAAAATGAAGAGATGGAGGAGGACGATCCAGATGACACTAAAGAAGATGATGGAGATGTTGAAGAAAACCTCAATTCAGAGGAACAGAGTACATCTGAAGAAAGTAGCAAAGTTGTAAGTCCTTCTAATTATTTCCCACTTTGTCAGTATTTACATTTTGTAAGTTATTATAATGAAACTTTTGTTTGCGAAGGCCACTCTGCCATCAGGAAAGTACATCCCCCCTCAACTACGAGGGTCTATGGACAGTAAGCGCAAAGCGGAGCTGGAGAAACTCAAGAAGACTGTCAAAGGACTGGTAAACAGGTATGCAAAGGAGTATGGAGCTACTACTGTTCTGCCACATCACTCTCAATTTTCTCTATGTCCTTAGAAAGAATGGCTTGAATCTGTTCTTTGAACCCTAAAATATGCCCCATATCTCAGAATTTTAAAATCTATTAAAGAACTCGTATTCCTTTTTTCCCCTTGACTTGAATGACTCGACACATTATATTGTGTGATTACATTGCAGAAATATCTTTTTGCATTAACTTAATACTTTCAAATCGATGTTGTGTTTTGTCACATACAATTATGCAAAGTAAATTGTAGTGAAGTGTTTAGTCGCCTTACTCCAATGTGCATAATTTATGTACAAAAGCGCACAGTACATAAAACATAAGAAATATTTAAAATATACTAGATAAATCTGACTGTGATATGTACAGCATTATAAGTGGGTTTAGCAGGAGAGCAGATGTAAGTGATTTGTATAGTCTTGTAGCCCAGGCATAGTACTTTAGTGACAATGCGATATCTCTGTTGCAATTGGTAGACTGAGTGAGGCCAACCTGGCATCTATCAGTGGACAACTGGAGGAGCTCTACATGAGCAGCAGCAGGAAGGACATGAACGACACCCTGACTGATATTCTGCTGGCCGCCTGCGTCTCTCCCTCCCTCATGCCCGACAGGTATTGATTTTAAAGCTGTGGGTTTTGATCTGTTTTCTCTTTCTGTTATCAAATAGCCTTGTGGAGTTGGAACTCAGAATTAGGCTCAGGCGATCACCAATGGCATTGCTACAGGGATGCAGGTGCAGGAATCAGGATGTAGGTTTACTTTGCTGAATGTGAATGAAAGTGAGATAGTTGGAGTCAGGAAGGAGGACCGTGGATCTTTGCATTCAAATGCAAATTACATATATTTAGTCTGTTTTTTTTTATGATGAAGAGTTTATGGATATTTGGCCCAGATAGATTTACTTGTATTTGTCCATGAAAGGCACTTTTGGGGGAAAACACTCCTCCTTACCACATACATAAGTTACATTATAAAACGGATAGTTCCGGTCCTTGATTATGATTGGTTGAATCGCATTCGATGTCATTGTATATTTTCCTGATATAGCACGGCTGAGACCGCATTTCGTTCTATATTAATGCGCTTACAATGCATATCGGTTACAATTCAAAGTTGCTGAGCAACAATTCCGATAAGAAACTACTAGCGGTGGAACTATTCTATGTGGACTCTGCCGAAGAATGGACATTTGCAGATGACATAGCTTTTAAATTTCATGATTATTTGTTTATTTTGTATCAATTTTATGTATCAATGTCCTACATGTGGTAGCCGTTTTATAAAAGCAATAAGCCCCTTGAGGCCGTTTTAAATTGTGAATATAGCACAGCTGAGGGTTGTTTAACGGCACTCCGCTTCGCTTCGCTCACTTTGTGCCTAACATCACCCCTCAGCTGTGCTATATTCACAATATAGAACGGCCTCTCGGAACTTATTGTTTAAGTATATGGGTATAGTATAATCATCCCACTCCATAGAGGTTCGTTTTGTGTTTTTATTTTACTCACAAATGTAATGAACAGTTTTTGGCTTCATTTCCAATCTTTGGCATTGTGTTGCAGATAAGTCTTTGCCTAGTAGTTCATTTTAATGGCTAAACATTTTTACAGGTTTTGCCTATTGCTTACACACTTTTTGCAGAATTTGGCACATTATGTCAAAACTCTCTACACACAGCTTTAGACATAGCACTTGGAGATAAACAACGCACATGCCAAAATGAAACACTGCAATCAACACTGCAATCAAAAACCCACAATCCATTCTAAAAATGTAATTGCAACAGAACCATACACACTGATGTTTTATATAACACACTGCAGTCTTTGTGTTTCCATTTTTATTGTTATTTTGTCAGACTCAGTCTTCTGTGAAACATTTGTTTTAACAAAGGTTTTTACAAAAAAACAAACATTCTTACAGAAATAAAGAAAAATAGAATCACAGTTATCAATGCAATATTGTAAGTGAATGTTCAAATCAAAAATTTAGCAACAAAACAAAATTAAAAAGAAATACTGGAGAATTAGCTAGTGAAAAAACCCAACATATTTTTTTTTCTTTGTGTGTGAAAGTCCTCGTCGACATCGCAGGTGATGTCCTCTCAGGCTAAGCAACGGGGAAAATATAACCTTGCGTGCCATATCCACCCTTGAACTGATCCCACCTCAATGTCTGCATGCCCCTTCCATTGCTTGCAAAAGTGGCATGCAGGTATGTTGTTGGTGGTCATATACTTTTCACTGGCACACTGAAAATAATTCTTCAATTGGGTTTAGAAATGGGGAGTAAAGGGCAAATACAGAACTGTACACGGGTACTCAATGTAAAAGTACACACTTGAACAGGTACTCAATAACTTACCTGAAGTCTATTTGTAGTGCTAAGCCTCAGACTGATTGATCAGTTTTCTCTGTAAGTGTTTTCAGGTATGTGTGTGGGTATTACCAATTACTAGATATGCTTAGCCTGGCTAGCGCCACCACTTCTCAATGAGACGTGGTCTGGGAACCAAACGTTCATTTTCTCGTATTTGAAAAAAATGCCCAGATCCGTTTATTGGGTGCCACGGATGTCTATCAAATGCGTCTGTGCATAGCTCATCATCGTCTTGCTTTCCCACCTGTTCTGTGATTGGTTCCCTATCTCAGGCGAAAATTTGCTCCATGGTCTCCAGGCTGCCTTAGCAGCGTGAATCAAATCGCGCGCAAGGCAGTATGGGAACACCCAGGCTAAGATATGCATGCATTTTCAATGGAAGTGTTTTCCCAATGATAACAGGAAATGTCATTTTTGAACAAAGTGTCTAATGTAAGAAACCGTGTGTAGTTTTCACAATAAATGTGTTGCAGAATTGCAAGCAATGAGCAAAGCAGAAAATGTGTTTAAGCTATGGTTACACAGTGTTTAAGGTATACTACAAGAAGTTAAGGTATTGAAGCTTTAGTCTAAGCTTTCCTTTTCTGTGTGTAAGCAATGGGCAAAAACTGTAATGCTCGTCTTCGCCATTTGATGTGTTTTGCCATGATGCTCATCTGATCACACATACACAATATGCTTATGTGTTCACCGGATATGGTGACTGCACATAGAATTTGAACACATTTGAACAGTTATCTGCTGAAAAGTACTCGTTGAAGTCTGTGTCTGTTTGGGAGGCCAGTCAGTGGACACTTGGCCTTGTCTCTATAGGGGACAATGGGGACTGCGTCTTTATAGGGGAATATGTCTGTCAGTAGAGGGTAAATGAGGACAGACAGAAAGAAGTGTTTTAAAATGTAACAGCTGGTAAAGAAATGCTCTCTTTAATACTCAACAGGCTTCTCATGGAACACATTCTACTGGTCAGTGTGTTACATTACACAGTGGGCCTGGAAGTAAGTTTTGTTCCAAGAAGCCTATGTTTTAAATAGTTATAATAATAGGTTTAATTATTCATTTTAAAAGTATTATACAATGCTCAATATGCAGTAACAATGTAAACACATTCAAGGAATGGATATTTATTTATTTCATAGGTAGGGGCACAGTTCCTGGAGACGGTGGTCCGCAAGTTCATTGAACTCTACAAGCTGCCCAGAGAGGGCAAGGAGTGTGACAACCTGGTGGCAATGGTGGCTCACCTCTACAACTTCCAAGTGGTGCACTCCCTCCTTATCTTCGACATTCTCAGGAAGCTGGTTGGGGCCTTCTCAGAGAAGGACATTGAGCTAGCACTCTTCCTTTTGAAGACGGTGGGCTTTGCTCTCAGGAAAGATGACCCTTTGGCCCTGAAGGAGCTAATCACAGAGGCCCAGCACAAGGCCAGCGATGCAGGGGCCAAGTTCAAAGATCAGACACGGGTAATAAAGATTGCAACAGAGGCTCTTTGCTTGGAAAAAGATTTTAATGCAGAGCATGAATCGATGTGTGATATTGTCGTTTATTTGTTTACTACACATACTGTGATACATTATCGTTAAACCTTGATTTGGTTGTTGAGTGGGTTTGTGACAAATTATTGCCTGTGCCGATTACACAAAACACTGGAGTCGTAGGAGAATCCCCAAAGAGTCTTGATATGCTAGAGTTTTGGTCATGGAGTGGAATTTCGCAGACAATACATTGTCTGGTTGTCTGGGTGGTTCCCGACCTTTCATATTCGAGCACTGCACTGGAAATGTGTTGGTTACGACAAAATCATGGCAAAATCGGCTAAAATCATATAATCAGCACAGGCCATCTGATGTATGGTTTCTTCCCTTAAGACGATTCGCCACTTAAACTAGGTTGATGAAATGTGTGAAAAAGAACCACTGCCGACTAGTTGTGATAAAATGTATTTTTGTTCTTTATGTCCAGTTTTCCTCATGCACTCATTGCTGATTTGGGCGCTTTCTTTGCACATCTAGGTGCGTTTCATGCTGGAGACCATGATGGCCCTGAAGAACAATGACATGAGGAAGATTCCAGGCTACGACCCAGAGCTTGTAGATAAACTGAGGAAACTCCAGAGGACACTGGTGCGTGAAAGCTGTGTTTGATTACTGTATTGATTATGGTAATAGTTATCATCATAGTCAAATAGGCCATTTTAAACTGTGGAGTGTAGTAGACTGTGGGCTTTTTGAGCACTAGAGGGCAGTGTGATTCCACTTTCACCGTGTCTTTCCTTAGACAGCCCAAGAGCCACCAACAAATGTCGAAGCTACAATAATGCTGCCAGTCAGCCAGTTTAATGAATTTCTAATTGATTCACCTACAGTGCAGCCAATAAAAAGTCCAACCAGAAAGGTTGATGTGATGTATTGATGCTTTCCCTCTCAATACCAGCACTATGATAGATATGAGGGAAACTTGTTTGTGAATGCATAAGTATCTGTGTGATCATGTTTTTCAGTGTTTGCATTATCTTTACAAATTATTGCTATTGGATCGATTCACTCTGTGTTAAGTTTGTTATGGATGTGCGGACATCCATGATGGTTCTCTTGCAATTACTACTACTGGTAATAGCTTTAATTTCCTTTTTTATAGAACTCTCTTATGGTTTTTACACGTTGCCTGTTGCCAAGACTGACCCGTCATTACCTAACTAATGTGATTTATTAACGGTAGCCATTCCTCTGTGCAGATCCATCGCACTGCATCAGGCAGTGATGTGAAGCTGAGGGTCTCTCTCGAGAATCTTCTGGAAGCCGATCAAGTGGGACGTTGGTGGATTGTTGGTTCATCATGGAGTGGGGCGCCCATGATTGGTGACCAAAGTAGCAAGACATCACAGCAGCCCACCTCGGCAGGACAGGTATATTCTCCGTGAATTGAGAAGTAGAAAGATACATAAACCAAAATAGTGTTTTTGTATTCAAATATTCATGTATTGTTCAGAGTAGGTTTCACCTTAATGAAGTTCTAGGCAATATGTTACTGGGAGGTTAGTACAGGTAGGCTGTTTTTTTGTTATGTTCGCTGATATATTTCAAATCTACTTTCAGCGTTCTATATACTATAGTTTCAGTGTTTCTTAGTAAAAGAAGGATACAACTTGATTCACTGGTTAAAACAATGTAGTGTTCATTGCTGTATGAATTCCAGCTATAGTGATATGAAATGCATGGTGTCTCATCCGGATGTAACACACAAAGCAATTGTGTTCCCTACATTATGGCAATACTGCTTTGTATGGCTTGATTGGCAACTCAACATGTAGGCTACTGCCTGTAATTTCTCTAAAAGGGGGTCAGATACAGCAGGCTTAGTTTTACCTTGAACACAATCCAGTATTTTATCCTCTGCCTCCAGTTTAGCACTAAGGTCCTGGAGTTGGCTCGGAAACAGAGAATGAACACTGACATCAGGAGGAATATCTTCTGTGTCATCATGACCAGCGAAGATTACCTGGATGCATTTGAGAAACTTTTAAGGTAAGCTGTTTTGTGTTGTCTTCCTTACATTTTGAAATCTAGTGGAATGTCTGAAGTGGTCATGAATTAAGCTCTTAGCTTAACTAACATAACGAACTAAGCCTTTTTGAGTGCAATGTTTTGTGAAAAAAAGGTCACAAAATATGCCACAAAAAAATATTGTGGCTCTAACTTCATCTGAAGTGGTTGGTATGAGTCCATGTGCTCGTTTTCTCTCTTACTCAGACTTGGGCTGAAGGACCAGCAGGAGAGGGAGATCGTGCACGTCCTCATGGACTGCTGTCTCCAGGAGAAGACCTTTAATGGGTTTTATGCCGTTCTGGGAGAGAAGTTCTGTTCTCACGACCGCCGGTTTCAGGTACGCAGAGCTTGGCTTACAACTGCCGTGTCACACTTGCTGCCCCTCAATGGCAGATTTATCCCATCACTGTCAATCTCTGTCTTAATACTATACCTTCATTTGTCAATTTGATCAATCAGCAAGAAAAGTTGCAGATGAATCAGGGTCTACCTAAAGGGCTAGTTGTATGACTCATTTTGATGGTTAAAATTTAAGACTTAAAAGATTAAAGAATATATTAAGATATAAAAATGGCAAATGGTATCTGTGTCCTGTGTGCCAAAAACAGCATTACTTTCATATTGTGTCCCAGTACCAGCTCTTTAGAATTGTTGAGCTGAGAGAGTTGACATATCAAAAATAAACTGAAACAGGGCCGTTCCCAGCCTACATAAAGGGTCTGTGTGAGTGTGTGTGAGTCAGTCTCTCTCTTTCTCTCTCTCTCTCTCTCTCTCTCTCTCTCTCTCTCTCTCTCTCTCTCTCTCTCTCTCTCTCTCTCTCTGTCTGTGTCTCTCTGTGTCCCCTGTTTTCATTTTGTGTATTCTTTACACCACCCCAACAAAGGCAACAACACCCCCCACCTTATTCTTTTCCCACCTCCACTGTGATCTCTGATAAGCGTTGTCCTCCACTGACTGCTTCTAAAAGGCGTCCCTGTATTACTGGCGGAAGTGAGGGAAGTTTGCTTTTCCCGACCAAAATGAGATGAAGGTGCTTCCAGTTGTAAAACAGTTTCTGGTAATGACACCTATTATAAATGATCCTTGTTTCTCACAGTGTGAAAGAAACCAACTGTGAGTTCTTATCTCAAGGTGTTAATTTAGATAAGATGATGATGGCCATTACAGGCCATCCTCTGATGGCAAATATTGCAAGCCCTTAGCCAAAGCAGTGAAGTGGATGTGGCTAAGCTGATAACTTTATAGAATATGAGTGCTCTAATGCAGTGGTTCTCAAACTGGGGGTCGCCAAAAATATTGGAGGGGTCACGAAATGATTTGCAGTCTGGATTAAAGACATTTTCGTAAAGGTTTTTAGTCAGAGGCTGCCATTGACATAATGCCTTTGATGCCCATCTCACAACATTTCGAAACCAAACTCTGCCGGTTAGAGAAAAGGGGGTCGCGAAACTTGGCCCATGTTTTTTGGGGGGTTGCCAGACAAAAAGTTTAAGAACCACTGCTCTAATGTTCTAATTCATGAGTGTCCTTTCCAGATGACCTTCCAGTTCAGTCTATGGGACAAGTTCAAGGAGCTGGGCAGCCTCTCCAGCACCACCTTCAGTAACATAGTCCAGCTGGTCACTCATTTCCTGCAGAAGAAGAGTCTCTCTATCTCCATACTCAAGGTGCAGCCCTAACACACTTTAATGAGTGGTTGTGTGTGCATGTGTGTGGTGCTTGTGCATGTGCGTGCATATGGCTATGATGAGGTTTTTACTGAGTGTGCAGTCAGTTACTGTTCTTGCATAGGTTTATGGTCCTGTAAGATGCCTGTCTAAGACATGTACCTGAGGCTTACAAAGATTTTATAGATGAGGTTTTACCAATTACTATGTTGGATCACTGATATTGTCCTGTGTACACCTCTCCCATCCTCTTTCACTCAAGCTTCCTCTCTCCCTTCCTCTATCTGTCAAAACTATTTCAAAGTTGCCATGATTCTTTGTTTTTTCTCTATTAGTTTACAAAATGTGCTTTGATGTGTAAATGGCTTACCTCAGCAGTGAATCTGACATCTCGAGCTCAGCCTAACTATGTCCTTTCTTTTTTCTATTTTACAGGCAATTGAGTTTGGGGAACTAGACAAGCCAAAGGTGAAGTTCTTGCGTCAGGTTCTCACTAAACTCCTAAAGGAGACGGAACCAGAGGATCTGAGGAACATATTTGGAAGGTATTGATCTTTGTGAATTTGCTTCTACATCTACTATTTCTATTTTATGTTAGTCATGGATTTTTTTTTTCATGTTTTCAAGTCCTTGCTTTACCAAAAATACCATCATACTCGTGTGCTCAAACTTCAAACAAATTAGATTACCTCCAGTATTGGCAGGTTTAACCAGTGCATGGGCTGCAAAACTAACTGTCAACACAGTGCTAATCATCCCAGGCATTGCAGCTTGTACACTTGGCCATAGAATCAGTTCCCTCATTGTTTTTTTTGTCTCTCCAGGATCTCGGGAATTCCCAAGCTTGGAATGCTACGGGAGGGCTTGAAGCTTTTCATCAGTCACTTCCTACTGAAGAATGCCCGGTCGCTGGGGAATGCTGAGCAAGCCAAACTCCTGACCGAGCGAGCAGAAGTGGCCACCAAGGCCATGGAGGCCAGAGAGGCCAAACTCAAACTGTAAAACATGTCACACCCACCCAGGCACCCACAGACACAGAGACTCTCAGAAGAACTAAAGAAAGAGACCCTGTTCAGGCTGTCTTTCATCCATCCATCCAGGACATATGAACAAAGACAACTGTTTATCCAAACAACCTGTTTAGACACTTTAGAAAACAGTTCTAATGGCTCTTTTTACAATGGGGGGAAATGAGGAGTGTAAATAATGGACATTTTATTCAGTTTTTGCCGTTTAATTTACGGTAAGGGACGTATCTTGTCACATTGTATAATGCATGTCAACTGTCATCTGACATGTAGTATATTCCTTTTACAGACATGTAGTTTATTCCTTTAGTTTTATAAGGAAATGCATTGATTTTCTTAGTCCAGATATTGACCCCTTTACAATATTGACCCCTGTTAGATGTGGCCTTCTGGAAGTATGTTTTTCAATAATTATTTTAAAATGCAAAAAATGTATTAATATTTGAAAATATTTTTTATTACATTGTTGTGCATACATTCATTGCTGTGAAACTCCTCAGTAAGTCAGTGGTATATCACACAGTGATGCCATGATACAAATAGAAATAACTGATAAAATACCTGTCATTTTGATTAAAAGTCTGGAAATATTTCTTGGCCAAGGGTACACATCATGTCTTATGGCCTTAGGACTATTTGATAAATGTTAAACAAAGAAAGAAATACATTCCATATGCATGTAGGAATGTATCTAGGTTTACAGATGGTAATATGTCCTTCAGTATCAGTGCCCTTTTAGATTCTGGAGAGTGGCCTATAGAGGCCACTGGAGAACAGCTACAAGATTAAGGCCTTAAAGGTACTTCAGCACGAACGGAACCCACATTGATTTTATAAGTGCTTTCAATACAACCAGCCGCCGTAAGACATGTCTGGTATGCAATTTATACCTCTTTTTGCGTTTGTTTTATATGCTCAACAGTGATAATAAGAAAAGGAAGCTAGCTTATCTCTCATAACCTCATACCTCTGAGTGTATTCAGGTCTAATATAAACATGCCTATGTAGTGAGCGGCCTTGTGTATACTGTTTTATAGATTTATCATAATACCATTCTGTATGAATCGCTATGATAACAGCATGTGGAAACACAAAAACGGAATGAAATGTGACTGGTGCACCAGACATTTATTGAAGGAATGTGTTCATTTTATTTGGGCTAAAATGTTCCTTTTAACTCAGACCTGTCGACTGACTTACACAGCAATGTGTTTTTCATTGGCTTAATGCCCCCAAATGATGTACGTACGTACGTATGCCTATTGTGGGTTTGGTTGATTAGTTAAAAATGATTTATCTTTATACTTTTTTACTTATTTATTTGCTTCATTGCTCAGGATTGAAGTACATCCTTTCATGTTCTGGTCCCAAGGTTCAGATAGTCCATTATACTTTCCTTTTAAAAGCAGATGCCTATTTGCAGGCTACATCTTATTCTGTGGTTCTTAGTGAGGATTTCAGAAAGTGTTCCATTGCTAGATAGAAGTTAAAAGAACTGCTCTCATCCCTACCATTCAGGTGTGAATGGCTCTCCCTCAAGCACAGTGAGACTCATTGTGCTCTGCCCTAGCTTTCCCCTCTGCCACAGTAGTCTATTGGCAGCTGCGCCATACATCACAGCCAATTGCCATAGGTTTTGTAAACATAACTCTTGGACAGGCATTGACCTTTCTCATGTGTGTGAGCTCCCATTTACCAGACGTGTGTGTATTTAGTCAACTTTTTTACCCTTTGTTCATAATCTTATTGACACAGTTAGATAGGAGACGCAAACATGGATGGTAGACATGCGCCATCGCTGTGAAATGAATTACGGTGTTTTGATTCCGCGTTTAGAGGTGGAGTGCGTTGCCCCGACACCACCAACTCTGCGGCCATTCGTAGCATACTAGAGTATTGCCGTTACATTCGATGCCCGCAATTATTAATTAGCAACATTGCCGCAGTTGATATCAATCTGAGTCACGGAATGGTCAGAAGGTTAGCCACGAACAACAGGGTCACAGCGAAGACGACCTGAGGTCCGCCAAGTGAGTCGAATTGTTGCCTAACTTGCCTTGACTGTTCTCAGCGCGCTGTCAGTGACGCGATTAGTTGCTGCATTCTCTGCTACATATCTACCTCCCAATTAATCAGGTGAGAATTACAACACGTCATGACAGGAAATATGGATGTGAATTAACACATGGTTGACCCAGAGATGGTTCATTGGTTGACCACAGTGAACGTTGAATGGCTCCCCTTCACGCACAGACTGCCATTGCCCTGCACTTATTCCACTGGGCCTATGTCTGCCCCAAACACATTTCATATGTTACACACACCTTAATGTCATATGGAAACGTGTTAAAGAGTGGCTATTCTTTTAACATGTATTAAGTAAAAGTAATACACGTAAAAGTAATACACTAAAACTAGGCCTATTGTAGTCACCATTAGTCATTTTAAATGACCAAATGTAGACACTGTTGGTCATTTTGAATTCATCCATCATTCATCAACTGTAAATTATATGATTTCAAACATATGGAATCAGATGACCAGTGGCATCACTAGAAAATAACTTCTCTATAACATCTCCAAAGAAAATCGCCACCTATGACACAACGATTACACAATCTCAAGCTATAAAAGCAAGTTGTAGTACCGCTGGACACGGCCAACTGACCAGTCACAAAATAACCCCCAGAGGTCAGATGAAGGCCCAGCATTTTCCCACACACAGTAGCAAGGCCCATGTAGCTCCCACATCTGTGGCCTTTGACAGCCACAAAGCCAGCATTGTCAGCATGTGTGAGGGAGGAGCAACCCTCCACACGAGAGTATCGGCCAACAAATACACACAGGTGAATGGGAACTTGAATGTGCTGTAGCTATTGTCTGGAAGTGTGTGCTCTACCTGGGTGTGTGTAGTCACCTCAGGCTAGTACTGATATTGACCCCCCAGTCACCCTTTAATGGGAAGCAGACGCCGCCCAGACCTGATAACGGCTCAGAGTGAAACGACTCGAATCAGCCCAACATGGAAATGAGGCTCAGTCGGGACGGATAAAGAAACAAACTTCTGTGCTCAGGGTGGAGATTTCACACAGATGTCTGTTGCATGGACTTTATCTGATCATAGCCATTTGGGATGGTTAATAATGAAATGTATGTTACAGGTTTTAGATATGGAAGGTACACGAAAGCATGGAGGTCCTCTTATATTTGGTCTGTCTGTAACAGCCGATGTCTTTCCTGTTCCTCTCCCCGTCAATGATCACACCCTCTCACCTCTGTCTCACCCTGTGATCAGACCTGTCCTGAGACTGGGACATACCTGGGAGGTAGCTGATAACGCCATGGACTCTCTTTGTGCTTCCCACACCTGGGCAAACCATCCCTGAGGAAAACGACGTTTAAAGCAGCATCTAGTTCCTTTGCATATAAGGTAAAACACAGACTTGCCAAGGATCGATAGGCCTTTGGGATTGTCATTGTACCTTAGTATCTAATAGGGGAACACTTCACCAGGGACTGCCATCATTGGCTCATTAGTTTGTTTAAGTATATTAATGCCTGGAAATGACTCTGAGTTATTGCAGGACATTGAAGTGCCAAATCAATGAAGCCTTTTTTAAATATAAAAATCATTCATACAAAAAGTACCATTAGATTGAAACCATTTCAAAGGTCATGACCCAAAGATGACCTCAGGACATGTAAACTCCAGGAGAGCTTAAAGAGGGCAAGGAGATAAGCATGAATAAACAGAACTCCAGTCTGTCTCCTCAGAGAGTTTTGTGGAAGCACATGCATTTCCACACCACCCCTCAGATTCCAAGCAATCGCACAGGAAATGGGCTTAGAAAGCACTTCTCTCTGGAGAGTAATGGAGTGGGACTGCCTCAACTGAAACGGATCACAAAAATAAAAAGCAAATAAGAGCGGACATTTTACTCTATTCCAAACTGACCAAATGGATTGTTCTCCTTGCCCCCAAGCTGAGTGGGATGGGGTGGTGATTATATTTAAATTTGCTCTAATTGATCTGGAGGAGTACTTCTTGGCAAAGAACAAATAGATCATTACGTTTATTGGCCAGATAAAGCTGACCGATATTAATAAAGGCGGAAATGCACTTTGTGCTAAATTGACCTCAATTACATTGCCACCGAGACCATTAAAATGAACGCTTGTGTCGGTTTCAGAGCGATGCTGCCTTTAGCCTAATTATTATCTTTTCACGTCCTGGTTAAGTAATACGTTTTCCAGCATTTATTAGCATAGGCCTAATCGAACGTCACTGCCACTATGATCAAGTTTTAAGCCACTCAGGTCTAAAAGGTAGACAAAAACATAGGCTAACTAAACACTGCCATTTAGGCGGCATGATCTAATGCACAATGATAGCCTATTTAGCCATGCATCTCTATGATATCATCTTTATTTGCAATACATTTTAAAATCTTCATTCACTATTACCCTTTTTTATTAATTTACAAAATAATTTTAAGGTATATTTGTATGTGTTTCTTGGTGAAAATCGATGTACATTTTGAAGGATACAATTAATTCAGTTGTTCTTTAGCGAATAGGTCTTGTGTTGTGATCAGTGACTTGCAGCAAATAAAAATGCTTGCGGCGGCTGCATGCATCAGGCAAAGATTGATGAGACTGTATCCAAGGTTTATTAATGCGAGCCCATTGCTGTCCTCGTGTGAAATGTTTCTGCTGGTCCTCAGCGGAGTTGTGTTTGCTCCCTGCTCACATTTGCACGGATTCGACAACGCTATAAACAGCGGTTCCCATGACCCGAGCAATCCATTGACACCGTTTAAATGCAGGCAAAGTGATGACACCATCTTAATTATTTACTCACATTTATCTGTGATTACATTTTTGAAACGGTTATTGTAGGCCTATTTTGCAAAAATAACACAAAATATGCGCAAAAGGCATAGGGCTACTCTATGCTGCGTTGTAATACACAGCATAGCACTGTGCACACGCAGGAGTCATAATTACACATGTGATGCATCATAGGCTACACGATGAGTCAACGTTTCCTACATTAGTTATTCATTTGAATTATCGTTGTTGTTAAGTTCAATTATCAGAAGATTTTGTGCAGGCGATGACAGAATAAAAGTTTGAGCATTTTATAAAACAAATTTATTTGTCTCCATCATGGGTAACTCTGAACAATAATTTACCATGCATGGTCATTTTTATAAATACATTATACAAAAATAAACACATTACATTTTCTGCACAGTAAACTGTTGGTGATATTACGGATGTAAACACCACAATTTCCAAAAATTAATCCGAGGACGCAGTGGTTACCAAGTGTCAACATCTCCCATACTACTGACAATATTCATCGTGGTGAAATATGGCGGAATTGCTAACCATCCCAGTACAGAGGAGATTTGTTATTACTTGGATTGCTATTTTATGACTCATATTTTGTTAAGGCTAACACATTTTACACAAGATCACATGCTATGTACAAACAATGATGTGTTGTACCTTCATACCATCTCAGTGTCAGTTTGACATGTTATTGCACGACAGCGACAGGGTGACAGGCTCTGCAAAGTGCACAAGCCATACTTCTACCACAGTTGATGAACGCCACATGACACTTTTCAAAACATTTTCCAGAGTATCTCAGTAAATTCTAAATGTGGCGTTTGTAGCTTGTTTAAACATGCAATGTCATTGTCCTTATGAAGAATGAGAGTTAAAACTCCTATGGTCTACTCAATGGGCTCTCACGGGTGTGGGCTGGCGTCGCTGGCCTGGGCTCTCTCATCGTCCGACGAGCAGTCTGAAGAGTTGTAGAGGAAATGATCCCCTTCCTCTTCGTCACTGTCCCTGAAGTCTCTTATTCTGTTGCTTTTAGTGCCAACCTTTTGATAATCCGTTTGCTCGAGTCCGTCGGATTTGTCCTGACCGCCCTTCGTGTTTTTCTTATTCTCGGCATCCTGCGCTGCCTGCTCCTTGGCCTTCTTACTGCGCTTCCATTTCATACGTCTGTTCTGGAACCATATTTTTACCTGTAAAAACAGATGGGCTTACATTAAAAATCTCAAAGATTTGATGTTTGCTATTCTTTGACAGTGAGTGGGTGTGAAGTATTTAATATACTACTTAATCATATTACCAGAACATGAAAGGTTTCAATGTCATCCTAAATGTGGTAGTAACCGTGGCGTTTTACCTGTGTTTCTGTCAGCATCAAAGAAGTAGCCACTTCAAAACGCTTAGGTCGAGACAGGTATTTATTCAGTTTGAACTGGTGCTCCAACTCCAGCAGTTGTTGGCTTGTGAACGCCGTTCTTGGTCTTCTGCACTTTCCCAGCAAATTAGACTGTGCTTGGGCTAAGAACAGAGAAGCAATCAGTTGTTAGGTATGTTATTAATATGAATTTGAAATAAAGACAAGGGTGGCCTAAATATCTGTGATATAACTCTGAATTCAAATAATAGGCGTACCTTTTTTTTAATGGCATCGGTTTTCAAAAAACTGCATGAGTTAAATGATCGCGTTAGTAGTCTATTTTATTATGGAACGCAATGTTTTCACGTGGCCTACTTGAAAGACACTCTGGTTTACATTGGTCAGCTAAATATTCGAAGTTTATTCTTAGGCTACTGAATTACAATATTGGGGAACTTACACGAATATATACCTACATTTTAACATATCAACAAACATTTTAAACTAAACAATACAATGTAGTGCCAGACTAGCATGGTGGTCCATCATGATGTAGCCTTTACATCAGGGCTACTCAAAGTTACACACATGCTCCATTTGCCACGGCCTGTTGTGAGTGCAGAGGTTATATTTCTAATGTTTAGAAAAAGGGACTGCTGTTTGCCACCTCGTTCTGAACGAATTCGTTTCAGCCAAGCGGAACAGAAAGCCAGTGTCTGGAGAGCAAACAGCTGGCGAGTTGTGGTTTTCGCACACCTCCGCCACTTTCCTTCTGTCCATTATCTGTCCATTTTAGTTCCCATCAGAAAACGATTCCCTGCTGCCCCTCTCTGTCATAACTGAAACGCCTGTTTTTCTTGGCAGTGTTTTAGCAGATTTAGGGAGTCTAACGATATGTTAAACGTCCTGCAAAGATATACTACTTTGTCATTAATGTGATGTCTGAAACCACTCCATGCAACATTAGAAGCAAGACTAAATGCCATTCAGCAGATATGACCAAGGCTAAAGCATACTTTCAGCACTGAAGACACACTGTGTTGGTGTGAGCATTGTTTAACATTTGACAGCTGAAGAAAACGTGTTTCCCTTCACTATGAGAGGGAGTGCCTTACAGGTTTACGTGCGTAAACATGAATTACATAACATTACATTACACCCTTTCATAATTTCTGCTTCGAACACGACCATGAATAACCATAAACACTCACCGTTAAAATCGGGCATTTTCGGCAGCATCATGCCCGCTGTAGACACTCGAAGCCAGTGGTCGAGCTGAAACGTGCCTGCAGTGAGTTTGAGGGTGTCGTTAGGGTGATGGTGGTGGGAGGTATGTGGGTATGAGTAGGACAAGGCTGGATGCTGACCCAGCGCCGCTGCAGAGTAGTACATCGGGTGCCCATACAGTGCCTGCGGGGGAATAGAGCTACTCTGCGAGTGAAGTCCCACCATGCTAGAGTGTGAAGAGTTCAGAAAGCCCGGCTTTGGAATCAACCCGCAAGAAGAAATCCTCGGAGGAGAGGGACTCTCTGTCCGCAGAGACTCTGTGCTGGTGTTCAGATCGGAACCGTTGACGCTTCCGGACGATGAGAGAGAGGAGGAGGACATAGAGGTCACTAATGCTAGCGGTGATGTCTGCACTTTCGGCGGATCGACGGCCAAAAGCGCGTCGATGCGAAAGTTTTTGGATTTTTCCATCTGGTTAGTGGTCCAAGCAGATTGGAGACGTGTTACTGTCTGCTCTTCAAGACTTGTCAGTTCGCTGTCGTGTTACTTCTCAAAGTTGAGCTGTCTGGTAAAACTGTGTCCCCTAACTCCCTTTGGCAAATCGTGCGATGATTGGTTGTTCCCCTCACCAATGGAGCGCAGCCATTGGCTAACGCATGGAGTGTTTACAGTGCATTTTGCGGCCAGTTTGATCAGCGAACTGTGAGTGCTGATAGTCCCCCTTGATTCGAGGGGAATGGTAGTTTGCATTTCAATTTCATTGCGCCACCCACTATAAGACTTCAACTGTAGCTTTCAAAGAACCAGAAAAGAAATTTGATTATATTAGCTCAGGTCTGTGTCTTGAACGTAACAGGCAATACCCAAACGTATAAGCTTTAGTGAACACAGTCTATATATATTATATATATATATATATATATATATATATATATAAACATACAAACACACACAATTCCTCATGGTCTCATAACTATGATTGTAAAGTACAGACGTGGAGATGCCAGATTATTATCATTATTAAATCAGAGTTTAATGTGTATTTCTTCCCAGATGTCTTCCATTCAATTTGCAGCTGCCATTTTACCCTAATGTAAACACATGTGGTGAGGCACGTCTCAGTACAATGTATTTGGACAATATTTTTGTTTTAATGGAATGAGTATAAAATTGAAATTAAATAAATGGGCATATAATATTATGTAACATGCTGTGCGTGCGGTAGATCACACTCGACCACTTACCAAATGAATGGTTTACACTTCAAATATTTAAAAATTAGGAATAGTTATCTGTTATCAACCCTTTGTCACATCTGTCATGGATTGTTGTGGAACGTTGTCTACTATCTCTATAGGCCACCCACCTCGTGCGCGCAACCTTGGCCACCTGCATCCTTTACGCGCGAGGGACGCACAAAAGGGTAACTGTTTCCAAACTCCCGGATGTACTTGAAATTACTTTCTGCGTCAAACAAAACGAAATAGGCCTTTATAATGCAATACAAATATAAACTTTAACCATTCCCACAAAATACACGCCCACGGTTTAGTGAGTGTTTTTCTTTTCTAAATTAGTGGGCCTACAGCATATCCACGTTTAACTTTACCACAATTAACAAAACAGTTGAATCCACTCAGCCACGTGTTTCATGTTGTGCAACTGAAAACAATCCAAAGAAATATAATAAGAATATGTTATTTGAACATTCACAGTAAATACACGTATATCTCAATTGGAGCATCAACAAAAGTGAATAATCGGCAATTTTGTAATATTGCTTTTGACATAACACAAATAGTCGAAAACATACTTAAGGATTGGATACTGTTAGCTAAACTTAAATCAAAGGGGAAAATATATCAAAACTGTCTCTACGAAAGTGAATCTGACCTAATTGCGGTCTGTGCGCTAGTGGCCTTTAGGGAAATTTAGCTAATAGCTAACCTCATGCCAACCCAAAAAGGTTCACAAATGCTGATTATTTTGTATGTCATCTCCGAGAGTTTTTTTTTCGATAAACCATAATGTTCGGAGGTACTCGCAATAATAAGTGTAAGCCGCCTACATGTCCCAAATGTATAGCCCAAGGTTGAACATAGCGTTAAATTGCATAATTTCTCTGTCTATCTTTCTTTTCTCTCTGCCTAGTGCCTCCGGTGTAAAAATGGTATGCCGTTCAAGCAGTAGAGTAGGGGAAATGTAGCGCTCTGTGCGTTTGGGGGGGGGGCTGGGTCTCTCGCTCTAATCAGCCACTTTAAGCTAATGGAGGAAGAGGTCGGAACGAGAATTATTGACACCCTGTTGCCCTTAACCTGTCGCCCAATAAAGCGGATTAGTTTTCTTCAATTCATCAGCTAACCACTCTCTTGGGACGGGAATCAGACGTTTATTTGCTCATGGGAAATCAACAAGTCACGGGGTAGTTTTAACTAAGGGATCATGATTTAATTGGGAACCTGGATGATATCATGGGCGATTAAGAAATAATAGCAGAGTAGTCGGAGATTGATGACAGCTCACCTGCTGATCAGCAAATCAGTGCATCGGGAGTATAGAAAATAAATGAATATGATGACATTTTTAAAAACAAAATGTTACAGGATAGGGTCAGTTGCGGCTAAACACTATATTTATATGCATTTTTGAATACGACATCTCTATATAAAAGAAGAAAAAATACTTGCTACACTAGGTTATTCCAAATGTTACTCGCTGTAGGCTATCCTATCGCAAACTCCTATTTCGCTATCTGTTAAATGTAAGATATTTAACCTATCAATGCTTTGTCCATTTTCTCAGTTTAATTTCATTAAGGGTCCTACATGAATATTTCTATTAAAGCACTGGTGAAATATGAAGCCATTTAGCATTGGCTCGCGCACCAATCACGGAGATTTATGGCTCTTCTTCATCCCGTCCCGAGAGGGTAAAATTAATATTGCACCCTGAGATGGAAAAGGACCCTGGAACCCCGGTCCTTCCTGAAAGCTGTTCATTTGCTTGGTAATTACTTTCACAATTAACTAAAATACAAATCAAAATGACAAATCGAAATAGTTTATATATTAATTATCCTTGGTAAATGTGTTCATTATGAAAAGGCAATTTAAGGGGACCTGCTCTGTCTCTTTTATTGCAATAAATATATTCAATTAAATTGGCACAAATGGTCGCTGTCCTGAAATGTATAGGACTGCTTTTAAACACATTTGTGGCTCATAATCATTTTATCAATTTAATTTGTTGAGCCAGGCATTATCGAGGGAGTATTACTTCAAGTAAAGGACCTTGGGCGAAAGACTTTATTATTAAACGTCATTAGGGAAGATCAAATCCTAACGATAACAGCTGCATATGAGTTTTGTAGACTTCTGGAACTGAATATGAAGCTAATTCCTTTAATACCCACCCATAGGTCCCAGTGGACCTCTCAGACTTGTTAAAGATGGGTCATCAATTTTGTTTTGGGAAAGAAAAATATCAATAAATTCTTTAAAGTCCTTTTAGGACTGCGTTTGTTTAAAACATCTTTTAATCTACAAATAGTACAATAATACAATTTCTTTTCGTTGTTAGATTTGTTTGTGTGCTGGAGTTAGGCTATAATAATGAGCACAATGTGTTTCCCAAACGTTCAACGAAAGCATAAAAATCTATATCCAAATTGTACCATAACAAAGCTCCTCAAATGTATCCTTAAAGGAGATGACCCTGCGAATTTCGTCTCCCTGGCCTGAAGCAGTGATTGACGGCCTCTCTGTCTGTCAGTGTGATCTCCCAAAAGTCAGGTGTTCACATTGATTCATTGTATCCCTGTCAAAAGGCTACATAAGCAAACCTTACATCATTTATTAACCTGAGTACTTGAGGAAAAATTGTGCCTTACCAGTTGTATTTTTTTTAGCTGAGCGAAGCATTGAATCTAATTTGATAAATGTAGCCTTGCATTAGTTGAATTAACATGGGCTGATGTTTCCCCATATATGCAACAATAAATAGGTTAGATATTGTGCCCTTACTGAATATTAGACATTTCCTCAAGCAAAGTGAAATTTGGCATATTTTTAAAGTAGAATGTAATTATTAAGCTAACACTGAAACATGGAAGTTGAATAAATTAAAAACGTGGCTCCTGTAACCAATATAAATGATGTAAATATGTTAATAAGAGCAGTGGTTATCACACCTGAACTGTGCTCTGATTATTCTTTCATTTATTTTGAGATTTGATCATGCTTTTATTGGTCAACAGTTACATGATTAACCATTTTCACTGACTTCTAGTGACATGGATGGCATGATTAATTAAGAGACTTTTTTTTCACAGGCACAATGCACTTCACTCAACATAGGAGACAGGTCTAACCACTGTGTATACAATGTGGCAATGCATGTCAAACAGGCACATTATATAGTCAAGTCACATTTCACAGATTTTACAGCTCATATAAACAAAGCTTAACTCAATACATCCAGTGGCTACACACCACATTCTTAGGATTAGAGAGGTTTGCTAAATATACCATGGTATCCCGGAGACAATAAATTATTCTGATGCCTTTTTCCAGGAGCATTTTCCCCTCGCTTCCACTAAATGGATTGAACACCTATGATTGCATCATTTTTCATAGTGCCATGGAAGAGTGAAGATGTTCACTCACTGCCCTCTCCAGTGCTTTGAACAGGCTAAAGAAGAATGCTAAACAATTAAAGAAGCACTGTTTATGGAAATGTCACTGAAACAAATGCACTTTTGTCAAGCGTCATTTTTGAACCTTTTGAAAATGCATAAACAATTGGGTGAGTGATGAATTTGGTCTCCCGTGTTATTTGCATCTGTCAAGCGACATCATCAGAAGTGCTATATTGGCAACAACCAACAGCATTGATTTAATGGCTGTAATTGCATTTGGCCTAGGAATTTATTATTCTAGAATATTATTGTGCCCTCAACTAAGTGTTGATACACAGTCAAACTTTTTAAATGGATGTGACTTCTAAATGGAGACAAAAGACTCCACTTAGTAAAGTGAAACTTTGAAACTTTGGAAAGGGCTTCCCAAATCAGTCCAGTATATACCCTGCATACATGATACAGAAATACAGTGCAGCGTTCCACACTAAATCTAAACATCCTTAAAAGACATTCATATAGGAAATATCTTAAAGCATGGATGATTGCACATTTCTTTGAGAAATCAAGTACTGACGATGAGTTATAGGGACTAATTGCACATAGAAAAGGGCACAAATGAGTGACCTTTTTGGGAGTCTCTCAGTATGGATGACGTGAGGCAATGCTTTTTCCCTTAAGTATCTCCAGGAGAATAGCTGGAGCAACTCATCATCCTATTTTAAACTTAGAAGGATGGATGAGATCAATCAATAGCCCATAAGTCACATTCATTGAATTGTAATGATATCTATTTCTGAACTTCACAGAGACATTCATGTGAGGAGTACTGGTTGTGACACTAACAATGTTTTTCAATGGGCAAGATTTTGACCCTATGTGAAGCTGAGATTTCTTATTTGACCAATGTCTACAATTAGACCAACACTCTAAAGGCAAATTTTATTGACGTTTACGTTACACAACCTTTCATCTCATTCCATATATCAAGGCTAGAACAAATATATACGATCATTTAGAAGGCAGGAGATACAGTAACTGACAGGCATAGACCACGGACACTTTGTTGCTGATAACCCAATGTTTCCAAGTGGCGAGCAACACTACAGCTGATTACAAACCAGGAAGTACTTCTGAAGTCTTTCCAGCCAGTAGTATTTTACCGGAAGCCTTCATATCCAATCAGTGATCAGAGTTGTCAGGAAGGCGGGCCTCCTGTGTTGTATCTAGAAAAAAAGCTGAAAGAAAGAAACAGTCGTTTTCCTCTTTCGTTTTTACTAGCTAGCTGCCTAGTTAGAGGATCTCTATCGGTTGATCCTTCTCTAAACACAGGTAAAATTGTTTACATTATATTCACATAAATAAGAACTTTGTCTCTTTAATAGGATTGTGTATTAATATCGCTCAAAGATATACATCGTTGAGCAAAGAACAACCTGCCCCCTGTGAAGTTACTTAGCTAGCCAACAAGCTACCTAGGATTGCTATCTAGCTAGCCATAAAGCTAGCAAGCCGACTGACTTCATACTTGCTGCTTCATTAAATCAACCATCATATAACCACATGGGTTAATTGAATCGGATTTATAGTGACATTTTGCATATATTCACAACCCACGTAAGACTGTTTAATTTGAAGAATAGTAGTTAGTCAGCTGCTGAGTCATTATCTAGCAAGATACCGAGCTATCCACAGCTAAAGCAATGGCATTGCTCAACAGCCATGATCAGCTAGCTGGCTAAATCCTACAATTAGACAGTTATCTTACCATTGTAAGGACAGTAAGCGAGAGATCAACAATCTTACCATGTGGTTTTAACGTTCACTTGTCAATTAGCCCAATTGGCATTAGTCTGTCAGGGTGTTCTTGCAAACAATGACGTTGGGTTTTATAAGCAGTATGTAGGTACTACCTACCCAGATCATGGCTAAGCTAGGAAATAGCTCTGGGTACTTTCCATACTGTCAGTAAACAATCTGCTTCGACCAGATAGCTTGCTAATGTGTGGGGGACATGCATCTACAGTGTTTAGCGTCATCCAGTGTTTACATAGCTGGAAATATGAAGTGGTTTGAGTGCAAGATAACAAAAAGACTTTGACATTTCAAGAATTTTAAGCTACACGATGCCTTTGACCTGACGAACGTGAGTGAATGTCGCCGTCACGTTACTGATTTGGAGTGAAAGAGCTAATTGAGTAGTTGGCAAGCTCAGACATAACGTTGTTCCCGACATTGATAAGCAATATAGCTATCCATTGGCATCAACGCTATGCAGGTCAGTCACAAATACATAATTAGATAGATTTTGGCACATAATGTCATAAATGAAAAATGTCACAGATGAAGACATCACTAAATTATCTACTGGCTTGCTAACTATAGATAGGTGGTTGTATTAAACGAAAGTTCAACATTAATAACCTGGGACACATTCATGAGCTTTCATTGGACGCGATGTTATGTACGCACTTAGTTGTTTCAAATGCAGTTGTCCAGTCATAGGCTCAGGCTGACACAATACCATTTAAGCATATGTACGTCTTACTAGAGTGGCATGATTTACACTCTATTCCCCTGTGCCTGATTTCTCTGGTTTCTCCATAGTCCCCCATGCCTCTATAAGTCACTAATGCTGGGGCGGTGGTAGTGTAGTGGTTAAGGAGCTGGGCTAGCGTGCAGTGCAGTAGCCTGAAAGTTGTCGGTTCAATTCCCGGCTAATGTTGTGCCCTTGAGCAAGGCACTTAACCCCAAGTTGCTCCGGGGACAATGTGATCCCTTGTAATATAGCTGACATATGTAAGTCACTTTGGTCAAAAAGTGTCTGCTAAATGTAATGTAATGTAATGTAATGTAATGCCCATAGTGAGCACAAGGTTTTGCAGTGATGAACATTCACACATGTCTTGGGCTTCATGAGATAAACATTTCTAACTCGAGAACTGAGTGTCAGTGGACAGCATCTTGGTTCAGGCAAGCTGTTGTCAGAGATAAAGCTACATGATTTGGCCTGTGCTGGCTCCCTTTGTAAAGACAGACCATCTTGCTATCCTCAGCAGAGCATCAGCAACTCTGCATAGCTATGGTAGAATATTGTGATGTGAGAACATTGTTGTGTGTGACGCATACAGTACATCATTGTCTAGCTGTCACATAAAGTATATCCCTGTGTGAAAATGTATTTTGTGTCTAATTCTTTTGCAGAGGAAATATCCAGACCATTCCTCAATGGGAAAAGACTAATCATGTTCAGCTTTGAGGGTGATTTCAAAACAAGGCCCAAGGTATCCCTTGGGGGGGCAAGTAGAAAGGTAAGATTATTCTGATGTTTGAGTTATATAAGCTGTTAAAACAATACATGGCTTGTGATCTATGCTTCTTCAATATAGATTTCATAAAATAACTCCATATCCGCTATTCCTCAGGAGGAGAAAGCATCACTTCTTCATCGGACTCAAGAAGAAAGACGGAAACGTGAGGTGAGAATCCATGGAAGTTGTGCTCATCCCCAGTGACCTTTGAACTTCACAGTTAACCTCAGTGTTAAGTCCATGTGTTTGAATTGGATGCTCATCACTCAATACTTATTGATTCCCACACCACTATGCCTGTGTATAGTAGGTGTTAGGTTGTCAGTGTCTTGACACCCAGCTCATGAAAAAGCACAAAGATTATTCAAGGAATACTCACATATACTTTTCCCTTGTAGGATGAACGACGAAGACTGAAAAATGCCATCATAATTCAGTCCTATATCAGAGGATACCAGGACCGGAAACAGCAGGTGTGTTCAGTTTGGTTGTTTGTTTGTTACTACTGAACAATGAACTAGCCATTCAAGTTACTACAATCACAAATAAATAAGCAACATCAATTTTCCACCCCCTAGTCCCCCTGCACGTCAATAACATCTATGTATCGTCACCACCACCACTAATGCCCTCAGCTTGTTTTCTCTCTCTCCCCTCCCTGCTTTGATGTTGTCCAGCACTCCATCCAGAGGGGGCGGTTTGACCACTGCATGTGCCAGGCTCAGTCTGCTGGGGCCCCGCCACTGTCAGACCCGTCTGCCCTCAGCTTCCTCGTACGGCAGCTGTTGTTTTTCTACAGGCAGAGCGAGGACACACAAAGACTGGTGAGCACCGACAATAACACAGCTAGAACTGAGAGGGCTGTCTGTGATGGTCAAAAGATTGGGCTCTTCTGTGTATCAGATCTGCCCACGTTCTCATTCCATAAACATACCTTTACTTGTGGTTGTATTCATTCTTTCATAGGAGGGCAAGTAGACTGACATTACTGTATGGTCTTTTTCGTTCTGCTGCTAAGGCTTGGGTTGGTTTCTTCCCATTACAGTTTATGTGTTCAAAGAGAAACACGAACAATGTACTGTTTTAATTAGAGATGCACCGATAGATCGGCTGGTGACCGGAATAGACCAATTTCAGAGTGTCCAGGTGTCCGGCCTCATTGATGTTAATGATAACCTTAATTGGCAGGGTAAAACGTCTTCCTGTTTCTGTCTTTCCTGTTTCTGTCTTTCCTGTGGACTTTTCTTTTGCTGTCTATGGGACAGTGCTCTTCCACAGGAAGTTGATTTACACAGCGGCCCCATCTTGTGAAATGGGCTAATTGGCCGATTTTCACTTGATCGGCCATGACCGGCGACCGGCCGATCAGTCTGAGACATGCCGATTTTATGCTGGTCAAATGCACTCGCGCGCCGCAATTGTAACAACACCCAGCTGAGTTTGCAAAGTTTGAAGAAGCTAGCAACCAGGCCAACACTCAGGGCTGGATGTAGGGCTACAAAGAAATATCTAATAGGCTACTGGGTTTTTCTATGCAGCGGACGCTGTGCTTTGCCAAATTCACCGCAAAACATACGTGTGCTGTTTTCATATGGTGAAGCACCCAATCGCTATTAGCACTTCTCCTCCCCTGTGTTTGCCTGATAGCCTACTCATACATTTCCCTCGCCCTCCCATAAATGCATCAATGCATATGGTAGCATGTTCAAATGTATCATGAAAATTTTTCTTATATTTTTAGTTGGATATTGGATGTGAGAAGAAAAAAAAAGGGTGTTCCATAACAGTGCATTTATACTAGCAGTGTGTGAAATGAATGTCCCACACTGGGAAGCATTATAGATACTGCAGCTGAAGTTAGACTTGAAGAAGAATCTGTCTGCTCACCGGTTCCATTTTTTTAACAGCCATTTCATTATTGATAAGTTGATTACATTTCTATATTAACATGTTCTATTAAAGAAAAGATAGAAAATAACTATGTGTGTGTGTGCTGTAAAATGGTTAGAAGAAATGAAATCGGAATCGACTAAAATCGGTATCGGCAGGTCAAAAACTCTATGAAAAATCAGAAATTGGAATCGGCCCAAAAAATTGCAATTGGTGCATCTCTAGTTTTAATGTAGGTTACCAGTGGTTGCAGGGCCTGGTCTCTACTCAGAAATAACATTTAGTAGTAGATAAAAAATAGGGAATACGTTATTGAGGCTCTATGTGAAACAGTTGCTTTTCATTGTTGACAGATGGTACTCTCACAAGTAATTTAGGGGTGCTTTTGACAATAAAGATTGTTCCGATGTGATTCCAAACATATCTATGGTTTATAGTAGCAGGCTGTACAGTGGGAAAGGCTGTGTGTACTTACCTCATGACAGTACTGTATGTGTTGTGGAGGTGGAGTTGATGTTGTATTATGATGGCAGATATGGATGTGCCAGAACCTGGTGAAGCACCACGCCCAGTTTGTAAGCCTCCTGGGGGGTCCAGAGAGGCAAACGTGTGTCTTTCAGATCAAGAGGATGCTGGGACACTGCTGCAGGTATACACACCACTACTCTCTCTCAAGTACATCTGTTCTTAGATTGCTTCGTTTAACAGATGTTGTCGTCCAGAATGCCTTGTGGTTGTTAGTGTTCTTAGTGCCTAGTTCCACCAACGGGGCCGTAGGATATGCATGCATGTGGCAGTTCATCGTCAGGGTGACCTTAAAGCTGACCCATTTCTCTCTGTGTGTTTGGTTGGAGCAGACTGTTGCAGCTGTGCAGGGATGACAGTTTGAATGTGGCTGTGCCCATGAGGATGCTGGAGGTCTTCTACTCAGAAAGAACCTATGTGTCTGTTCTGCAGGATGCTAACTGTGTAACAGCGCTTATTGAGCAAATTTTGCACTATATGGTTCAAAAAGGTAAAATTACATTAAGTACCATTATTAATTTTATCAATCAATCAAAGGTCCTTTTACTTTTTTAATGCCATGTTTACCTATCCTTCTGCAACAACTATGTGACTCTCTCTCTCTCTCTCTCTCTCTCTCTCTCTCTCTCTCTCTCTCTCTCTCTCTCTTCCTACTGAACCTATCCTCCTGCAGGATACTACAAGTCTCTTTATATTTTGGTGAATCACAAGTTGCCATCGAGTTTGGAGTACAGTGATGTCCCCTCAACCCCCTTGGCCAGCACTTTGCTGGAGCACACACTCAAGCCTCTGCACTTTAACTATACCTCCTGTTCAGCGGATGCCAGGTACACACACACACACACACACACATACACATGAATGCACACACCCACACGCACAAATGCACACAAATATACACACACACACACACTTTCTCTCGTCTCACTTGTTCACTCTTTCACTCAGACACAACATCATCTTGATGTACGAGCCCCTCAGCTGGTCGTAGACATATCCTTGCATTCCAGGCCCTTTACTGAACATGAGATACAGAAACCCACACCCTACTGCATATCATGAACCTTGAAAAGATACCATTCTGTTCCTTACAAACCAGATAACACGACTTAAATCTGTATGCTAGCAGTTTTCTGTGTTCAACAGCAGCTCCCATGTCACCCATTACAGAGCGCTTCTTAAGAGGTCAGTCCTCGGGGGGCCAGAGGAATTCCTTTGTCGCTGGTGCATGCACCGAAAAATCACCCTCTAAAAGGCCCATAATGGAGAGGCCCTCCTGCTCTGTTTGTCCTTCCAGGCCACAGTGATGCCGTAATGGCTTCTCCCTACCTGTTTACAGCCCGCCATAAACGCCCTGCTCTGGCCCGGGAGGGGAGAACAGGCCGTGTTTGCTCCCCATTCTTAACATTCCTAATGACAAACGACACACTGTTGTTCTTTCTTTTCTCTGTTCCGTGGCTGAAGAAAGGCAGTGCTCGGGGTGCGAGAACCTTGTGCACACACACTCTCTCCGTAGGCCAATTATCACACCCGAGGACCACCAGATGTGGGCCCCTTGCTTGTGTTTGAGCTCGTGTTATTGATTGGCTCGTGTAGCTGAAAGGGGATTGAGCTGCCCCTGTTCATTTAGAACAAATGCAGGGTCTGTTTTTTTCCTGGTCATGTTTGAGGGTTTTTGTGTCGGGGATCGTGCACATCTGGCTGATGCTGTTTTTAGGGTGGAAATCCCGTCACAGTGGTCATGCGTCCTGATAATTTGTGATTATTTGAATAATAATAATTGAAGAATTGGTGTACATTCTTTTCAATCGATCACTTTTCACCTACTTGTGAGATGTTTTATCTTGAAAATAAATATCACATTCCCTGTATTAGAAAAAATAGGTGTTATATCTATTTCTGTATTAGCAAGGACGCAGGAGCTAAGCTGTATTACTGCTATCAATATATCTCAGATATTGTTGAAACGGTAAGCTTAAAAAGAATTACATTTTATTTTGAAAGTGTATGGGAAGATGCAGTCTAATTTGCCTGACGGAAATGAAAGGCTTTTAACAACATCCAAGCATTATATAAGTACACAATAATTACTTGTCTTGTTACTTCCGTTCACATATTATAGTCAAATTAGACTAAGGTAGAGGAAGAAATGCCGTGTTACACAAGCACATGTTTCACAAATGTCTCTTTATCATGGCATGGCTGCCCCCAACTGAATGGTCAAGGACAGGTGTTCAAATTCATCAACGTATGCATTGCTCACAGCCTCCCATATGTTTTGCACTCTCCATTAATGTGGACCTGCGGTGGTTCCTGCTGGTCTTGAGTTTTATGCATTGGTTTCTTTCCAGCCCTGAGCATGATGCAGAAAGGCATCATTGTATCTATACATAGAGCCACCTGTAGCTGTATGTCATGCAATGGAACATATGTATCTGTGCATTCTTTCCTGATGAATCAGAGCTCATCTAAACACAGGTTCACTCTGGGTGTGTGATTGCATCAAGTACATCAGTCTGTGGTCCCAGAATAATGTTAAGTAAAGTAAAATGAATAAGCATCAAATACAATAGTTCCCAGAGACTAATTCCAAATGCATGGAGTTCATGATGGTATAGACCCTTTCATCAATAAAAACAAAAACAATGCTTGAACGTTCTATTTGGGCCCCAATCTACTTCCTCTACATTAAGATAACATATGGAATGTTAAAAAGGAAGTCTTGTGGGGCCAACTATGATGCTGATAATGGAACTCTCTTGAAAGGGTCCATAGTTGCATTCCTTTTACTCTCCTGAGCTTTCTATTTCCTTCTATGTTTTGTCTCATCCCTCTCTTCTCTCTGCTCTCTGCTCTCCTCTCTCAGGCAGTATGTGTTCTCGGCCTTCACAGAGGAGTTCATCTCGGTTGCGTTTACTGAGCAGGTGTTCCACTTCTTCATCCCCGCACTGTCGGACCCACGGCTGGCCTTCCCATTCCAACCCTTCCTGGCCTCCCTGCGGGCCACCGTAGTTTCCTCCGCCACCATGCAAGCACAGGCCCCCTGGCTCCTATACTTTGTTCTCTCCGTTGGAGAGACTAACCTAGGTAATGCCCTAACGTGATTTATTCTTTGTGTGTGTGTGTGTGTGTGTGTGTGTGTGTGAGGGAGAGAGAGAATACTAAAGTAAAATAATGAAATGCAAGTTGTGTGTGTGAGAATCCACTGGCCTAGGTTTTGATGGCTTCATAAGTGTGTGTGTGTGTGTGTGTGTGTGTGTGTGTGTGTGTGCGTGCACGCAGGATGTCTATCTGAAGAAGGTCTGCTGCTGTACCTGAGTGCCCTGCAGACTCTGCTTCCACTGCTCCCTGTGTCTGATAGCACCAGAAGAGCTGAGGTCACCAGTGACTCTGAGGACGAGGAGGAGACCAACATGCACTCCCGCTCCGCACATGTAAAACACGCTACACATTTACTTACACACAGCAGGCTTGTGCAAAATTCCAGAATTGAATTGAAACTGGCTCTTAAATTCCAATTCAATTCATGAATTTCACTTGCATTTCAATTGAGTTAGCAAACAGGAAGCAGAATTGCTATTCGAATTGTGCACAACCCTGATACACGCACCCCTGTGTGAACCTCACTGTGGGAATGTATGGTGTATGGAGGCACACATTTCCTTTCTTTTTTACGCCTACATGAGATAATGCATGTCTCTTTTAATGCATGTCTATTTAAATTAGGTTGGTCCTTATATCATTTGTGTTGTTAGGATGCTTTAGAGGTTTTTTTTGTGTGCTGGTCCGCTGATTGGAGATGGATCTCTGTTTCCTGCCATTAAAAAGAACATTTGGTTGATTGGTCCCCCCCCTCTCTCTCTCGCTCTCCACTCTCAGGACGACTGTCGGATCTCGGTGCAGCTGATCACGGAGGAGTGCATTCTGAAGCTGGACACCAAGCTGCAGACCAACGCGCTCCTGACGCTGGTGTGGAGGGACTCTGCCAGCGAGGAGGTGTTCACCATGATGGCCTCCATCTGCCACACACTCATGGTGCAGCATCGCATGATGGTGCCCAAAGTCAGGTCAGAACGCACACACACACACACACACACACACACACACACACACTCACACTCACACTAATACATCTGGTAATAGCTTCATAGTGCTGGGATTCAGGTTACAAATTAACTATGTAAACATAAAATGTTTTTTGTCCCCGTCATAATCCCGCTAAAGATAAAAAATTACTCGGATGCAATGACTAATGACCAGTCTTCAAGTCATTATGTTCATCTTACACAGACCAATAAACATGTGCATAAATACCCAGATTCATATTGTCACATTCTTATAGATTTTGAAACTCATAAATGGATATGTGCCCTCATGCATGGAAACATGTAATCCCCCACTCCTAATAGATTTTAGACAAACATCTTAAACTCAGCAAGGTAATGTGTCAAAGTGCCTGGGGCCTGTTTATAAGGGAGCATCATGCTGAGCATCAGGCCTCTGCAGTCTTCAGCAGTACCCAGTTACTCATCTGAATTAGCACTAGCGCTAATGATATCACTGATGAGATGAGCACATTAGCTTTCCTGTGTACCTGACGCCTTTTACTACCACTGCAGGAAGTGGATGTCAGGACTAACTGTCTCTCCATAATTAGGGCAATTATCTGTCTCTGTGGCCTGATTGTATTAGAACAGGATATTGGGGCGGGGGGGGGGGGGTAATGGGATGGAACCAGCTTGGGTTTTACAGCCGGTGTCACAGTTCTGCTCGACTGGGTATTATGACACTGAAACGAGCCAAGAGATGGACAGAACTAGAGAGAAGGAGGAGAAGTGGGTGAAAGGATAAAAAACGGAGAGATGGTTTACATATACTTTTACTTTACTTGCCTTTACTTGGGTTGGCCCTCCAGGACTATATTGCTTGTGTATAAACGGTGTATGTTCATTATAATCTCTGTTTGATTTCTGTATCCATTCAGATAACATTTTCTAGATTTGTGTTTAGTCACCCATGATCCGACAGGACAGACAGACCTTATTTATAAGAGTATACAGAAGACCCCTTTTAGGCATTTTATCATCGCAGTCTAACACAGTGGCTCAGAGGGGTCATACGGGCAGGTCAGGAGGGCGTATTTTGGGTTTTTGCGAGGATCCAGTCTGACCTTGGTTAGGTCCACTGGGTGCACTCACTCCTGTCCTGTCCTGTCCTGATTACATAAGCTGTTTCAGTCTCTACCAACATCACGGACGACCCCTGTGATGTCATTGCCATTTTTTCACCTTTGACCCAAGAAATGATGGTTAGGGGCAGCTCCATTGCTGACCCCCTCCACCGAGCTCGTCTCCGATGACATCCCTAAAAACACATCCCCGAACTTTTATTAAATGTTATTTTTGCTTACCAAACCACCCCCCCATATATTTCTCTCCTCTCCTCCTCTCGGCCCCTCTCTCTCTCTCTCTCTCTCTTCCTCTCCTCCTTTTTATTTGGTGGTATTTTTATTTTACAGCTCCCTCTGAGCGAAACGCTTTTACCATAAATCCTGCTCCTCGCCCCTCTATCATTATCGGATATCTGTACAAAATAATTAGCTCACTGCCCAAGATTAATTCCTGCAGAAGTGGACGGGATAGCTTTACAAGAGGCGAAGGGGAGGCCAATTACAGCCTAGCCTGATTTACAGCGCCTAAAGAAGAGGTCGGCCTGAATGCTGCCTCCTCCCTGCCCGCCTGCCCGCCTGCCTCTTTGCGTGCCGCAGGCCTCCTGTTGAAGAGCACCGGCCCTTTAATAAATATGAATCTGAGGGATGGGGCCTGATATCAGAGAGAGATTAGTGGCTCCGGTCTCTGGATCTGTGAGTGTTAAGCCATTTGAGAATCGGAGAATAGGTATTTTTGCTGATCATTGAGATTGGATACTTTGGCTGGTTTGCATTGGTTTCAGAGCATGTAAATATTTGTAAGGATCTTATTATATTTAAATATATTTGTCAGTATGAGTATAAGGAAATTACATTTATGGGTGAAATTAATAGATCTCCCTGTAGTTGTGAAACCATCTGGCTAGCATTTAATGTTAGCTTAATAATTGGTGTTTTCTTTTTTAGAAGTGGTGTGAAAGGGGAATTGATGTGTGTGTAATCTTTCCGTAAGTGTTTGCCCCTGACTTAAACAGTGGAGTAACTGCCCACACACACACACACACACACACACACTGATGGACCCATGTCAGGTCCATGCATGGCCCTGGCTCTCTGATCTCCAGTGCACCATGAGGGTGTAGTTTACATGAGAAAAGTGCCGCTGGGACCACCGGACTCTCGGCAGTAAGGTGGCACCCAGCTGAGGCCTCCTCTTCAAAGGGCTCCCAGGAAACCTCCTGCCGGCTCCAGGAGAGGCAGCCTGAGCAAACGCACCAGCGCCTTCAGCATCTGGCAGAGGTCTCACTGGGGCGGGGGGGTTGGGGTCTGGGGTCTTGGTCTATCTACAAATGACTTGACTAATATGACAGTAGTGGGTATATATAGGGAGGAATGAATTTGAGGGTCTCTGCTTTCCTGAGTAGGCTCTGGCAAGAGTAAGGAAGGAAGTACACTTCTGCGGACATGGCTTCACACAACTCAGACATGGGTGTGTCTGTCTCCATACTTTTTTTTGCTGCTACGGACTCTTCTCTCCCACTGAAGTACAGACCAGTATTTTTAGACCTGAATGGACAGGTGGACTGTGTAGAACACTAAATTTGACAGGCCGTGTTTGTAGAAGCATACTTTCCCCTTGGTACCTCGTGCGTCAAGAGTAGAAATGGGCAATCCTTGGAAAGGTCCAAATTAAAATGGAAGTGATCATAAACAGAAAAACTGGAAGATTTATGTCAAAATTTAAAATGAAAGTGACTTCAGTTTGGCTTGATTGTGCCCTGAATGGCTTGCACTTGTTTGTTTATTTTAACATGATGAACTTTTATTCTTCTCTTCCGACCGGTTTGCGTTCCCGGCATGTCATTCTTTCCGTCGGTCATCCATTTGCCTCGGCATTACGGCTCCATCAGCCGGTGCTGAGTGCGCTGCCGGGCGCCGGCTTCACTCCTCGTTCCTCACACAGGCACATTTGAATCAATCTGCTGTCGCCGTTTCAACAAAATGGTCACTGCTCTTTTATCAAGGTCATTTTAATTCACCACCCCCACCCCAGCCTGTGTGTGTGTGTGTTGGTGTGTGTGTGTGTGTTTGGTGTTTATTAGTACTTCATCTCATGATTGAAATGGAGCTTTGGTGTTCTCGCAGGCCGTAAATCACCATGTCACTCAGCGGTTTAGTGCTTTGTTTCCCATTTCAATCAAACGGGGGGCTCTTTAAAGGCAAAAGAGCACTCTGACCCCCCCCACCTCACCCACCATAGGCACCCCTCCTCTGTCCTCCCTTCATGGCTGTCGTGTGAACAGCAGGCCGGGCAGAAGAGGTGGGGGATGGGGGGTGGGTGTTGGCAGCTCTCCCTCCCCCTGACAGGTGCCTAAAATCATTGTGTGTGTTTTTTATATACACTCGGACTCATTCTATTTCTCTTTTCACGTTTTTTTGACGCCCAGCATATTGCATAAAGGCACCTCCATTAGAAGTTATTAGATATGAAGTCCCCACCCTTTTTTTTCACCCCCCCACTCCCTCCCTCAATCTCAATATCCCTCCCTCTCTCTCTTTCTCTCCTCCTTCTCTTTCTTTCTCTCCTCCTTTCTCTGTTTCCCCACCTCTCCCTATAGGCTTACAATCCATTTCCCTCATTACAGAGAAAGGAGACTGGCCTCTCCAGGTCAGATGCCACTTATAGATGCTAATGCTGGAGGGTCATAAAACCTTCCCCTTCTCTGTCCTTTTCAACAGCTTCCATCTTGTTTTTTTTATTTTATTTTCAGGTTGTTTACTCTGGAGGTGCTACCTGCCATTAGCAGGGTAGTCTGGGTATACAGGCTGGGGGGGACAAAACTGGAATGTCCAGGTTTGAATGCGGTTTGAGTGACTAGCACATAAACTACTCACAGGTGTGTGTGTCCTCACACGTAGGTGTCAAAGTTGTTCAGGCATAGTTAGCTCTGTCCCACACACCTTTTAATACACTGTCTGTCTCTCTCACACACACACCCCCCCCTATTCAACTCTTCTGAGAGTGTGTAATGCTGTGTAGGTATGTGGAAGCATGCAATCCTGAGCTGGGATCTGTGTGTGTGTGTGTGTGTGTGCGCGCGCCAGTCCTCTACTTCAGGCCCCCATTGTCCTGCTTCTGTGGCCATTAAGTGAAATGGGCAGCCCCTCTCAGGAAGCCAACGTCTGTTTACGAGCCATGGGCCAGGCCGCTAGTTTACTAATGGAGGGTGCCTCACCTAAATAAAGCTTAATGGCTCATTTAATCTCCCCTCGCCAAGCACGGACAGTGCCCAGAGAGAGGGAGAGACCGAGAGGGAGACGGAGGGGTAGAAGGAGAAATGGACAGAGGCGCACAGTCAGTGCCCAGAGACAGGGAGGGATGGAGAGAGGGTGATGGAGGAGTAGAAGGAGAAATGGACAGAGAGAGGAAGAGATGGAGAGTGGATGACGGAGAAATGGACAGAGAGAGGGAGAGTTGGAGGGAAAGGGGGATCAGCGACCCATGGATCATCACTTTGTTACATCTCCTTCATGTGTCTTTTGTGGTAAAAGATTGTAAAGAGTACACCAAGGCATTCTGGGCCATACGCCGTGATTCCGAATGACGTATGGGGGAATAAAATGAACAAATGTGCTGACATGGATTTGTTTTTTTTTGTGTTCTGTATTTTGCTTCTGTGCTGCATTGACATCTTTTACCTTTTTTGTCCTCTGTAGGCTACTGTACAGTTTGGCCTTCAACGCCCGGTTCCTCAGACATCTCTGGCACTTGATCACCTCCATGACCACCACAATGATCACGGGGTGAGCTTAATATACCCTCACCGATATGAACTTCTCTTTAGTAAGACATCTGACATCTTTAGTAAGAGCATAACATGCGATGTTAGTGTGCTCACCATTTCGTCCCCCCCATCTTCTTCTCCTGCTCTCCTTGTTCCTGCAGCTCCATGGTTCCTCTGCTGCAGGTGTTGTCTCGTGGTTCCCCCATGTCGCTGGAGGACTCCAACCGCATCATCCCCCTCTTTTATCTCTTCAGCTCGCTCTTCAGTCACGCCCTCATCTCTGTGCACGACTCCGAGTTCTTTGGCTCCTCCCTTCCAGGTTCTGAAGATGATGTGTACAACAGTATGTTACAACTATGAAAATGCTTTCTCAGTCTTTAGCAACATGGTACACATGCACTTGTTCACTCATCGCACCGCTCAAACGAAAGATGGTCGTAGCATCAATTGCGTAACACTCAAACGTGTAGCAAACGCGTGGAATTCTGTGCAACTGTAGGCAGTATACTAACGTCTACTCCAACATGTTCTTCATAGCCTCTGAAAACCTAAAAATGTCTCTCTCTATTTACATCATTAAAGATATTTCCTCAGAGCAATATTCCCAACCACATTGGTTTCTCGCCTTTCCCACATCTCCTCCACTGACCCCTCCGTGCCGTGTCTCTCCCAGACTCAGGGCAGAGCCCGTCGTCCTCTATGATGCCCTTCTCCCTGACTGAGCTGGTGTCCCTATCGCGATGCATGCGGGACGCCGGCCTGGGCATCATCAAGCTGGCCTACCCCGAGACTAAGAGCGAGCATCGCGAGGAGTACGTGGCGGCCTTCCGCAGCGTAGGGGTCACCACCAACGCCGCTGTTCAGCAGCGCATCCAGGCCCAGCAGAAGCGCTGGGTGCAGCTCTTCAAGGTGAGTGACCTGAGGTTGTGACCTAGTCACACACGGACATAATGGGTACTGAACATCTAATGGCTAAAATGGCTGACGGTGAACTGGTATAAAATAGCACAATACATAATGTGGTGTTCTGACAATGACAATGAACTGACATAAAATAACACAGTATATGTTTAACATGCTAGCTCATAGTCAGTAAAGTCTGCTATTTATTTTTTCCAGTAGCCAGTATGTCTGTGTGTGATCAGTTCAAATAGGAATTTTAGGATCTAATCACAGGTCTGATTGGACAGAGTTGACTTGGAATCAGTTACGTTGATGAGAGGATGTCCATCCATTTTGAATATGTTCAGTGTGGTTCAGTCTGTTTAATACACCTTTTAGGAGTCCATGTTTCAAAATGATTGAATTAATTAATTTGGCAAAGATCAACATTGAAATCTAGTGTTCACTCTTATGCAGTAACTGTTGGATCAGTTGCTATCTTAATGTTTCTTCCCTCCCAAACCATAAGGTTTGATAAAGCTTTATAATCTGTTGGTAATCACTGGTTTAATCTTGTTAAGTAATGACTTTATCAGGCCTTTTTCCACATGCTTAGCTCATAATGACTTTAGTGAACAACACTGATAGCACACAACACCTCTTTCTTTCTCTCTCTCTCTCTCTCTCTCTCTCTCTCTCTCATACACACACACACACACACACACACACACAGACTCTCTCTCTCCCTCAAAAAGACACACCCACACGCACAAATTACAGCATATTAATAGACTTCCGACTCTGATGACTGCTGAGTAATTTGCACACATTAGTTTTATCATCCTTTTGCCTCTTGACAACCCAGTAATTGTTTTCCATTTGACAGGCATTCTTTTGTTACACGTGTTTACCCGTCCTTTTCGTTCGTGTCTTCAGGAGTTTTCTCTGTTACTCTTTCCTACTCAGTTCGGTCATACCCACCTTTGTGTGAAAAAATGTAAATAGGAGAAAATATGAACACGTTGAAGAGAAGAATAGAGGGAACAAGCAAAAAAGGTAGAGGGTGAAAGACCACAAGAAAAGGAAGAGAGCAAGGGAGAGAGCGGAAAAGAAAAGGAATAAGGAGTCCGATAAAGAGCGAGAGAGAGAGCGGAAAAGAAAAGGAATCTTCCTAAGCGATGTCAGTGGTGCAGGGCCTCCTGTCAGCTGAAAGTGGCCGTTAAAGAGGTAGGAGCAGCAGAAACGCATTTCCCAAATTGAACGCTGGATTTACAGTCGGCCTGGGCGGCGCTGACCCCTAACACGCTAATGTCCGCCTGGAGTCATCAGACGTCCCTCCGGATCTTTTATCACTTCCATTGTCAAGCTATCTATTTAATTGAAAGAAGTTAATTGAATGAAAATGATCAACTAAGCTTGTATTAATATTGCTAATGGAACTTGCGGGCTGGCCCGTGTTTGGAGAAGGGATGTCACTGGTCGAGAGTTTGGGGAGAGGCCTATTACGGTGTGCACTTAAGCCCGACAGGTCTAATTAACTCATACTTATTCATTCTTGGAGTCAGTGGTGGGGGGTAACTCAGGACGAGTCGCATGGCGTGCGTTACAGCGTTTTGCACTCGCCGTTATTGCCGACTTTGTGAGCAAGGGGATTAATGGCGTCCTTTAGAAATGACAAACTCAATATTTCCCTTCTTTCTTTGTTACTCAGTTTATAAATATCTCTGTGTCCGAAATGCATGTACCGCAAGTAGAATCAGCATTTGTGTCAGCTCCTGTGTATATCTTGACTAGGTTTGTTAATTAAATCAGACTGAACTACGGAGGTGAAATGGAGTTTGTGGCGAGATTGTGGCCAGTTTCCGTGCACTATTCTCTGTCGCCCGGTCGCTGCTGTGGAGGCTGAGAGTTTGCTTCGCGTGTGTCGGGGCGATGCGCAGCGGCACTTACTCTTCTTGGGAGACTCGGGCCCTGATGTCAGCAGTCTGCTGCTTAATTAACAGCGCTTAATGTCCACAGATGACTCGTTTATCTCCCCCTGCGCTGCCCACAAATGGCTGGGCCGCTCGTCATGCGGGAGATTGGCTCCCGCCAAGAAAGAAGAGATGCAAGCCATTTTGTGCCCCCTCACATAAACATCCTTTTATTTAAGCGTCGATTAAACAAAGATCCTCTGCCAAAATCGAACATCCCTCTGTAAAAGGCGCTGTCTTAGAATTACTGTCTTGATTAGGTGGAATCCTTAGCTCACAGATGAGATACCTATCTGTCAGGCCTCTGGAGTTGAAAGAGAACATATCTGTTTATTATGCTACATACTGTGTATGTGCTGTGTCCGCTGGAGTTGATATATTTTGATATAATACATTTTGGTGTCGTATGTTTTTATTTGTTTCAGGTGATCACAAACTTGGTGAAGATGGTGAAGGCACGGGACATCAGGCGGCCTTTCTGTCCCCGAGGGCACTGGCTCTCTCAGGAGGTCAACATTAGTGCTGATAAGGTAGCTGTCACGCTTACTTCTGATGTTTATCTCAGTTGTCACGCTCACCTCTGATTTTTATTTTTTTATTTTTATCTGAACAAATGTTAAGTCAAGATGTTTGGCATTTCCAGTTTGATATGGTATCTAAAAACAAATGCATGTTGACCAGGCCATAGGGACCCTGGTCCTGCTTTTGTATCCTCTGGGAAAGTGTAAATGAATCCACAGAAAAGCATCTGAGTTCTTTTCATGAACCTGCTAATTTATTTGAAATCCAGTAGTTCAGTAACCTACAATGCTCACACATGTACTTTAATTGAGTACAGTTTTAAAAATTATTTCTTTTGTGGCCTGCATTTTGGGACTGATTCTCCCAACCATGTCATTGTCAATGATTTGAGCTCCTAAATGACCTATGCTAATAGCTTCCTTACACCAAACAACTTTGACAAGATTTGGGAAAGATTCTTGAAAGATTGGAGTCTTGAGTAAAGCTTGAATGGGGGGCATTAGTTAAAAGACTACAATCTTTCAAGAATCTTTCCCAAATCTTGTCAAAGTTTGGTGTAAGGTGGCCATTAGACGTCATTGGTTTGTGTTCTGTACTGAGATATTATGTGTTCTTGTTTTTATTTAGGTCACTCAGCTCTATGTCCCTTCAGCACGGCACATGTGGAGGATCAGGAGGATGGGCCGCATCGGACCCCTGCAGTCCACCCTCGATGGTAAGACACGGCAGTGACCCTGAGACTCGAGCTCCGATTAGATGATTAATATTAAGCGTGTGTTTATTTTTGCCTCTGAGCACATCACAACAGTGTGTGTGTTTCTCAATCTTGGAAAATTTTAGATATTTTTTGTGTCTTACTGAGAAAAATATCAGCAATATCAACAAAGAGCTGAATGTTTTGCAACCATTATCCTGTGAAACATATTACACTTATTCGGAAAATTTACCATCACTCAGGCTAAATCAAGAAACAGTTATAGTATAGTTATAGTTAAATATTTGTGAAGAAATATCATGGTGAGGTTACACAGGTCATCCTTCGATATGTCATTGACCTTATCGGTCGAGCATCTTGCTGCCCAGATCTCACAGCAGTGGTATCTGCCAAGATCAAGTAGTGACAGCTCCACTCAATTTGCGCCTGTCCGCGAGGTATGCTGGCATTGTGAGCAGCTAATAATGGCATTCTTGGCAGTCACGGCGCTTGATTGTCTGTTGTTGTTGCTGTCCGCAAGCAGGAAGTCGCACCGCTGTGTTGGGTGGTGTCACTGTGCGAGCGGCCATCGAGCCTCCGCTCCAAACGCTGGAGCATGGGAGCAGCCGGCTGTCACTCATCAGGGCGGTCACCTCACACACTTTTAGCGCGACGCTGTGGGTTTGGCCCGAGTCGCCTCACGAGAAAGGCATACATGCCTGCGCCACTGTCGGTGCTCTCCTAATCCCTCGCTTTTAAAGACCTTGTAGAAATAGAGAGAGAGAGAGAGAGAGAGTAAGGCTGAGGGATGAAAAAGAAAGGCTAATTCTGAGGCTATTCAGGTTGAGTCTAAATGTGTTGTTTGTGGAATGTATAAAGACGGAGGGAGAGGAGCATGAGTGGGTGTGAGTGGGGAAGAGAGAGACCGAGCTGCGTAGCGCTGGCGAGGCGGCATGGACACAGTGCAGCGCAGTGCCGTGCAGGCAGGCACCCACTCGGGCCAGCCTGGTGTGAAAACAAGCGGATAACAATGTGTGTCCGATCAGCCTAATGCCCACTCAAGCTCACGTGCACCACCCATCCAATTAGCCTGAAAAGGTCTGGCCCCATCTGCCCACCCGCCTGTTTGCCCTGGACCCTCCTTTCATTTCCCTAAATGGACTTGGGGGGGGGGGGGGGGGGCTTTGTGTTTATGTGTGTGACGTGTGTGTGGTGATGGTGTGTGTGTGTGGGGGGGATGCACACAAACTGGTGATAGATGATGGCCGTATTGACCACCACGGGGCCCATATTTTTTCTTCTGCAATGAAGACTTGATGGGGTGGTGGCGGTGCTGGTGGTGGGAGGGGGTTGAGCAAGAGTAGGATTGACTAATTGAGCAGAATGATTACAGCGTGCTTGGGGATGGGGGTGGTGGGGGTTTAGAGGAAAGGCGAGGGAAGGGGAGGGGAGTGATGCTTTAAACTCTGCTGGTCTGGCTCTTTATCCTCCCCCCTACTTGTGTGCATGCGTGCGTGTGTGTGTGTGTGTGTATGAGTGTGTGTGTGTGTGTGTGTGTGTGTGTAAGGTCTAAACGATCAGAAGCCCTACTCTAATACAAAACAAACGTCCCCGTAATGGAGATTGTCGAGCAGGTGGATGGGCATCTCACAGTCCAGTTAATTAAAAGTATGTGTTAGCCAGCAGGGGGGGGAAGGATTGAGCACTCTTTAATGGGGTTGCCACACACACACACATACATACACATACACATACACATACACACGCACAGTGGAGGATAAATGATTCTGGCTTTGTTGCATTTGTAGTATAGTACGCAGGGCTACTAGTAGTGTTTGGGTATCTGCTGAGGTCTAATGAACAGAGATGTTTCTCCTCTATGAAGATTTTTTAAACTCAGCTAACAGTCCTTTAGAACGAGATGTTTCAAATGTAGATGATTTGAAATGGGTTGATGAAAAATGTGTATGAGGGATTATGAGTGTGATCACAGAGTCGATAAATAGATTGGAACAAAGGGTGAGGTCTGGCAGATGGATGAATTACAAGCCTGTACTAGTCAAGGACAGTCTTCAGATGTAGGATATTTTCCAAATTTGGCCGTTTCACAGGAGACTGATGGAAGAAGAGAAGGATGGATAGATGGATGAATGGATCCAGAGTTGGTTGAATGGATAGATGGATGGAGACAGATCAACTTACCAGACACAAATATATGAAGATGGATCACTGCATGGATGAAAAGCTGTATAGACGTATAGAGGGCATGTGGAATAGACAAAAACAGATGGATGTGGGGATGGAGTGATTGAAGGATGGTCATCTTGATGTATCTCTCTCTTTCTCTCTCTCTTTCTTCAGTGGGGCTGGAACCTCCTCAGCTGTCCGTGTCGGAGGAGCGGCACCTGGCCATCCTCACGGAACTCCCATTCGTGGTGCCCTTTGAGGAGAGAGTCAAGGTAAACACTCTTCTCCATCACTGTACACACCAGAGGTTACCATCAACAACACATAATCAGCTCTCCTGATTACTCCAGGATTTCCAGTGTATTTGAATATTTAGTGTGCCTATTTTGATACAATAACCATTGCAATACACCATTGCTTACACTATAAATCAGAAATATGTAGAGCAGTGCACTATTTTAAGAGTGCCGTTTCGAGTTGGGAATCATCAGTGGAACATAATCGGTTTGCTTCAGTTAGCGTTAGCTCTCATCGGCTGGTTGGACTCGGGGCTCCATCAATACTACACTGCCATTGTAATGAATGGTATGATTAGAAGCCATCCAGAGCATTGATCAGTGCTTGGCCCCCGTTGTAAAGGCTTTGTGTTTATAGTGCCTGCTCTAGGTCACAAGCCAGAGTAAGCTTTTTTACATCAGGGCTAATCTGGGCTAATGTTGTAAGGGAGGTTCACATTCATTAGCTTCTTGTCTTTCTTTTTTCCGTCATGCTCTTTAATTTACTCATCACATACAGCTGTTTTTTTTTAAATTTTATTATTAAAACATAAGGTTGCACAAGGTTACAGGGGTTACTTTGGATACCTGTCGCATAAATTCAGTCAGAGACATTACAGTAACATGATGACTTCACAATATGAGAATCTTGTGTGTCTGTGTGTGTCTGTGTGTGTGTGTGTGTGTGTGTGTGTGTCTGTGTGTGTGTGTCTGTGTGTCTGTGTGTGTGTGTCTGTGTGTGTGTCTGTCTGTGTGTGTGTGTCTGTGTGTGTGTGTGTCTGTGTCTGTGTGTCTGTGTGTCTGTGTCTGTGTGTGTGTGTGTCTGTGTGTCTGTGTGTCTGTGTCTGTGTGTCTGTGTCTGTGTGTCTGTGTCTGTGTCTGTGTCTGTGTGTCTCTGTGTCTGTGTGTCTCTGTGTCTGTGTGTGTGTGTCTGTGTGTGTGTGTCTCTGTGTCTGTGTGTGTGTCTGTGTGTCTGTGTGTGTGTGTGTGTGTCTGTGTGTGTGTCTGTGTGTGTGTCTGTGTGTGTGTGTTTGTGTGTGTGTGTGTGTTTGTGTGTATGTGTTTGGCAGATCTTCCAGCGTCTCATCTACGCAGACAAGCGGGACGTGCAGGGGGACGGACCTTTCCTGGACGGCATCAGCATCACCATCCGCAGGAACTATATCTACGAGGATGCCTATGACAAACTGTCCCCAGAGAACGGTCAGCTGACATATCACACACACACACACTAGGGGTTGCACGAGTGCATCATTTTACAAAGAAAACTTATTTCCTGAAAAACTGAAGCATCAATTTGCATTGATTAACTCATTGAATGCCAAGCTGTTTTCGGAAGCTTTGTCCTAGAGTGCCAGCAATCTAGACCATTGTTGATGATTTTTGTACAGCCACAGCATATTCTGTGTTATAGCTATGAACACATACAATGGCTTGTTTAAAAGGTGAGACTTTAAGCTCTCAGTGGGTGCAAACCGTGTATTTCTACACGCCTCTGTTCCTGAGAAATCCCAAGCTAAACAGTGGCTAGTTTTCATCAAAATCGCTGTTTTTTTCTAGAAATGGAGATATAACGTCTTTCATGAAATATGAAGTGTTGCCTGTAAACTTTCCGGGAAGTGATCAGCGAGACCTGGCGAGACTGCCACCTAGTGATAGACCCACGAAAATGGCCTGGTTTTGAGCTGACGTGCAGGCGTCACTGATTCGACCCAAAGCGGCAACCGATGTCCAGATAAAATGTCCAGATTGTGCGTTTTCATGAGTTTTCGATCGTCATATATTTCATTTCCATTCATCACAGAGTTCCCAAAATCACATATAAGGTGTGTTAGAGTGTCTAGTTTGTAATAAAAAAAAAAGCTAAAAACGTAATATTACGTTTTTGGCACTCAACGCATTAGAAGGAAAAACGTAATATTGCGTTTTTGGCACTCAATGAGTTAAAGGTGCTCTAAGCGATTCTGGGTAAAGTCACTTCTGTTGACATTCAAACAAAACAGAGAGATAGCTCGCTACTTCCTCCCCCTCCCTCCTGTGCAGTTGAAACTCTCCTAAACGAGCATCTCGTCTGTGATTTGCTGGAACAGTTTGTTATGGTTTTATGGGCTATGTTTGCCCAGGTTGTTTTTGTTGCCGTTTCAGGACACAGGCAGTTAGCGGATGGTGAGGTGATGTTAGCCGTAAGTGACAAAAATGTTTTAGACTAAAAAACGCTTGGCATCTATGCTGTATAGCTATGCTAGGTGACTGATTTGCCTATTACAAGTTTGTTTACCATCACATTGGCTTTGTAAAGGTTATATTAAGGTGAAAATCTTGCATAGTGTACGGTGCTTGGTCAGCAATGGTTAAGTATGGATGACATGGACAATATTTTAATGTTATTGTTAAAAGGTCTATTCAAGTCAAGTTTATTTATATAGCACATTTCATACACATGGAAAATTCAGTGCTTTCAACAAAGGACATAGTGTTTTTTTCCCCCCCAACAAGTCTTCTTTTTGTGTTAACATATACATTTGCTGAGTCCTGGTCATCACCTGTAAGCCCAACCAAGTAAAAAGCAGAACTGTTTTTATCTTTTGGCAACATCAGTTTCTTAAGTGCATTAATGCAGTAGCCTTAATTACTGTATATGACAGACTCCAAAAATTTGCTTTTTTTTTTTTTTAAGCAAAGAATTTCCAAAAATCATCATTCTATTGTCTACCATTGCTCAACACACATGGATGGATTTTCTTTCAGACACCTAGATGAATGCCACAATCACATTAATGCCAACCTGCCGACGTGTTTGCATGTATAATTTATAGACATGCACAAACATTGTCAAATATGTGGCTATACTATCTACCGACCCCCACCCACAGGCAAGGTCACAAGTGTTTAGGTGCATCACAATCTCACACCATCTCTGTTTATTGTGCATATGTACTGTAACAACTTAAGGGATGGTATCAGATAATATTGAAGTGCCTTCACGTAGGACCCTTTAAGTGCTGTCAAAGAAGGTGCCGACCGGTGTTATTTAAGGTGTGTGATAGACTAATGCGTAATGGGCAGCGGGCGAAATGGAAATGCATTCAAATGTTATTAGACAGATTGAAGGCCCCCCGTGGTGTGATGCACCATCAGAAGACCGACCTGTGCTTGTAGGAGGGAGCAAGGGGCGAGTGGGGGAGTGGATCACACACACACACACTCACACACTCACACACACACACACACACACACACACACACACTCACACTCACACTCTCTCACACACACACACACACACACTCTCACACACATCACACACACACACACACACACTCACACACACACATACACACACATCACACTTCTCCTCCTCACATAGAGCATTTAAGGTTTTTTTTTTCACTCATGTGGCTTCTGATTGCTGGAGGTTTAATTGGAAATGGAGCCGAGAGATGTTTGATACGGGGCTGTTATGACTTGCCAAAGCATGGATCCGCAGATCGTATTCCAGCCGTAATGGAACGTATAAAAGGCCAGAGATCAATTCTTTTAAGTCAAGCGCCCTTTTTACGGTGTAGTAATTTAGGTAAAACAGTGAAAGGGTATGGCTGCCTGGTGATGGGATTAAAAGGAACGGCTGAAGCTGCCACAGAAGAGGAAGCAGGGTTGGTGTGTGTGTGTGAGGGGCTGTCGCTGTGAGTTATTGGAGATGTGATTTATGAGTAGAGATTAATAATGCTGAAAGATGACCTTTTTTCATTTGAATATCCCCCAGCCTTATGCATGCATACACAGCCATACAACACACACACATATACACACACACATATACACACATATACATAAATGCTCAGATTTTCCCCCTGAACCAGTCTCATGGGTGTTCATAAACACCCTAAAATAACCCTCAGAATTGATCAACTAAGTTGAGATCAGTTGTTGTACCCCGTGATTTTTATCATAAACATTTTTATCGTAAACCATACAATAAGATCCACACTTTCTTTGCTCATTGTTTTCTTGAATGGATCTGATTAGTTTTACGGGAAAAAATAAAATGTTGGTTCAGAGCCCATTCAATCTGGAAGATAATGTGTATTAACGCTGAGCTTCAATGTGGCAAATGCAGTGATGCATTTTAAAAGCAACCCATGCACCTGCTGGTGATAATGCAGTCCTTAGACTACTCTCAGACATGGTTGGCTGTTGCAGTTGAATGGACGTGAATAGCATATTAATACATGGCACAAAAAGATTGAAATGTGAGTAAAGAGAGTTATCTAGCTCTCAGATATCCTCTCCGCGTATTTTACCGAACATCTGTCATTCCTCTGTTCTGCAGAGCCCGACCTGAAGAAGCGCATCCGGGTGCACCTGTTAAACGCCCACGGCTTGGACGAGGCCGGGATCGACGGCGGCGGAATCTTCCGCGAGTTCCTGAACGAGCTGCTGAAAACAGGCTTCAACCCCAACCAGGGCTTCTTCAAGACCACCAACGAGGGCCTCCTCTACCCAAGCCCCAGCGCAGACATGCTGGTGGGCGACTCCTTCACCCGCCACTACTACTTCCTGGGCAGGATCCTGGGGAAGGTAACCCTCAACCATCTGCTCCAGCCCCCCCCCCCCACCCACCAGCACTGTCCATACAGTTAATCAGCTTGTTCATTTGTTTTGACACAAATATTATGGATATAGTGTTGCTTTGTCCTCTGGTTACCTGAACCCTAGTGTGTGTGTGTGTGTGTGTGTGTGTGTGTGTTTGTATGTATGTGTCTAATGTGTGTGTGTGTGTGTGTGTGTGTGTTTGTATGTATGTGTCTAATTGTGTGTGTGTGTGTGTTTGTATGTGTGTGTGTTTTTGTACGTGTCTAATGTGTGTGTGTTTGTATGCGTCTAATGTGTGTGTGTGTGTGTGTGTGTGTGTGTGTGTGTGTGTGTGTGTTTGTATTGCGTCTAATATGTGTGTGAATGTGTGATAATGGGAGTGGTGATGAGCAGGCTGTGTCAGTTGTTAGTGTTGTCTGATGAGTCTCCTTCCACCTCATTGGTCTCCAGTGGGGATAAATGGGTTTCAGTGTATCCAGTGTGGTCCAAAGGTTGTTCCAGTGAAATGAGCTGTGTTTGTATATGGCTGAGTATGACTCGGACAGGAGAGGGAAGAGGAAAAATAAACCAGTTCGTTTTAATCATGTATACACAACGTAGCTGTGAGAACACCACTTCTTAATGTGTGTGTGTGTGTGTGTGTCTCTGTGTCTCTTTGTGAATGAGAGAGTGATAGAAAGAAATTAGTCGATGTGAGAAAACGTGAGTGAAATAAAAGCTCCATACATTCACTCAAACGGTTGACAGTTGTGAGACACCTGTGATTTTCTTCCCTTTCTGTGAGGTAATTACTGCTCTTTAAATGTTCAGCAGTAATCAGATATTAACTCGGTATCGGTGCTGTGTTTGCAGGGGAAATGAAATCACTGGCCTTGCATGGCACACCTTTACTCTGACCACATTGAAATGTCATTAGAACGGCATGGTATACAAGTGATAGCGACGATAAGGCACTGGTCAGTGTTTAATGAACATTATTACAGCTCAATATTATTGCAATATAAAAGCAATTGACTGGAACATTGCCATTGCCTTCAATGGGAAATGTATTATTCATGGGGCCTTGTGGATATGAACTTAGTTTGGTGTTCTTGTGTGGTTGGTTTTCCATGGGAACTGGAGCTGGTCAGTTGGAAAGGTTTTGTACAAACCAGTAGCATTCAGGTGATAACATTGACATATTGTAAGTTTACCATCCTACGGAATATCATTGAGCATGCAAACACACACACACACACGCACACACAGTTTGAACTATTGTACTTTGGGTTCTCCTTTGCCGCCTAGTGGTAAGAGTGTGTTACTAGGTTATTGATGTGACCCCTCTCTGGATTGATGGGGGAGGTCAGGGGTCAGAGTTCAGGTTCAGTGGCTGTGCTCAGTCTGGTCCGTCTGATATATGCCCCTTGTCACAGTAAGCTGGTATGTCTGGCATATTTTTGCTATCAAGCATTAAGTAGTCAACACAATTAATGTATAATGTTAACATAGTTCTGTCTTAGAAAACACCAAGAGATCATGAATGATGACCAGGAATGTTTTTATGCTGGTGAGTTCAGTGAATGAAAACAAATTATAAGGTGTTATTAAAATAGACGCATAGGCAAAATAAGCAAACCATGATGATGGGAGGATGTTTGCTCAGAATCATGCGTGGTCATTTCGGTCGTGGAGGCCGAGGCTTACCTGCCAGGGGCTCTTGGCCCCATTAACCCAGACAGCGACCTGTCCTCTCACTTAGCCCAGTGGCCTCCTCCCTGCCAGCCAGCATGCTACTTATTAACCTGTAATGTTTTTAAATGGTTCCGAACGCGCGGGGCACACCATGCGATTGTGTGTTGAGATGCGGAGGAAAGTGCCCCGATGATGGCCAGATAGATGAGGAAGGGGACAGATGGTGATTAAGAGGGAGGTAGGGGGGGGCGGGTGGGGGGGCAGGAATTAGCTCATGACAGCCACCCCCACTCTCCGCTACTCCAAACCCCCCCCCCCCCCATCTGAAGGCTCCATTAGCCGATGATTCCAGCGCGGTGTTTGTGTAGCAGTCCGGTGCGTCTGCCGCTAAATCAGCCGGGCTGAGTGGGCCGCGAGGAGGGGCATCACATAAATAAGCAGCCCTGGCCACCCTGGTAATGGAGTTTTGATCTGTTTTACAGTCAGGAGCATCTCCGTATCATACACACACACACACACACACACAGGCTATTCAGTCCTCTTAACACAGATCTGTAAGCACAGCCCCCTTTTCTTCCACTGGACATGCCGAAATCTTCTCTGATGAGAAATGGCCAGTCAGCAGGCTTACTCCCCGCCCCACCCCCCATTCTCTCCCAGCCCTTTCTGTACTAATGGCCGTGGCAATTAAGGTGAGGAAATTAATTTGAATTTGACTTTCAATTAACCCCCTCTCTCTCTCCATAAATACAGTCCAAAGTGGCAGAGTGAGTGGGGAACTGTATTGATATTTGTTTAGCGCCGTTATAAAGGGAACGGATATAGATTAGAGTTGCATCATCAGTGCAGTGTGGAGTGGTGGTGTCACATTTGAATGAGACTGACGCACAGTAGCACACACATGCAAGGACACACAGTTATCACAGAATATGAATTCTTACGGCTCAATGAGGAAGTAATTGTCACAGAGGTAATGTATTAGTCAGGTTTGAGTGTGATGCTTTGTGGTCTGTGTGTGTGTGTGTGTGTGTGTCAGACACAATGCTGCTTTTGTAAAACTGGAGTGATTAGTTTCTAGTGTTGAGGCCAGAAACCAAAATGGCTAATTGTTATTATTTGTCCTCGATGCAATGAAACGGCAGTAGTACTTAAGGAGACTTGTCACTTGACTTTTGCTTTACGGTCACTAGTTTATCGATGTCACAGTCTCTCAGGCTCATAGTGGTGACTCATTGTTTGTTAATGTGTATTGATTGCTTTTATGCCATCATTTTCATGGATGTCAGCATTCTGATGGATGTCAGTATATGCCATATTTCTATCCTCCAAAAAACCCAAACAGGAGACGACGCGACTCGTGGGCTGTGTAGTCGCACTCGCTCCTCTCCTCTTCTGTCCCTTCCACCCCCCTGGCTGTTTCTGTTTCCTTTAAACTCTCGCTGGTCCAGCTCTGTTTTTTTCTCTCTCTTTTGCGCTGTCCTCTCGGTGTCTTTGCCTCCATCCCTCTCTCTGCCCCCACCGTGTGCTCACTTAGGAGTTCGGCCGTCCCCCCTCGTCTGCTCTCATGCTTTTGTAGAAGCATTAGGCCAAATCTACCAGTTTTACAGCTCTGCATTAAAACGGCCCAGATCAAACGTCCTGCCAACCTTCACCACACACGCACACACACACACACACACAAACACATACACACAACACACACACACCACACACACACACACCACACACACACACACCACACACACACACACCACACACACACACCACACACACACACCACACACACCACACACACACACACACATACACACACACAACCTCATTACGGACCTCCCCCACCCCAGTATATTTTACAGGTCTCCTTAACATCACACAAGTGCCCAGCATGCTTTCACTGAGCACCCCCCTCTTCCAATATCCCACTCTTTCCATTTATACCTGCCCATTGCGCTCTCTCTCTCTCTCTGTCTCTCTCTTTCTCCCTCTCATTCATTTCTCTCCTTCCAAACTTTCTAGAAAGTGAGGGGGGCATGTGACCAAGCGAGTGAGTGAGTGAGCGTTTCAGGGGCAGACAGAGAAAGAGTGAGAGAAGGTTACAACTCCTGATTGATAGTGATGCGTTTGGAGGCGCATTATATTTTTATTGATTCTTAATGTTGTAAATTAACAAATTAGCCTGGCAGCTAACAGAAGGCCCCGGAGCTGCTGTCGCCGTTTACCCTCGCTCACCGCGCCCACATTTGCATTAATTGCGTTGCCACGGCACTCACTTATATTAAAAGGCCCAGGCCCATAATTAATCCTCCCTGCACCCTTTTTTACATTCCAAGTCATTTTGGCACAATTTCTAGCAATAAACAGGCATAAATAACACACACACACACAAGCGCCCCCGCGCACACACACACGTCCGGTGTGGAAATGCGTTCCCGCTTTTCCCTTGCGTCCCCTACGCTGCTGTTTCCCGGCAGCACAGGTTATTGATAGGTTTCAAACGGGGGGGGGGGTAGAGGAGCAATGAATATATGTTCTCAAAATGACTCGGGTGTGTTAAAAATGCTAAGTGGATTATTTTGCATAAAAAATGGCGGCTGTTGTTTTTTCCTCTCCCTCCTTCACTCTGTTTTGAAGTAGCACGATTAACCTGTGTTTAGAAAATACCGGGTGATTTACCGTGTGTGTGTGGTGTGTGTGTTTTAAGATGCATGCATTATGGAAATCTGCCTGAATTTATAATCCATTTAGCTGATGTGCCTAGGGAAGGGTGGGTCGTTTAGTGCAATCATTTATAAAAGGCCCCTGTATATTTTAATGTGATCCAATCTGCTCTTTTGAAGACTATTCCAGTACATTAGCTTTGGGCTTTATGACTCACCTGCTCCCAGTCACTGCTTGATGGTGCCTCGGGTCAAGGTGAGGATTGACATTTATAAAGTTTGAGCCAGCAACTGGCATTTTTTGGAGAGGTGTGGGGGGAGAAGTCTTAGTGTGTAAGCACAGGTCTGGTGTTGACGTCTGTCAAGAGTTTTTTGTGTGTGTGTTGGAGAGGGAGAGTGGTGACAGGCTGCTTGCTCCCTTTTACTGTAGACTAACAGCTTTTTTCCCCCTGCACACCACTGCCTAGATGCCTAGACCACTGCCTGAAGTCTTTTGCCTGACATGTTGCATTGTTGTACTCCTGAAATATGTATTTAAGTGAATGACGGGATCAGTGGTCGAAAACTAGTGATTTGACAACTAGTGACTAACTACAGAAAAGGCATGCACAAACCCGATCAAAACCAATTCAGCACAATGCTAACACATGTATTTTGGTAATGACTTTTGGTGGTGATTTGCTGTAAAATGTCATTGGCTGGTTTGGTCCCTGACTACATAACGCATTGCCCAGGAGGCAGGTTGGAAAGTGAGGTGTTTTTATTCTTCACATGGCCATATACCATGAAGATGTATTTAAAGATGTTATCAGAACTACTTGCTTATGAAAATGCTTTTAAAAAGTGGTTCATTGTCACAGCCTGTCTCTCTAAATAACATAAAATGTCCTTTTTTTTCTCTCTTGAAATGTAGGCCCTGTATGAGAACATGCTGGTCGAGCTGCCGTTTGCCAGTTTCTTTCTGTCCAAGCTGCTGGGCACGAGTGCGGACGTGGACATTCATCACCTGGCCTCACTGGACCCAGAGATGTACCGGAACCTTCTGTTCCTCAAGAGCTACGAGGAAGATGTGGAGGACCTGGGCCTGAACTTCACCATCGTCAACAATGACCTCGGAGAGGCTCAGGTGGGAATGGACAGAGACCGATGAAGAACAAAAATTTTTTTTTTCTTTTTCACCCCTTTACAAAAACCCTTTACATAATTTCTCTGACTTCTGATTTTTTTTTTTGATTTCAGAGGGTTCTTTTCCCTCTCTCTCTCTCTTTTTTGTCAACATTGTTTGTTGGCCCCCTCTACCTCTTTGTTCACCTCTCTCTGTTCGCTCTTTTCTGTTGCTGTTAATGATTGATCCTGGCGCTGTGTGTCTGCATTCTGAGCAGCAGGAGATAAAGCACGTCCTCCCTCTGTCCCTCGCCCCCGCTGGCTGCTGGGTGCAGTGTGGCGGCCAGAAAGAACGCCTCTGTTGACCATCACACACTCAGCAGCTGGGAGAACACACAGGAGCACCAATTATCAAGAAGCTGCCACTGATAAACCAGTAGACACCACCTCCCAACTCTCTCTCTCTCTCTCTCTCTCTCACACACTCACACACACACACACACACACACACACACACACACACACACACACACACACACACCCCATCCCCCCATATACACACTCCACACATTCACACACAAATATCTTGACAGACGTCCATTACTTTTTTCTCCACCCAAGTCATGCCTGCGTGCCTTATTCGCTGAGAGAAGTGTGATCGCTAGGTGTGGGGGGTATTCATCAGAGGGGTCTGTGCCCCCTCCGTGGCACCCTGAGCTGGGTTAGCCAACTGCCCGCAGGCCCTTGTTTGCACAGGGCCTTGCAGCCTATTGGCTTTTCTGTAAATAGGCCACAAAATGGCCTCCCCCCAGTCGATAGCATTTGTGAAAGGGCAGCGCAGAGGCGATATGGGAAGCCATTTATGGGAGATTAGGCACATTCAGAAGCCCTGCCCCGCCAGTGCCCTCTGAAAGACAGACGTAGCCATGATAAATTTTCCACAAAGCCATCAGAATCACCCGCAGTCGCCGAGTAGCACGCCTTGTGCTCTGCCTTTCTACTGCAGGACGGGTCAGCGCTGCGTTTGACTCCGAACGCGCTTGCAAGATCGTAGTCTTCAAGATATTTTCCCTGAAGGAGCGACAAAATGTCTCTCTCTCTTTCTCTTTCTCTCTCTCTCTCTCTCTCTCTCTCTCTCTCTCTCTCTCTCTCTCTCTCTCTCTCTCTCGTGTTTTCAAGTGTGCAGTGATTAATGCTGCAAACCTTTTCCAGCAATTTTCTGACTGGAATCTGTTCATATAATCAAGGTTAAAAAGTCATGATGGCTGCAGGCCATTCCATTATAACAGACACCTATATTTTTACACACACACACACACACACACACATACACTTATGCCATAAGTATTGAGATGGAGATTGAATGGGAGCTTTGAGCTTGCTTTCTGCAGGTTTGCTGAGGTGTCTGACCCCTCCAGATCTGCCACACTAAAGCTAATTGGATGTGGCTCCCCTGGTCATTGTGTGCCAAACACTGAAAGGCCCAGCTGTCTCTGGTAAAGAGTTGACCGCAAGGCCGCAAAGCACCCACCTCACTGCCCCAACCCCCCAAAAAGACCAATTGTAAAGTAACGCTGCCACATATGCTTGTGCGCAGAAGTGTGCATTCAAATGCTTTTTAGCCTGTATAACATAATTTGAGTGCATTTTGCTGGATTTGCTTTTGCTTTTGTTGTACACCAGCGGTTCTTAAACTTTTTGCCTGGCGACCCCACAAAAAAGTATGACGAGGTCTGGCGACCCCACTTTCCCCAAACCCATTCTAAGTCCTTACTCAAATACCCCCCTCAAACGTTAACAACTAAATCAAGCAAAAACTAGAAAGCAAAGTCATTTGTTTTATTTACTCCATATGAACAAGAACCGAGAAAACCAAACAATCACGATTAAACAAGTGTAGGCTGCCGCCATATCAGATCAGAGCGCTATGTGCGTAGCACGCGCACACACAAGCACGCACACACATACACAGATGCAGCATTAGGCCTACAACGTTACATTAATTATATTTATGGCGATAACAATAACAATATTTTTTTTATTTCCCTTTTCTGGTTTACTATCTTTAACAATTTCAGTGGGAAGGGTGGGCATGCTTCCGTGAACATAGCAAGTTAATTCTAGGAGGAATGCTGCATACGGCGACACAGAGATTTTTCTCCACGGTGCTTAGCCGACATCTGTATTTTGAGATGTCGTTTAATTTTGACAGGTTTTAAGCTCTCATTTGCCAGAACATCGCCGCAAATCACACATTGTGGGTGGTCGAGGTTATCTTTAACTTGGCAAGTGAATGCATATTTCAGAAATTCTTTCTGATAAAGCCGACGCGCCGTTTGTTCTTTTTTATTCTCACCGGCTGTAGACGCACTGGTAGATGGCACTTCCGAGCTTTTGTTACATTTTTTAAGCAGCCACCTGTCCATTTTGGCTAGTAGGCTACCTGTCTTTTGTTTTGTTTTACTTAAAATAGCGGGAACAAGTTGAGTTTGCATAGTGGGAGCAGATAGTTACATTGTTTCTATCAGCGGACCAGTAGCCCATAGACTGAACCAGATCTCGTTGAAAGACGAAAACATTTCTCTCTCTTCTCTTAACTGCGTGTAAATAAGAAAAAGGCAAAAAAGGCCAATATTATTTTCCTTTGTTTCACCTAATAATAATTTCAGACTGAATACAGAAAATAAATTGGTGACCCCACGGAAGTTTTTGGCGACCCCTAGTTTAAGAATCACTGTTGTAGACATATTGTGTCATCAAGGTTGCAGGATGAAGCATCTTCTTGTGTGGATTTAAAGGATACAAATGGTTGGCAATCAAGGAATTTCTGAAACTGAATTTAGAATGACACGCCTGCAAGTCTTCAGTAGGAAATAAAGTGCCCATTTTCATCCATAATGTTGTCAAGCCAATGGGCATTGTGTGGAAACATGGATGTATTTCCCTAAAATGGCTCATTTGCTCAACCCTACCCTTGACTGATGGGCTCTCACGAAGTGGACGTTTGTATGCTTGTTGTTTCCAGGTGGTTGAGCTGAAGCCGGGCGGCAAGGACATCCCAGTGACCACGGCAAACCGGATAGCCTACATCCATTTAGTGGCTGATTACCGCCTGAACAAACAGATTCGACCGCACTGCCTGGCCTTCCGGCAGGGCCTGGCCAATGTGGTCAACCTGGAGTGGCTTCGCATGTTTGACCAGCAGGAAATACAGGTGTGTGTCTGTTTGGGGGGTGCTGTCATTCACAAACTTACACACTCAAACACACACACACACACACATACACACACATACAAAACCTTATCTAAGTAGACGCACAGACCAGCTTGGATTGGTCCCCAGAGAAAGCATCAAACACAGAAAGTAACTGACAAACAGCTGTACAGCATCACAACTATATAAAGAGTTTGACAGACATAGACAAACACCGTAAAGAAATCACAGTATTGTTCACTTCTGCATAATGACTTGTCTCTCTTTGCCCTCTTAGGTGCTGATTTCTGGTGCACGTGTACCCATTTGCCTTGATGACCTAAAGAAATTCACTAACTATTCAGGTACACCCTTTTGATTCTAATATTACCTGTGTTACGGCCAGTTAACCTACCATAAAGCTGCAGGCCTGATTGGCTAGTTTAGGTGATTTGACTTGCTAAAGGAGCCTCTTATCTTCAGGTGGCTACTCGGCGACCCACCCGGTGATCAAGATCTTCTGGGAGGTGGTGGAGAGTTTCACAGACGATGAGAAGAGGAAACTGCTCAAGTTTGTCACCAGCTGTTCACGCCCACCACTGCTTGGCTTCAAGGTCAGAGTTCACCCCGAGTTCATTCAGAGTTCTGCGGTTTGAACGTTATTTTTCCTCCTGAGGCCTCCTCCATTGTTGCGTCTCCTGTTATCCCGTTATCGATGTTGATTTTTGCGTACTGTGGGGGCCAGCAATTCCACCACTGTGTGTGTGTGTGCGTGCGTGCGTGCGTGCGTGCGTGCGTGCGTGCGTGTGCTGTGGTGGTTGCGGTGTTGGGGAGGGCTGGCCCTTAATGGGCATGTAATGAAAGCAGCTCTCCAGATAAAGTCTCCGAGCGATCATTTCCCCATCATGCAGCGATAAGGTGCAGCAGGATTAGCGCTTATCGTCCCCAGCTACCGGTGCTCCTCAGGGCCACAACCTGCCGCGTTATTACATGATTTGAGGCTTTGCCCGTCTCTGACTCAAGTTTCAGCGGCCAGTCGGCAAACACAGTCACCATGTCGAGGCCAGTGTGAACTCAAATTGACACCTGTGGTGAAAGAGACGTGCCATGTTGCATACTTCTCAAAAATGTCCTCCCCCTCCACCACCCATTGGCTGGGTAAATACTAACCTGTCTGAGAAGACACCTCACAAGTTTGACTATTTCGAAAAGCTTAGTACTGTATATAAACTAGTTGTGTTTTTTTCCTGAAGCTTGTCCCAAAACACTGTAGAGTGAATGTCACGTTGAGAATGTCCAGTCGAACCAGGTTTAAATTTCAACTATCTTTGCGATTTTTATGGGTAGAGTTGAAAGTGTTGGTTAATATTGTCTATGGGACATTGTAGATTATGAACTTTAGCTTTGATTTTGTTCTTATCTGGCACTGACAGGGCTCCTAACAGACAGAGCATAGAGGTGGCTTTTATTGGGATTCCATTACTGTGCTATCAACTGTCAATTTCTGTGATAGAGCACTCTCTCCTTCTTAATCTCTTGATTGAATAGGACACTAAAACCACGAGGAAGATGACAGAAAAAAAAAATCTCCAATGAAATCCATTAGCCGTTTAATGCCTTACTTAGACTAACCAGGCTCTATAATTGTCGTTTGATTGGTTTTATTAGGGCTGTTTATGGCCGTCATTAGGTTAAAAACACCAAAGAGCTCTTCTCCTCTTGGGGCGAAATGTTTCCAAGAGACTCTAAGATACAGGTACGTGCCGCTCCCCTAAGTCAGCAAGTGTACCTGTTTTTAATGAATTTGACTTTGGGAGGGACAGACGCTGAGAGATGGAAGGAGACAGGGAAAGAAGAGGTGCGAGAATGAGCGCAACGATGGGACGGAAGAGATGCCCTCTCACCCCTTCCGTCTCTGCAGCCAGCTCAGCCTTAATTAGGTGCCGTTAAACGTCCCAGAATTCATTAGGGGAGAAATAGCCCTGTCAAGAGAAGCCATTTAAAAAAGATGATGGAAACCTTTTTCTCAAAATTATCGCCTGCACCGTGACACTTCCCCAATAACCAACGATAGTTTAATACGGTAATTGTCAGAAAAATGGCCTTGTTAAAGCGAAGCGGCCTCCCCTCAACCATTGGCCCACTCCGGAGGCGCTAAACGGGGTTCGTTTTGGGGACTGCCCATCCCGCCAGCACAGCCGTCTCGCAAGGGCTGTGGGGATTTGTCTGTCCAGCAAAGGGTGGAGGGTAGTGCAGCTAACGGGGTCAGTCCATCTGCAATCACAGGAGAGGTGAGGGGGTCGCAGGCTCTCAAGCAGGAAGAGATTAGGTGAACGCGCGACCAAATGAACACAGATTGGGGTGCAATTAAGGAGGACGGCCCCAGTCAAACCAGCTTTGTCACCGCTCGCCGTCAGGCGTCAACAGCCTCACCAATCATGTACATGCTGTAGATGTAGACACGTTGATTCGGAACAACTATCAGGTCCATTCAACAAATCAAATGTGCTAGCTTCATCCAGTAGTCGTCTTGTTTCCTGTAGTAATTCTACATGTAAAAAAACATGCACACAGGCTACAGCGCTTATACCATGAACAGGTCCGAGCACCCACGGGGACCCAGGTTCCAGTCCGACCTGCGGTCATGTCCCGATCCCACCCCATCTCTCTCTCTCTCCCACTCACTTCCTGTCTGTCTTCACTGTCCTGTCCAAATAAAGGCAAAAAGCCCAGAAAATATACTTTAAAAAAAAGAAACTGTCAGTGAGTCATATGTTTATGTTTTTGTCTGTAGGAGCTGTACCCGGCCTTTTGTATTCACAATGGCGGAGCTGACCTGGAGAGGCTACCCACCGCCAGCACCTGCATGAACCTTCTGAAGCTCCCAGAGTTCTGTGACCAACACCTGATGAGGAACAAGCTGCTCTATGCCATCGAGTCCTCCGCAGGCTTCGAGCTCAGCTGAGGAAAGGCCTTGGGTGGGTTGCCACAGCAACTCTACAGACCTGGACAGGAAGTGAAGTTGGTGTTGGTTTCAGTGGTGGTGATTGTTGTGAAAGTGGAGTTTGGTGACCACCACGACAATCACAAGAGGAGAAACGTGATCAAGACAGGCTGTGCTTGTCTGTTGAAAGGCTGCAGTGATTGGCTGAGGACATAAAACAAAATCACCAATCACAGCACAGATATCTTTGGGTGTTTTTTGGAATTCCTGACTGTTGAAGCACTCTAAAAGGCACTAGGTGGACATTGCATAACAGGGGAAAGGACATTTAGACATTTTATTTTAAGATGATGTAACATGTATTTTAAAGAAAACCTACAGTATGTATTGAAAAAAAAAATGGAATGGCTACTATAGATATTAGTTGCTTTTGTGCAAAACCTACATCCTACAGCCAAGATTACACTTTTGGGAGTTTGCACGCTAAAAATAAAATGTAAGAAATGTACCTATCCAATGGCAAATTCACCAAAGATTTAGCTGATCTACCACAATCAGATGCTTTTCAGCCTTGTTAACAGAAATCCTCAACTTTGTGATGGTAAAAGAAAAACTCAAGCTTTAGTTACACTAACACAAGCAGACAGATACGCTATAGTAGACATGCTAACACATCGGCCTCAATGATATTTGTGACGGCAGTAACATCTCTCAAAGACCACTGAAGGAAAAGCCTTGAACAATTTTGTCGTGTTAGCGTTGGTCTCCGCTGAATGACAAAGATAACACAGGGGGCTAAACATGTTAGCGATGCTAACAGAAGAGGCTGGTCAAGATTTACCGCTCACTCAACCAAGCAGTTGGAGCACGTTCAAACATTAAATGGTCGGAGGTCATGGAGCAGTAGGTCTTTGGGGACGGTTTCAGATGCTGATGCTGCAGAGAGCAGGCACCGTGCTGCCCAGCCACACGCCCTTTCCTACCAGGGGCTACTCAAGGCTTCTCTTTGATTTAAGCCTGCATGACTGAAGCATTAACCAATAATAGCATATATTTTGTGTGATTTCCATATTGGTAATTAATATGACCAGTATTACTTGGCATCATGACGTTTTCTGTCTTTTTAGGCATTCTTTACCATGTCAAGTAAGGTTGATGACTTTGGATCTTGACCAACATATAAGCACGTTTTGTGGTGGCAGTGTGGCCAATGGTATTTGCCCATATGTACATGTCAACACATTTTCTGTGTGCTACTACTTTGCACAGTGTGTTTGTATAGATTGTATTTTCCCTCGGCCATGATCCCGTTGTGTTTGGGATAAAGGCTGAATCCTGAAGTCAGCTGCTTACTCTTAAAAGTGAACACAGTCCCATGTGCCCTCAATAACAGTTTGTCTTGAAGTAACAGTCCCTTCCGTACAGAGTGTGGAGATCTGTGTACCCATGTCACGGGAGGAAGAGTGTAAATGGATATGGATTAAAAAGTTGTTTTTAGTTCTTTTTTTGCAATTATGGATCAAGTGGTCTTTTGTGCTTTTGTGTGACAAGGGTGTCGAGTTTGCAACGTTAAATTTGTTGTGAGCAAAATATTCACTGGGAGTGTAATGGCCTCTGACATATAATTAAAGAAACATCCAGTTAAGAAGCACTAAGCTGGGCTAGTTCCCACCAGCCCTCCCCTTCATCAGACAGTGCTTTCATCATAAATCTGTTGCCACCCGGAGCACAAGAAGGAAGAGGAAGAGGAGGACTGGAAGAAATGTTTCTTCTGTCATCTTTGGCCCATTTCCACCCATCCTGTAAAGGCTAAGCAATGATTTCTCCTGTCCTATGGTAGAAATGTCTGCATTGATAGGGGGAGGCCCAAAGAGAGATAATTGGGTCTAATAATAATTGGGATAAATGGCCAAGTTTATCTGAGTGATTGAACATAAACATAAATATATCTCATAGCAGCTGAGATCAATGTTCTTAACAGAAGCATGGCTCACAATAGTCAGCCGTTCACAATACTACTGGAGATGGGTGGTGGTGAGGGACATCTAAAGGGCATCACAAATGATATACTGGTATGAAATTATTAGCAAAAGTAGTGTGAAGAGTTACAAAAGAGAATATTAACATTGCAATGCCTATGACTCAAGATAAAATCTTACAGTTTGCACACAGCACATCAACTTCTCCCGTCATCAAACTATGCACTGCCTTGTGCACATTTGTCTGCACGTGGAGTAGTAAATAGAACAGGATTAAGAAGACTTGGAGACTTGAGAAGAAATGGAGCAACTTATATAGTTGCAAATATTGTATCGCAATGCTAAATACACCTATCACTCTTAAAACTAATGTGTTGTCCCAATCTGGACACAGAGATGTGTAATTTCAACACATATTGTGTAACAAATAAAAAAAGGATACAACACAAACTGTGAGAGACAGTGTTGATGTGTTAAAAACAACGCAAGTTGTGTTGTTTTCTACACATTTGTTTTAAGAGGGTATCCGCTGACCATTATATGTAATGAATTCGAACATTATGGTTCATTGACCAAGACTGCCATCTTGTGGCAGCAGACCCGAGTTTACTGCAACCTCCAGGGTAGAATATATAATTTACTATCTAGTCCAATTAAAATGCAAACAGACCAAGATTATATGTGTTATATGCTGAAGATATATACTACACCCATGTGCTACAACATTGATTTCAATAATTGTCACATTGATTTTAATTTACTTAAATGCATAAGTTAATGTAGACATTTGTCAACAATGGCTCACTGAAGAACATTTGCATTACAGACTCACTTATCTACCCACTATCAAACACAGTTTGTGTTGTTTCCAACACATTGCTTTTGATATTTGTTACTCAGTATGTGTTGAAGATAACACAACTTGCATTGAAAACAACACAACTTGCATTGTTTTTAACACATCTCTGTGTCCAGATAGGGACAACATAGTTTGTGTTGTTTCCAACACATTCGTTTTAAGAGTGTGGTGATGAGCTGGACAGGAGTGGGGAGCATCAAAGTGGAGGCTAAACGCAAGTTAACGCAGTTTACCCACCTCTTATTAGACAGTATATCCACCTCTTATTAGAGTTTATCCACCTCTCAAAAGAGTTTATTTCCCAATTGTAACTTCTAACATTCAAAAATCACAATGTATTTTCCACATTCACAATATTTACACTCATCAGCACTGTAGGAACCATTAATGTATAATGGTATTTATATATACATTGGACAATAACCTCCACCATCATCAGACATGTTCTGCATGCCTTTTTAAAAAAAAAAAATCCGATACCACATGGCACAGTCCACCTTGATCACATCATAGTTTACCCACCTCTTATTTTACCACTACAACCCTGGGGAGCAAAGATGCTTACTTATGGGGCCTTGACCCCCTTTAGGTTGAACCTGACCTTAGTGTAACAAATCAGAGAAACAAAGAACAGAGCTAAACAAATAAAGAGGAAGAAGGATAAAAGAATATAACAGGTTTGGTAAGAGAAGCGCTCTCAGGCTTTCAGGTTTCTGTGTACTTAATATGAATAAAGCTGTGCTCATGGTTATTGTTATTGGTTATGGTATTTAGCAGATGCTTTTGTTATGCAAGTTATGGTTATGTAAGGTGTTGCATAATTCAACAAATACCATGTCTCTTTTGCTCTTTATGTTTAATTATCTTCATATAACATTTAAACAGGGCTCTGGTCTGTGCAGTTTTATGAGTTGTCTTTATGTGAGGTTTCTTTTCATTCCATTTGCATAGCTCCATAAGCTATGTTGCGCCACTGTTGGGGTGGGTCGGGTTTTGACATGAAGCATGGAAAGGTGCAGGCATTCTTGAGGCAAAGTACAACCTGCATATGCTGGTTCTCTTCGTTTGGGCAGATTTATTGTTCTACAGTTATGTGCAGAATAATAGCAGTGTGTTTTTTTTTTTTTTAAATAATAAAGCTCAAAATCCTTAGTATAGCTGTTAATTCCATAATATCAATGCATGGGGGCTGCAGACAGTTTGTCCAACGACCCATATGCACTGAATTCAAGCCACAGTACACTGAGGACAGTAAAGAATGGGGGTAAGCAATTCATGTTATGGGGATGTTTTTTCATACTGTGGTGTTGGACCTGGTGTTGGACCAGAGATCATGGATCAGTTTCAATACATCAAAATATTTGAAGAGGTCATGTTGTCTTCTGCTGAAGAGGAAATGCTTTGAAATTGGTGTTTCAACAAGACAATGACCCAAAACACACCAGTAAGCGAGCAAAGTCTTGGTTCCAGACTAACAAGATTGATGTTATGGAGTGGCCAGCCCGATCCCCAGACCTCAATCCTATAGAAAACTTGTGGGGTGACATCAAAAATGCTGTTTCAGAGGCAAAACCCAGAAATGCAGAGGAATTGTGGAATGTAATTCAATCGTCCTGGGCTGAAATACCTGTTCACAGGTGCCAGTAGTTGGTCGACTCCATGCAACACAGATGTGAAGCAATTCTCAGAAAAAATGGTAATGCAATTAGATATTAGTTGAGTGATTCAACAAAAGCAAAATCTTGACATTTTTCAGTTTATACAGTAAATGTTTGAGTTTGTAAAGAAAAATGCAAACACTGCTATTTTTCTGAACAGCCTAACATTCCTTTTTCTTCAATTTCTGTAAAGGTAGGCCTATAACACAAACATGATCAATGTTGGTCATGTTTTGATTTGAAATTGAATGTGCAGTGTTCCCAATGCATTGATATTATGGAATTAACAGCTATTTTAAGGATTTTGAGCTTTATTCATTTTTTTAATCACACTGCTAGTATTTTGCACATAACGTATATAAGGGGGAAAGCTAATTTAAAAAAACAAAGAACAAAAGGAAAGGACCATGATCTGCCTGACATGAGTCACACATGAGTCCAAAGCAAAACTGTTGTGTGCAAGGAGTGATTGGAAGGTGTGTAATGGAGTAGCTATATATTTTTTTTAATGATTGCGTTCCATAGCGGTTCACCTTGAGGATCACTCCACCTCAAAAAGCCTCACAATGGAGAGCTATTGTAGGTAGGCCTATGCAACCTTGGCCAGTCCCTTGCCAATGATAACTGCATTAGGCCTACTTCAAATGTCAAAACTGTAGTTTTCAAATAATTATTTGAAGTTCATATTTTGAACATGAACAAACTGCATTGCACAACTTAGTAGCTACAGCACTTTGCTGCAGAAATGCAATATTTTTGTACTGCACTGTAGGCTAGCCTATTTGTCCCATAACTGCAATTTCTGTTTTAGTGCTCTAGCAAGCATGCACGTCAACAATAGCCTAATCTAGTAAAAGACAACCTAGGATTGTTGAATATTGAAATAAATCAATTCAGTGATAGCCTACGGTTCACTGCGAAATTATTGTCATGTTTTTCTGCCTTACTCTAGATGGCGAAAAAAACAAACACGCCAGAGCACATCTATCCATGTGTGTTGCTGATTGTAGGCTACTCTGCTCTTTAGGCTACCGCGCACTGCACGGCATATTGTATACGTCCGAGGTCAACTAAAGGTACAATGTTGACATACATACATTACATGGCTGATACTTCTGTTAAAATAAGCTACAAAACTCATCGTGAGGGGAAGTGACGTTGAGTTACTAGCGACATAGGCTGCATACCATTCGGGACAACCTCTGAGTTTGCGCAACAGAATGTACATCGATGCGCATGGATGCGATAGGATTCAAGATTAGTAGTCAAAAGGACAGTCCGCGTTGACAGTTAACCACGGATGAAACAGTGGGTCGCATGATTTTTCTACACCGTGGGCGGCAAGAGTTTATGATCTTCGGATAGAAAGAGATACTTAGCAGCCTTTTTTAGAAATCAGTAAGCGGGGTTTCTGGTGAAAAACAGAGCTTTTCTTCTTCCCATCACTGGAATTCATAGAAGATTCGAAGAGGACTCTGATCAAAGGACCTTTCTGGAGGCCTTCGTTGTTGTAAGGTAATTATATCTAATTGTGAACTGATCTCAACAAGTCTTGAACTACTAGTGTAAGTGGGTTAACATTGTTATGATACATATCTGCAATCAACCCTTGTCAGCTTTCTCCTATCATCACCGATTCAGAGGCTGGGGGTTTGAAAGAAAGTGTTATGTTCTGCATGCATTCCACGATTCTACTAAATTTTTCAGTGTTGCATTTTTCCTCCTCATCACACTGAAGTCCGATCAAAACAGGGGAGAACAAAGCACGCAGTTGACACGTTAGCAATAGCTTAAGATTGACATTTTCTACGTTGCTTCCTCCGTGTGCTACTTTTCAAGGTGATGAGACCGTATACGCAGTAGTCTCTGGCTATGCTTACAAGAGGAAAACTTTGAGTCGTCTCATTTACGTCTTCTGTTTTCGTAATTATCACCGGTTGTTAAAAACCGGTTGACCAACAGAAAACCAGCCATGGTGCGCGCACCTTTCTAGAAACTGCTGCAGGTAACCTTGGTGGCTTCGATTTCAAATGTCAGTCTACTCCGGCTATCTTGACAGCTTTGTGACACAAAAACTCTATCAATCAGTGATGGAGCAGTTTAAGGCTCTGTGATAAGAGTTTGGTAAAGGTTAGCCTATCTGTCTTCTGTGTCTTGAACGTTAAAGTGTATTACAGGTCAGGGAAACAATGACTTAGGCTACTCTGTTAATCTAACTTAGGCTACCTGTCAACATTTTGGCCCGCCCTCTGGACCTGTCACTTTCTCGAACGTTCTTATCCACTCAACAGTGGCACATTTAGGCTACTTTAGTTTATCGATTTCTCCTCAAATAGCCTAATGACTAGCATCAGGCTGTAACAGGGGGAATGTAGACTTAAGCTGGTGAAACATGGGGCAAGTTTTTGATCAATGTTGCTGTGTAATGTTCCTCATTATTGTGGTTCTGGCATGTTCCCATTGGATTCGGAGGTAGTGTTTTCAATACATTCTCTGTATCTTCAATACAGTCTTTTGTGCCTAATGTCTTTGTGGGCACAGTGCTCTAAAACTCCAAAAACGCATGTTGATGTGAAATTGGTAGCCTACATTATGCACATTTCAGGCAGAAACATTAAATGTTAAGTCTGATTTAGACCTTGCTTCACCAGTGTTCAGACTTCATAGTACTTTTTAAGCAAGCCACCTGCAGTGACGTTGGCCACATTCAGGAGACATCATGGATGTACAGTACGTGACAAAAAGAGGAGGTCCTGGAGGTGCTGATGACTGCCAGAGTGCCAAAGGTCAACCCTCTTTGGGCAAGGGCAGAAGCTTCCTTTGTGCCACTGTAGGTGTACACATTCCAAGTGCCATAGACTTTTTTCAGATGTCAACCAGTTTTAATGAAAGTGAAAGTGGTTACATGAGGATTTTCTTGTGTGGGAGGTAAGCTGTTGAGATTTATAATTGTATAATAGATTCAGAATACAAAGACTAGAAATAGCCTGAAGTCCCGCAGTGAACGCGCTCTGTCCAAATTACCAAATCAAAGTGGCAGCCATGGCCTACTGGTTAGCGCTTTGGACTTGTAACCGAAGGGTTGCCGGTTCGAACTCCGACCAGTAGAAAGCGGCTGAAGTGCCCTTGAGCAAGGCACCTAACCCCTCACTGCTCCCCGAGCGCCGCTGTTGTTGCAGGCAGCTCACTGCGCCGGGATTAGTGTGTGCTTCACCTCACTGTGTTCACTGTGTGCTGAGTGTGTTTCACTAATTCACGGATTGGGATAAATGCAGAGACCAAATTTCCCTCACGGGATCAAAAGAGTATATATACTTATACTTACTTAAGTCATTTTGGATCCCTTTAGGTCTATTTGTGTGTGCAGGCTCACTGTTGGGCCACATTAAAATCCTGATTGTTAAAGCAACACCAAAGAACTTTCCCTCTGTCGCACGCATGCTATTTGTTTATCCAGCACCGGCTTTGCAAATAACGATGTCCATAGACAAGGTAGAATATGTTGCATGATTTATGAAAGTACGATGTATTGCGACATCAGATGCAAGTGAAATTTGTAGTTTGTTATGTCTCATTCCATCGAACTACATATCCGCTACCCGATCTGGCAAACTTACATAGTGCGGTTATAGCCGATAGAGGGCTGTGAAGCGAATGCAGAAGTGCTATTCACCCTGTTATAAGTTGATGAACCACTGAAACAATTTTGGAAACATTATTTTAAGGTACAAAAAACTCTTTGGTGTTGCTTTAACGTTCGTCTTCTGATTGACCCACATAGTGTTAAGTATTCTCTCTCGAACTAAATGGTCAAAGGAAGAAAAGCAACAAGGGCATACAGTTTTGAAGGGAACAAATAGGCCAACAAAGTACGGCCACATTGGTCTTCTTCAGGGCACAAAACAGGGATTTACCTCTGCTCTGCTGTTCAATTGAATAAGGATGGCAGTGTTCGGTGAATCTTAGTACTTAATTTAAGTGGGTCATGTGTACCATATATTTAGGCTATTAGATACATGTGCAGATGCACAGACACAGCAGTGCAAGCTTTATATGTTTTACTCCATCACTTGCTTTACTCAATTAGTTGCCTAGCAACCAGCAGGAATACATTCTCTTCTCCGGAAGTCAAGTTGACCTTGAATACGGCTTATGCGGTATAGGCTATAACAGCTGCATGTATATCTCGGTGGTACTGTTTCGACACTGTTTTACATCCAATACAAGCTGTGCATGTATGCAACCATAAAGCACGCAATAGCAAAGGATTAAATTACTCATTTTTTCCCCTGTGCTTTGTAATAATAGCTTTCAGAAGGTTACATTGATTGCATTGCTTTCTGTGTTGTTGGCGGTGTGATGTATTCTGGGTAATTAACTCCTGGTCCAGTGGTGTGACACATTGTTGTCAGCCTTTTAAAGAAACTGTTTTTGAGTTGGTCAGTCAGCACCCCCAGAGTCTCAAAACCATCCTTGTCTCATGACATTTTTATGAACGTCTTTGTGTTTCTTGCCTCTTGGCCATAAGCAGTGGACTTTTGCAAATGAGCTGAACAAAGCTGTCTAGTGAAGTGAAATGCTCACTAACTCCCACAGGCATATTTGCAATGGGTAGTGTCATGAAATGTGCGCTCAGGGACTTAAGACTCATTGAAGAAAACTGACCAGGCCCTCTTGAATTGTTACAGAGCTTTCAATCACATAGCGCTTCACTGTTTGTCCTCCAGTATGCTTTGCCAAAACTGTGTGCGTGTGTGTTAGTAGGTCCAGGGAGCACTGACCTGGATAGCAATGCTTGTCTGTTATGGAATGAGGGACTCTCACAAAGCCAAGTCCCCAGCTAATCCTTATTAAACTGGGCTGGCTTTTAAATGGTGGTGGGATTCAGGGATGTCCATACTCTCAGTTTATGATGGAGTTTGACCTTTGCTCCAGCGATCTGTCTGATCTATCGACCCCCAGATGCGCTCCTCACTTGTTAATTCGCTCAGTGAACAGATGGAGGTTTTGAATAACATTTGTACCACTCCCTCCTTCCCTCCATCCACCCACACAGAACTGTCACATTAGTACATCTTCAGTTACTGTATATGGTATTTATTAATATGACAGATTATTCTATTTGAAATTATAAATTGGGAAGACGCTATAATTCTAGCAAACAGCTGATCTTGGAGAACTGATTGACTGACAAGTTATGTCTAGTTTACTAGTCTGAAGCATCAAACAGCTGTGAAAAGTTGACGATAATGCCATTACCCACAGCAAAAAAAAAAACAAAAAAAAAAGAAAAAAAAAAAAATTGGCCAGAAAATCCAGAGTTCTCGCGAGAGCACAAGAATTGTCTCTGCGAGACACTCTGGCAAAGAGCAATGATGCACGTTACTTTTACCCCAACATTCCGGGAAACCAGCTAAACTGATGAAGACAGCGCTGCAACGTTGGAGGACAGTACACATTGGTCATAGTGTTATCTGATTGCGTCGAAGTCCGAAATAATTCAGAGTAAACATGGTCTAGTGTTATCCAATTGCGTGCAGTGAGATTTTTAAATGCATGCTTGTTGCCGCTCCTCGAGTTGGGCCATTACATTGTTCTGCCAGACCCTTAATCTTTCTAGATTATCAGGGTCTGGATTTTCCAGGCTACCATTATATAGAAATTATTTTTATTTGTATTTAGGCTATTTTGAGTATTTAATTTAATTTACGGTTTTATTATACCATTACCTGAAAAACATTTTAACACTGCAATGCTTTCTTAGACAAAACTCTCACAATTAGGACAGAACAGGAAAGACATTATAAATGTTTGAATTTGAAATGTAAATCAAACACACTGAAAACAGATGTTGCTTCTCTGTCATTTTGACACAATTTTCCCTTTTCATTAACATTAACAGAGTATTTACCCTGCATTGTCTCTGCTGAGTCTGTACACAGCCAAATTCAATACCCCTAGACACATTCACACACACACAAAGTTAATCAATACTGTATACTCAATAAAGCGGCTTCATTTTAGAAATATTCTGTGTGGACCAATGTTGGACTGTCACTATTTTAGAGCAAAATTTACATAGTCAATTTATAAACTTAATATGCATGCTGAGATGATCTATGTTGGCAAGAACAATTAAAATATGTTTATTACTTCAAACATGGGACTCAATTGACACATTGTGTCGCTGTGACTTACAGTAAAAATCATAGTCAGAGGCTGCCTTTCTGTGAAATATGTTTTCAATTTCATTTTCACATCATTTCTATTTCTTGAGTTCAGCAACCACATTGACCTCAAGTTAAACTGCGAAGTGTGAGGTTTTTTTTTTTTTGTATTGTTTTACAGCTTTAGAAGAATTGGAATCTTCTAGAGAAAACAAACCATAGAGTGTGGCCTGGCCTCTCATTCATCCAAGCCAGTTCTGACCTGAGAAGCTCCTGTCACTCATACGCCTTTTCCACTGGTGCTGGTTCGGAGTTCACGGTGCCAGATGTTGAACCAGTTATTTGGTTTTCCACACAAATAAACCTGGCTCTGAGTCAGGAAAACAGGTTCTAGCTCAGCACCAACTTTGCGCTGGTCTAGAAATAAGAACTGGTTACGTCAAGTGCTGGGGGTGGGATTATCGTGATGTGCCTGAAAGAAAAACGTTGTGCCATCATTTTTAAAAATACAGATAACTGTGTCTTCCTGACTCTGAGGAAGACACAGTTATGTCGAAATGTTAGTCTGTTTGCACCAAAATAAAAGACTGCAAGTGATCAGTTGCTCCAGCTCCCTTTCTTCAATTTAAAACTGTGTCCTTGCTTTGTGGTCCTTTACAGACATGCAGAATAAATTGGATGGAGCTGTACAGACAAAACCAGTTTTTGAGAAGCTACAGCATTCGATATGTCTATAGCTGATTACGACAAGAGTGTATAGGAGCCAATAAGCAAAATTTAAAAAAGATAACAGGAACCAAAAAAAGGAGCTATGTAGTCCTCCACTGGTGTTGATGGTTGGCTGCTTACTCACAACTCTGGCTCTAAGTCCATGAAAAAGCAAGCTGTTTTTTTCGAAACTGGGCATGTAAAACCAACACCAAACTGACACAAGTGCTGACTCTGAACCAGCACCATAACTGCATTAGTGGAAAAGGGATACCAGAGATGAGGAGGACCAGGAATACAGGTTGATGGACTCTCTGTGATTCTTAGAGTGCCTGCTTATCTGTTGTAAACAGTCCACCTCAATAGAACGTGTGATGAGTAACCACCAGTGATTCGAGTCAAGGAGGAAACTGTGGTCGTTCCTATGCTTTATCATCTCTCCTCTAGAGCCCCCCCCCCCCCCCTCTCTCTCCCACTGGCTGATCCACATTTCATATTCGTCACTCTTTCCCCTCGTATATCGTGAGCTGACAGTGAGCAGTTAGGACAGCTGTGCAAAAGGAGCAAGCACGCGCAAGACTGTCGGGCAACCCCTTCACCACTCCGCTCTCACATCTGCTGATTGCGCAGGCAGCCAGAGCTGTCACTTTTCTGAAAGAAAAACAAAGAGAAAGGGGAAAGGCAACGACTGAGATGGAGAGAGAGATAAAGACGGAGGACGACAATTGAAAGAAAAAATGATGAGTGACGAGAGATGCTGAGCTAATGAGAGCGAATGAGAGACTGAGATAAGAATTCTAATGCGATTGAAGGGTAGGAGAGAACAGTGAGGGTCAGGTATGTGTAGAATGCAAAATGAACCACTGCGTCTGTGACAGATGATGACACCCAGCCCCAGATACCACTGGGAAATCTCACCAGAAGACATGGTTTCCTCCAGTCCCTGTCCTCTCAGGTTAACCAGTGCTGGCGTTTCCAGAGTGGTGAGATACCATGGCATCTCATGATGCCTGCCAAGGGGTGGTATGAGGGCCATCCAAATATCCCTCTTAAAGGCCAGTGCCAATATAAATAGCAAACAAACATGATACGACCAGCCTCTGATTCAAACTAGTCACTCAGCGTGGTGTTATTTTTACCCTTTTTTTGTTTGTTTGGCTGTTTCATTGGTTACAGCACAGAAGAGTGTTATCGGTTTTTATGGTTAGGGACCGTCTGCTGGCCAGAAGCTTCATTCAGACAGGAAGAATAGACTAGATGTGATGTAACAACACCAGTCAAAATAACAACAAGCGACATGAAATGTTGTGTAACAAAGTTAAACTAAAGAAGTGATGGGTGACAATGAGTGAATTGTCAGAGGACAAACATTTCTGGTGCATTACATGAAAGCCTTCGCTAATGGATACAGTTATTGAGACCCAACTGAGGAAAATAAACTCACTTGGCACAAAGAAAATATGAAAACAATTTCTTCCGTTTATGATGTTTTCTAAACAAAGTTCGGGAGGAGCCCTTAGGGATGATTGACAGCAATTAACTCACCTGTCTTCCGCCGCCAGGGTATTTAAGCCGGCCTCCTTATCCATACGTCACACGCCGCGGCGCTCGCAAATTATCCCTCCTCCTCCCCTTACTCCTCCATTTCACTGATAGCCCAGTTACGCATCCTCCTTACATTGGGGGGTGCAAGCGGTCATCGCTCTATCGCGATCTCCACTTCAGGCATTCCATGACCACGGCCAGCTACCATGCCAAACACGCGCTTAGCTTATTCACTCAGTATAGCAATCATGCCGACGGGGGAACTAGTGAAATGCTTGTTACATCTAATGTACTGTATATTAAGGATAACATTACTAGATATCTGCTCTTATCTGGTATTTATTTGTCAACAGAGAGAGAACTCAAAAGAGAGTTTGTGTGGAAAAGATTTGCCTGGAGGATAAAGTCCTCATGATGAATAACAGTACTTGTACTGTATCTTTTCATTGATGAGTGAGACACTTTTTGTGGTTGATCATCAGATGATCTGTTTCTAAGGCATCAGTAGATCGACTGAGGAATAAGCTGAGGATTTGTGAGTCATCTGATGATGACTATGGCTATATGAAAGGACTCTTCATCTGCTCCTTTTAAGGCTCGATTTGGAAATATTACTCTATTACAGACCCAAGTCACAAGGCCAAAGCAGGAAATGAATCTCTCTCTCTCTCTTTCCCTCTCTCTCTCTTTCCCTCTCTCTCTTTCCCTCTCTCTCTCACACTCATTCCCTTGCTCTGTTATTGGCTTTGCCAACTTCTCCACATTCTTTCACTCGTCAAGTTCTTTATTAGTTACTGAAGTTACTTGTCAAGTTCTTTATTAGAAGGCTCCCTCCCCATCCACTCTTTTCCTCCTCTTTATCATTCATCGTGCTCTTTCTCCATCCCTCTTTCTTTCTGTCCTTCTTTCTTCTCCTTTCCCTCCATCACCATTTCCCAAAGTCAAGGAAGCATACTCAATGGCTGCCTTTTCAACGATGCCACGTCATCGAACTCCACCGAAGTACTGTTCCAATGTCAAGCATCCATGAAGTCTACCTTTCATTTTACCAAATTTTCGAGGATGCATGTGTGCCTCAGCGTGTTCGGAACACCCACAATCCTGTGTGCACATTTATGGAGGATATGAAACAAGTCCTAAACAACCGCCACACGTCCTGCCATGTTTTGGGGGATTGTGTTGTTACGGCCAGGAAATGAAAGACAGTAGCCTTAGCGCTAAGCTCTGGTGGCGTGTGGATCCTGCTCCCCAGCACAGCGGGAAGATTTACTGTCCCGGACGCTCTGAGCTGCAGGGCCTTTTCGCATCTCAGAGCGCAGTTAAACAGCTGCCAACGCGACTTGTATGGACACATCGCTGAGCCCAAAAGAAGTGATCAAATGACACTTACGGAGGAAAGATAAAGACAGTTCAGTTTCATTGCAAAGTACACCACCTCCATTCTTTGGGTGAGGTTAGAGTGTTCTGAGGAGCTCCTGCTCTCCTTTTCTTTCTGTCGTTTTCTCTCTCTCTGTCTCTCTCTTACTTTCTGAGAAGTGGTTGTTGTTGTTGTTGAATGGTTGGATGAAAATCAAGGTGAGTTCAGAAGGTGACTGAGAGACAGAGGGGCTATGTGGTGACAGGAAGCTGATAGGGTTTGACTTTGCAGCTTCTCGCTGTGCTTCCTGTCCTCAAAGCATTCTTCTGTGACCCTTCGATTGTGTGTGACTTACAGTTGGGGGTTTCCTTGAACTTGATACAGGTACTCAGACAAACAAATGTGTGCACGTTGCAGATAAGGGCACAAGGGATCCTTTGTGTAGATACTAACCCTGAAAGTTACTTAAGGCTATATGTGAATGTGGCCAAAGATCAATATTGATGATTTTGTGATGCACACTCCTACACATATAAACACACAGTACATACACTCATATGCTAACACTGTATACACACCATGAACACACAGGACAGAGTAAGAGGGGGTGGAGACCAAGAGACATATGAGCGAGAAAGAGAAATATAGAGAGTGAGCATCATGTGATAAAAGTGGTAAAAGGTGGAAATGCAGAACAGCTGTTGTGGATATCCTGCTTAATCTGTTATTAACCTCCTTACATACCCTGAACCTAATCTTTTGCTTTTTGTTTTAATTAATTTACACCACACTGTTGCCACTCTATCACCTAGGTAATCTTTTAAAGCTGTCTACAAAGCTGGTAAACTGAAGTGGCCCCCTTCTCTCTCGCCATGCTTTTATGGTGCATAGATATGATAGGATCGATTGTAAATGGAACTGGGTTAGTCAAATCCAGGGCAGGACTTCAATTATGATACAGAGTAAAGACTTCTCCACAGTCTGATTTAACAGTTCCTGGTTTGGGTAGGACTTAGCCAAAGTATTTGCTTGCAGCAAACGGTTATCAGTTGTATCATTATTATCTATGATAAAATCTGTGGTGATAAAATAGTAAAGATTTCATTGGTGAGCCTGAGATCCTATTATTTGTGTCTGTGTGGTGTATGTGTATTTGAATTCAAATTTTGTCCCACACAGGTTGAGGACTCTACATAAAATGTCGCCCCTGCTTTTTTGATGCTTGTTGATCGATAACTGCCGGGAGCCACAGCTTGTTGTTTCTAACCTTCTCAAATGTCCTCCTGGAAAAGGAGGGAAAGAACGCTGAGTCAGCATTGGCCCGCAGCACTCCAGTGAACCAACACCTTGTTTTACCTTGACACATTCCCTCACTCCCTGACTCACTCACTCACTCACTCACTCACTCACTCACTCACCTCACACCTCCTTACTCGCCTTCTCCCATTTGCAAGTGGAGTTCTGAGAGAGAGAGGGAGAGAAACAGAAAGAGAGCGAGAGAGAGAAAGACAGACAGACAGACAGACTGGACTGAGTTTACTTTTGAAACCCAACACTTTCGCACACCCCATTATTATGTAACACTAGAGTAAGCTATGTGACCTCGCTTTTTTTTTCAAAATTCTCTCTCTCATTTACTCGCTCTCTCTCTCTAACCTTCTCTCTATTTTTTGCTTCCTATTAACATTCTTTTATTTCTCTTTCATTCTATTCCCTCCCTACCTTCTCTCCCTCTCTCTTTTTCTCTTTCTCTCCCTCCATCTTTCTCTCTCTCTCTTCCACCCTCCCGTCTCTCTCGCTCTCTTTCTCTCCATCTCTCTGAAGGGCTTCTATTTCTGTGCTGTAGATTACATTGTTGAGCGTTGCCATCCCGCGAGTGACAGAGAGAAAGAGAGAAAGAGAGAAAGAGAGTGCGAGAGAAGGAGATGGAGAGGGAGAGCGTTTGAAGCCGTGCCACCATGAGACGCACCGCGGCCTCCGGCACGCCTTCGCTCGCCCGTTTATTACACCTCCCCCCGTGTTTTCCTCTCCTCTTTTCATCTCTCTCTCGTCCCACATCGGAATTCGCCACTTTGTGTTGTTAGATTAGATTAGGTACTTTTTCTGGTTCTGGTTCAGGTTCTTCATCTGCTGGTCTGTCTGTGTGTGGTCAGGCTAAGCGGGTGCTAAGTGGCGAGGAGGGGACTGGGGTCACCAGTGCAGCGCCATGGTGGAGTTCTACCAGGTCCTGGGCGTCCCCAAGAACGCATCTCAGGACGAGATCAAGAAAGCGTAAGTGGCTGTCGCGTGTGTGTGTGTGTGTGTGTGTGTGTGTGTGTGTGTGTGTGTGTGTATACATGCCTATGTGAGCCTTCTGTGTCCAGCAAGGCCATCTATTTTTATGCCCAGTGGAGTGGAGGGGTCAGAGCCAGAGCTGCAGACCCAGTGAAGGATGTAATGGACTAATTATAACCCAGGATAAACAGACACTGCGGCCACAACCCAGGGAGAAAGACTTTCCACCATTCTCTTGCCTGTGTGTGTGTGTGTGTGTGTGTGTGTGTGTGTGTGTGTGTGTGTGTGTGTGTGTGTGTATGAGAGTGAGCTGAATGTATCCATATCCTGCTAGACTCCGTTTTTAAGACTGATCATGAACTGTTTCCTGTCCCACCCTATCTTTCTCTTCTATGCTTTCATTTTCTTTTTTGATCTGTGTGTGTGTGTGTGTGTGTGTGTGTGGTCCTTGTTCCCCACACACTTCTGTTTGGATCTGTGTGTGTGTGTCTGTTGTCCTTGTTCCCCACACACACTTCTGTTTGGATCTGTGTGTGTGTGTCTGTTGTCCTTGTTCCCCACACACACTTCTGTTTGGATCTGTGTGTGTGTGTGTCTGTGGTCCTTGTTCCCCACACACTTCTGAACATGTCTCCATCATGACACACCACATTCCCTCTTCACAGGAACTGTAGCTCTTCCCCTCTTTCCCCTTTCTGAAAAGAGCAGTCTCACTTCTTCTCTCATGATGTGACAACTCACGTAACCTGTCCATCTCTTTAACCTTCACCTTCATTCTATTTTACCTCTATTCTCTCTCTCTCTCTCTCTCTCTCTCTCTTGGCTGTAACACTTGTCTTGTCATGTTTTTATTTTATAGTATTTGAACACATAATATTGTTTTAATAAAGGTGTGTTAAGCCTCTCTCTCTCTCTCTCTCTCTCTCTCTCTCTCTCTCTCTCTCTCTCTCTTTCTCTCTCTCACCCCAACCCAACCCCCGGTCACCCCATCCCCTACGCTGTCAGCTGGGCAGTAGTAGTAGTAGTAGTGATTGTACTGCTCTGTTGAGTTTGTTTGCTGGAGCGGAGATGTGTGCCATTATACAGACATCTGAGCCTCAGGGGCAGTCGGCTTGAAAGGTCAAGATCATCTTCTGTTCCCGCTCAGTCTCTCCTCACCTCCTTCCTCTCACAAACACACACACACACAATCCAGCCACTCTACTCTCCTTCAAAGTGCTGTCAAGCAGTTGGTTTGTAGCTCAGTTACAGTTTATTGTATCAGATCTCCCACACCCCCTCACACATGTACAGCATAAACCCCAGCACAGCTCCCCAAAGTGTTCATCTAATACTGCTGCTCACATAATCTGTGTGAGTCACATTCATGCCATCTCTGGCATAAGGGCTGGAGATAAAGTCAGTGGACTGGTATTTTGTTAAGCTACAGACGTGCATGTACACGTGAAAAGGTGTGTGTGTGTGTGTGTGTGTGTGTGTGTGTGTGTGTGTGTGTGTGTGTGTGTGTGTGTGTGTGTGTGTGTGTGTGTGTGTGTGTGTGTGTGTGTGTGTGTGTGTGTGTGTGTGTGTGTGTTGTGCGTGCTCACATGAATCTTTCAGTCTGTCTCCACTCTTATTCATTTTGACAATGAGGCAGAAAAGAGAGCTGCTGTTATGACAGTACATTTCCATACAGCCTCTATTGACTTCTATGGACTCAGCTGATTTTTTTCAGGTGGTTGGGCATTATGAAAGAGCCCACAGAGGCATGTTCTTTAGAAACATTGAAGAGAGCAAATCCCCCCGTTCCAATGCCGCTTTTGGACGACTCCTGTTGGGGATATCGGCAGGGCTCTTTCTGACCAGTGCTCGACCTGTAGTACTGCTGACACAGCCTGTCTGCACGCTGACCAACCCAACACACACACACAAACCGCACACACACACACACACACACACACACACACACATCCGCACACACACACATGCACACACCCTCTCGCTGGTGCCTTAAGCTGTCCCCTCATGCTGTAGCAAAAAGGTTCTCGCTGTATGAGACACTGCTGAGCTACACCTGCAGAGTAGTGAAGAGCTTTAAAATTTCTCTTACCCTTCTGTCCTTCAGGGATCATGTTTCACAACTCATATTTTATGAATTACTGAATTGTAATATTTCATGAAGGGCAAAAATCTGCATGGATGAAAGCCTTAGGAGACAGAGCTCAAAACCTACCCAACCCACTCAAAATATCTTTGTTTTTGTGTTTTACTTTCTCGTTGGACTCTGTCTTTGCAAACTTTTCAAATGAGTTTCTCTTACATATGCGTGTGTCTCTGCCTGCTCTACACAGGTACAGAAAACAAGCCCTGAAATGGCATCCAGACAAGAACCCCGACAACAAAGACGAGGCGGACCGGAGGTTTAAAGAGCTCTCGGAGGCCTATGAAGTCCTGTCAGACGGTAACAGCTCCCTCTCTCTCTCTTCTGTCTCGCTCGCTCTCTCTCTCTCTCTCTCTCTCTCTCTCTCTCTCTCTCTCTCTCTCTCTCTCTCTCTCTCTGTGTGCGTTCCCACCCCACTGCGCTCTCTCTCTCTCTCTCTCCCTTGAATTTCCCCTAGGGATCAATAAAGTATCTATTTATCTATCTATCTATCTATCTATCTATCTATCTCTCTCTCCTTCTGTCCCTTTCTCTCTCTCTCTCTCTTTGTCTCTCCCTCTCTTTCTATTTCTTTCTCTCTCTTGTGTGCATGCCCACCCCCACTCTGCTCTCTCTCTCTCCACTGTGGCTACTTGATGTAGCTCAAATCTTAAGATGCTGCACTCTGCCTACATCTCTGCCAAACATGCTGATCTGAAGGTTTAAATAGCAGATGACCTCAGTGGCAGTTCGTGTGTGGCTGCTGACCTGTCATTCAGAGCAGCAGTACCATTCAGTGTCATTCTGAGCAGTGTTCAAAGGGATTTCTCAAGAATAGGGTAGTAATTCATAGTAGGGCTTCACAATGGAAACCACAACCTCTTTAAACACATAAAACTATTCTTACAGAAGCATACGTCTGTGTTTATGATCCACCAGTAGAAAACCACTGTCTCAGAGCATATTTGTCAAGGTCACTTGCACTTTGTTTATGAGGCCTTGTTTGTGTCTTCATTATGTCGTGTTTATAGCCCATGGCTGTTGGCTGTGATTTGTGTGTTTGTGTGTTTGTGTGTGTGTGTGTGTGTGTGTGTGTGTGTTTGTGTGTGTGTGTGTGTGTGTGTGTGTGTGTGTGTGTGTGTGTGTGTGTGTGTGTATGTGTGCGTGTGGTTGTAAAACTATCCCATCGGGCCCTTCAGCGTGATGGATGGGGCTTGTTTGGCCAGTGCTGGTGGCTTCCCTGGCTGCCTGTGACGGTTCCATCAGCTGCTGCTGGTGCTGTAGCTGGGGTGATGGTGCAGCTGGTGCTGTAGCTGGGGTGATGGTGCAGCTGGGGGTGGTGCTGGGGTGATGGTGCAGCTGGGGGTAGTGCTGGGGTGATGGTGCTGCTGGGGGTGGTGCTGGGGTGATGGTGCAGCTGGGGGTGCTGCTGGGGTGATGGTGCAGCTGGGGGTGCTGCTGGGGTGCTGGTGCTGTAGCTGGGGTGATGGTGCAGCTGGTGCTGTAGCTGGGGTGATGGTGCAGCTGGGGGTGCTGCTGGGGTGATGGTGCTGCTGGGGTGATGGTGCAGCTGGGGGTGCTGCTGGGGTGATGGTGCTGCTGGGGTGATGGTGCAGCTGGGGGTGGTGCTGGGGTGATGGTGCTGCTGGTGCTGTAGCTGGGGTGATGGTGCTGCTGGTGCTGTAGCTGGGGTGATGGTGCAGCTGGGGGTGGTGCTGGGGTGATGGTGCTGCTGGTGCTGTAGCTGGGGTGATGGTGCTGCTGGTGCTGTAGCTGGGGTGATGGTGCGGCTGGGGGTGCTGCTGGTGGCGGGCTGGGCTGGGCCGCGTACTCCCCCAGCTCCTTCAGTTCTCAGAAAGAGCTTGGCCCCCCACTAAGGCCTGGCCATACAGAGAAGAGTACTGCTGCCCAAAATACTGCCACTCCTGTGAATACCCTGCAGTTTATAAATAAGTGTACAAATATTTGTCAGTTCCCCAAGCACTTTTGGTGCCAATTTTGTATTTATTTTTTGTCAAGGTCCTTTTCTTTTATTGATCTGCAGTTGTCTGTCTCACTGGTACTCTCTACAAACAAAAAACATTCTGCCATTGCCCACTGGGTAAAAGTCTTTTGTTGTGTCAGTCCCACACAAGCCCTAACGTCCCTTAATTGTGCCATTCTCAAATGAGCCCAACTGCTCCCCAGTCCTCAGAACCACTCTGCCTGTCCAGCCCTCCAACCCCATCCCAAACGGTGTGCCTTAGGGTCACTGTGGCCTTTGACAGATGGAGTTCAATGACAGAGTCAGTAATTACAGCGTGGGCATGGGGCTGCTGTGGCCTTTGTAGCAGTCAGAGAGGCATGCGGTTTACTTCATGTTCTTACTCTGCAGCTTGTATGCCACCCCTCTCTAATCTGTTATTATGGCCCGGGGAATAGGCAACTCATTTCATTAGCAGTACATTTTTACAGAGAAGTGGGGGAGGGAGAGAGAAAGAAAGAAAGAGAGAGAGAGAGAGAGAGAGAGAGAGAGAAAGAGGTGGGAGAGAGAGAAAGAGAGAAGGAAAAGAGAAACAGAGAGAGCGTGAGAGAATCCATTGTTGGTCTTGTCGATACTTTTCAGGAATGCATGTGAGTAGGCCTGAGGCCCAAACAAATACGAGCGGCCTTCATGACCGATGATATTTGCCTCCCTTGTGTGTGCACCCAGCAACAGCCTCAATCAGCATGCCTTTTTTTAACAGTACGACAGCCCCGAGTCTGTAAATGCGTCTTTTGTTTTGTGTTTCATTTCAAAAAGAGAGAACAGTGTAAGTATGAGGCGCTCCATGTGCCTGCCAAAGCTGAAAACAATGCATGCGAGGTCGGTCAGGAGAGGTCCGTAGTCGCTGACAGACTAGCCAGTCCAAAACCCGAGGGCAGTACTGTTAGAGTTGCGGGAAGTCTCGGCTCATTTTCAGTTCTAAATCCTGTGCTCTGCTTTCTATGGTACAGACCCACATTTCAAGGGGCCCAGTGTGTTGCTATTATCAGCCAAGACAATAATATGATTCTGAGCCACAGGAGTAGGACTTAATTTGGCGAGCACAATGGCTTTATTCAGTGTAGTAGTGCTAGGCATCGACGTGAGGTACTTGGAGAAGTACTGCAGGAATGGTAACTGCAGACAGTTACTGCGAGTCTTTCCTAAACAAACTCTCACCATGAAAAATGAATGGTTGCTTTCCCAGTGCCCCGGTAGTCTTGGAAGCCTAAGTGTGGCTGGTTATATATTTACAAACTCAATTTTAATTAACTTCTCACAAATGAGCTAATGGAGCAACAGTGGTGTTGATAAAGCGCAGCTTCGTCGGCTGGCAGAGAGAACATTAAAATGAATGATGGCGTGTTGGCTGAGGTTTATCAAAGCGCCCCTGTGCTGGGCCGCAGGCGAGGCAGGTGCTCGCGCGTTTGCGGTTGCGGTTCCGGTTCAGTGTGTTCTATGCCTAGTTGCTGCCCACATTGTTTTGGGCACGGTGTGCCTTAGGTTATGGCATGAATCAGGTCAGACACATTTGGGTCACAACCTGACCGTGTCCTGATTACAGAACAGTGAGGGGTTCGTGTTTTATGCCGGCGTCTGGTTAAACTCACCCTGTCCCGGTTGCTGTGTGGCTCTGCTGTGGTTTCCAAAGCAAACTAAAGGGCTCGCATAGGGCGCTGAGTTACTCTAGTGTCTTGAGTGAATCAAACGGATGCTTAGGAGTTGTCTGTGCTTTCTTGTGTCTCTAAAACAGTTCACATCCTTGGTACATCTACACTGTGTTGGGTGAAGGTACCTCCTCTCTGCGTTATAATCAACCCTACTAGGCTTAAATTAAGTTATTTTTTTTTCTCTTAATCTAACGTGTAGTTATATAAATGATCAGCCGAGCGCATCTCTAGGACTTCTCTACCCTCCCTGCATGATATATACATCAGCCATTGCAAGAACAGAGCAACTAAAATCGTGAAGGACTCCACCCATCCCAGTAACTGTCTGTTAAGTTTGTTGAAGTCAGGCAAGCGCTTCTGCAGTTTGAAGGCCAAAACTGAGAGACTAAGGAAAAGCTATTTCCCTCAGGCCATTAGACTCCTCAACATGGACATGCCAACTCTTATGAACACCATGGACTCCATCCCATTTTAATAACATTATTACAGTGAAAATGCACTGTACTGTTCTTCCTAGGCTTCTTCTTATTCTTCCTTCTAACGCGTTTAATGCAGCTTTAACCGTTTAACATAGAAACTTCATTCAAACTATGTTACGTAGGTCTTACTTAGGACATGGGTGCTATGTATTTTTCAGCTTTGTAACTTTTATACTTTTTAAACTATTAATTAAAAACTAATAAAAATGTCCCCATTGACTTAACATTGCCCTTTATGACATCACAGCAATTAGAATCTTCTGCCAGGTGGCCAGGCCACCTGGATCAACTGCCAGGCTACGTTTATACGGTGACGATGAAAAGAGAAGACGCAGAAGTGGCGTCACGTCTTCATTTTTTTATTCGCGTTTAGACGAGCTTTCTCAGGGGGAAATCTTTGTTTATATGAAGACGCAAGAGTATGTGATATTCGATTGGATATGCATTCCAGACCGCTGGGTGGTGGTGTGATAGAACCCCGGTACGTCACGCACAGACATTCGAATTTGACAGTTTAGCCAGAGAGGTAATCAAGGTTCTTTGGTTTAGCCGTTTAGATGGAGACGCAACCCGGGTCGTCTTCAAAACTCTACACTCTGGAATGAGTCTTCAGATTTTTGCGTCTTCAAGCCCCGATGGCGGGGTCGCCGTGTAAACAAAAGGCACTTATGATAAAATATTTTGTCTTCCTTCGCAATCGTTCTCGTATAAACGGCCCCTCAGGCTTTAAGCATACAAACTGGCTCTATTAAGACTACACAGCCTGTTCAACTGCTTCCTCTCCCAAAAACTGTTTCAAAATAAAAGTCCTCACTACAATATTTCACTGTTAAACAATTTAACCCTTTAAACTACTGAACTTTTTAACTGTTCAGCCATTGTAACTGTTACTTGTCATCAACTATGACTCCTACCCACTGTAGCTAGTTAGCATGGTTAGCATGTTAGCATTGCTAACATTATTAGCATTTTTAGCATTTTTAGCAAAACTGTTAAAAATGATTAGCTAAGTTAGCTAAGTAACATGGTTAGCATAGTTAGCATGTTAGCATGTTAACATGTTAGTTAGCATAACTGCTAAAAATTATTAGCTAGGTTAGCTAAGTAACATGGTTAGCATAGTTAGTATGCTAGTTAGCATAGTTGGCATAACTGCTAAAAATGATTAGCTAAGTTAGCTAAGTCACGTGGTTAACATAGTTAGCCTGTTAATATGCTAGTTAGCATAGTTAGCATAACTACTAAACATGATTAGCTAAGTTAGCTAAGTCACATGGTTAACATAGTTAGCATTTTAGCATTGTTAGCATGTTAGTTAGCATAGTTAATATAACTATTAAAAATGATAAGCTAAGTTAGCTAAGTCACATGGTTAGCATAGTTAACATAGTTAACAGCATTAGCATTATTAACATTTAAAAAAAAAACTGCTAGAAAACATTAGCTAAATTAACTAAGTTAAGTAACTTGGTTAGCATTATTATCTTTGTTAATATAGTTAGCATAACTGCTAGCAAACATTAGAGCCATTCCAACTGTTAGTTATCGTCAACTATCTACCTAAATAATTTAACCATTTAAACTATCCACCTATTTAACTGTTCAGTCATTCCAACTATATTAAACCTCATCTACCTAGCAACCAATATAGTTTGTTTTTACTCTGTATGATATTTTACATCATATTTTTGCATTTTCATGTATTTGTATCTGTATTTCCTTCAGGAAATGCTTTTCTAGTTATTATTATTATTTATTATTATTATTATTATTATTATTATTATTATTATTATTATTATTATTATTATTCATGTCACTTTATTATTCTATTATTTTGAATCATTTATTATTAACTTCTGCTTTTAATCTTATCTGTTTACTTAGATTATTTCTACTTTACACAGTCATGAAGCTAACCAGACTTACATTTCACTGCTTGTTATATACTAATATAACTATGTATGTGATGAATAAATCTCTCTGAATCTGAATCTGATCCCAAAGGGACATCAACTTAAAATAATCAATGTGTTGAACATGTTTTTTTAAAGTGCTCTTTGAGTGAATAGTTGGGCTCATCAGTCAAATTGGGCCATCACCATAATCCCATAATTTACACCCTCAGTTCACTGTACTGTGTGAGTGCCTCCGCTGTACCCCCAGGGCCATTGTCAGATTAAGGGGCATTTGCTTATGCCAGTGTCTGCTCTTTCCCACCAGAGAACAAGAGGAACCAGTATGATCGGTACGGCAAAGACGGCCTCACTCGAGGAGGAGGAGGTGGAGGTGGAGGTAAGACCGTTACTTGAACATTCTTGCTGTATGTGAGTACATGCAGTTTATTGCCATGTGCTGAACCACTTCTCTCTGTATAGAGGAAGGAAGTGTCTCCTGCTTCTCTCTAATTGAGTGTACACAGGAAGTGACACAGCTGTTCTTTTAGTCATACACACAGGAAATGTTTTGTTGATGAAAGTGCCCCCTGGCTGATAATAACCCACACTTGATCAGGAAGTGCATCTCTCAAAATCAGGGATGTAGTGGAGGCTAAACGCAAGTAAACACAGTTTATCCACCTCTGACATTTCAGAAATAGAGTTTATCCACCTCAAAAGAATTTATACACAAATTGCAACTTTCAACATTCAAAAATCACACTGTATTATCCACATTCACAAGTACACTCACCAACACACTAGCAACCATTTAATACCACTGGTATTGTTACGTATAAACATTGGACATTAACCTCCACCATCACCAAACATGTTCTGAATGCCTTTTTTAAAAATCCGATAACGCATGGCGCAGTCCACCACACCGTGATCACAGAATTCAAAATTTACCCTCCTCTTATTTTACCACTACATCCCTGCTCAAAATGGATAATTGACTCTCACTGCAGTTTCAAAAATACTGTCTTCCTTTAACATCTTTGAGCTTCATAAATCCCAGTGGAACAGCCTTCAGTTTTGTGATGGAGTGATTGAGGAACAATTGATCTGTGTTTAGCTGCAGGCTAGGTCTTTCATTTATCGGATGGCGTGACCGTCCTCTCTCCTCGGGCTCCAGGTTGATGCTAACCTGGCTTCTCTCCTCTCTTCTCCTCTCCTCTCCTCTCCTCTCCTCTCTTCTACTCTTTTAGGAGGAAACTATGATGACCACTTCGGCGGATTCACATTCCGGAACCCTGACGACGTCTTCAGGGAATTTTTCGGCGGACGGGATCCTTTCGCTGACTTCTTTGGTAAACACTCTTGTAATGTATTATTTCTCTGGGTTTTGTAGCAGAACGGACAGACAGAGGGTGCGCGGATAGAGAGAGACAGGCCCTCTGTTTTTATCTACACTGAGATGTGGTCATCTGCACACATTGTTGTAAAATAGGAGTCCAAGGTATGGCTTCATCATTAGGTAGTCTTTACTACTGCTCAATAAAATACAGTGAGATCACCACATTTAAAATAAAGACTCAGTAACAGGAACAAATGAACCCCTCTTCATTCTTTCACTCCACTTTGTGCCCCAGCCTGCTGGGCTTTGTCATTAGCAATAGCCTACCATTTGAAACGTTTCGCTCTGGGGCTGAGAAGACACTAATCGCCTCAGGTTTAGTCACAGAAGAGACCCCTGGAGAGACCAACAGAAGCTGGAGCTGGGAAAAAACATGGCTGCCGTTTACCCCCTCACTGGCCTGTGGTTTATCATAATGTATCCATGGGAATGTGCGATGGTCAGTTCACACAGCTTGATTGAAACAACCTCTGAGTGCCACACACAGCCAGATAGGCCTTAATGCTGCCACTGCCTAATCCTGTTTAATTACAAGCGCTTGTGTGTGTGTGTGTGTGTGTGTGTGTGTCTTTGTCTGTGTGTCTGTATCATATTCATGGGCAGTCTTCTCGAACTTGTTTTGTATTCTTGTAGTCTCTGGAAATTCCTGGTTTGTGGATTTGCATTTGTGTGTGTTTGTTTTGAGGGAGAGCTTTGCCCTTTGATCCTGTGCTGCTGTCTCATGTGTTTCGGGAGCGCTGGCCAGCACATTTTCTCCAACTATAATATTGGGAGTGTGTGAGGGTGTGTGTGTTTGTTTTAGGGGGGTGGGGTAATGCTGTGCTGATTGTGTTTGATATCAACAGTGTGTTTACGGAAAGAGAGAGGAATATATACCTGACAAAAAGCAGAGGAGAGCGTGTGAGAGAGAGCCCTCATGTGAGATGTGCCTTGAGTGCTGGTGCGTTCACGTGTGATGATGTGTGTTAGAGAAGAGGTTTGGCAGAGCAGGTTCTGTGTGTGTGGGTTTGAGACAGAAAGAGACGGTTTGTGTTTATGGGCATGAGGAAGAGAGCAGAGTGAGAGTCGAAACCACTGAAACAGAAGCTTTATCATGAGCATGTCTGTGTGTTTATACACTGCTCAAAAAAATTAAGGTAACACTTCCAATTTTTCACAATTGCTAAAATACATTTTTTGAAACCTACCACCCTTTTCTCCTTTCTCAACAGTTTCAACAGTTTCACCTTTGCTCAAAACCAAACAATGCCAGAGTACTCATCCACTGTGTGATATAAGTTTTTTTCTGAGCAGTGTATATACAGTATGTCTACTAGTGAGTATGTGTGTGTGTGTGTGTGTGTGTGTGTGTGTGTGATGGAGAGACTGGACGGTGTGTGAAGAGACTGTGACTGATGTTTTTAAGTACGCATCTCTATGTGTATGTACGGCACATGTGTTGGAGCATGTGTTTGTGGTCGCGCCTTTTCGGAAGCAGGCCAGGAGGGCGAATGGCAGCATGGCATCTATGTTGCACCCACTCAACTCTAAATAAGGCCTGGACCCCGAGCCAGCCAGCCAGCGGGCGGGCGGGCTGGACGGGCGGCTGGCCGATAGCAGGGGCTGCCTCACAGGCCAGGAATGCTAACTGAAATAGCTTCCGTATAAAACAAGAGGGGCCGTCAAGGGGGAGGGGCAGGGGCTTTAACTGACTGTGTGTGTGTGTGTGTGTGTGTGTGTGTGTGTGTGTGTGTGTGTGTACTGAGATGGAAGTGTGAATAAGATGACTTATGGTTTGTGTTCATGGATGTGGTTTTTCCATGCTAGAAATATGATGTACTCATGGGTAAATATGTTTGTACTCATGGGTCTGTCAAAGTGGCCATTCAGCATTCAGCAGTGTGACTGGTTACATGTGTATATGGTCATATAAACTTTACTGACACTTTCAAGTGTGTGATGCCTGTAGGTTGGGTACTCCAAAGTGTTACCACTGGAACTGTGTCATACATGTTAAACCTTAAATCAGTTTAATACAAGTACAGTGTATATACTATGATGTATGATATGCTTACATGTAACAATATCAACTTACATACAAATCTTTTCTAAGATCATATTGTTATACAACCAACAATTAATCAGCACCATTAGCCATCAAGCCTCTAGCCAGTTTGAATTTCTCTTTTGGCCACCTCTTAACTCAAGGAGTGCATTCAATTAAGAATGGCTGACACTTAATTTGGTTTCAATCACTCTCCGTGGCTATTTTCCCTGATTAAATTCCCGTCTCAATGCAGAAACCCCACAGACCTTTAGACTCTCTTGGCACCATCCACCCTTCTCAGTGCATGCCGTACCCATTGTTGTGTGTGCCAGATTTAGCCACCCAGGCACCGCAGGTAAGGGGAGAGGCCGGTAGTCCCTTCCCCTGGTTGTGAGTGAGTGGTGCTGGGATGCTAGTCTGGCTCAGGAGGGGTCCCTGGATGGGAACCCTACACCCAGCGAGGCAGGAGGGGGTGAGAGGGTGAGGAAGCTAGTGCCAGATCAGGGGAGGTGGACGTGGCCCGAATCACAATCCGCTCTCCTGGAAAGATGCGTCATGCGTCAGGAAATGTTGGAGGTCCTCAGTTTGTCCTTGTGTGTGTGTGTGTGTGTGTGTGTGTGTGTGTGTGTGTGTGTGTGTGTGTGTGTGTGTGTGTGTGGTTGTGGTTGTCGGGTGTTTGTGTTTGTTCGAACATGAGAGTGAAAGAGACGGAGACAGAGAAAAAGAGAGCGATATATGTTTTTTTTTTTTTATACTTTCATTGTGTGTGTGTGTGTTTGTGTTTGTGTGTCTTTGTGTGTCTGTATGTGTTAGGGTCATGGCTGCATAGTTCTCCCTGTCCTTTTTTGGTGTGCCTTTGTTATTAGTGTGTGTGTGTGTGTGTGTGGGGGGGGGTCATGACCTTGTAGCCTCTCCCCCGGCGTGTGTGAGTGTTGGACAGCTGTGCACTGTGCTGGGCTCTCTCTGCCCTGTACCCTCGCATGTGTTAAAAATGTGCTCTCACCTGAGTGTGTGTGCACACGGCTCCTCTCACCCGTGTGTGTGTGTGTGTGTGTGTGTGTGTGTGTGTGTGTGTGTGTATGCGTGCGTGTGTGCATGTGCATATCTGTATCTGTGTGTGTTAAAAAAAAAAAAACCTTATTTGAATCTACTCCAGCTTTGACCCACATAGCAGTAATAAAACGCCCTCCCCTGGGTTTTGCAGTGAGAACAAGCCAGTTGCCGTCTGAGAGGGGGAAAAGCGTCAGGAATGTTCTAGGAAAAAAAAGAGTTATTAAGCTGCTAGGATATGAGACTGATGTCCAAAGGCCCTTCTGTCTCCCCTCCCCCCATCTCCCCACAGCTGAGCGAGGAGCGTGAGGACTGCTCGTGTCGGGTTTGAAGCTGTGTAATAATTATGACGCGCGGATGAAAGCCTGTTTTCTGGCAGGGATAGCTCCGCAGAAATCTTGTAACTCCTTACCCTGATCTGATTCAGGGTTGTGTAAATGGCCACCAGGGAGCATCCAAAACAAACTGTTCTCTTTCCCTCCTCTCATTTCTCTCTGTTTCTCCCTCTCTTCCTGTCTCTATCTCTCTCTCTCTCTCTCTCTCTCTCTCTCTCTCTCTCTCTCTCTCTCTCTCTCTGTTCTCGGTTCTTCTCTCTGGCAGCTGATGATCCGTTTGATGACTTCTTCGGCGGTGGGCGTCGTCACAGGGGGGTGAGCAGGAGCCGGACAGCGGGACCCTTCTTTGGCGGATTCGGGGGCTTCCCCGGCTTTGGGGCGGGCTTCTCCGGATTTGATTCCGGTATGTCTGTGGTCACGCAGATCTTTACAATTAAACTGCAGGACGGCTGTTACAGCGCCAGAGACCGAGAGAATAGGAGAAATGTGAAAGCAGATAGATTTATCTGCTGGTGGTGTCTGTGTGTGCACGTGTGTGTTCATTTGTCTGCTTCTCTCCACAGGGTTCACCTCCTTTGGTCAGATGGGTGGTGGAGGTTTCGCCTCGTTCTCCTCATCATCAATTGGGGGAGGTGGTGGAGGGGGCAACTTCCGCTCGGTATCCACCTCCACTAAGTTCATCAACGGCAAGAAGATCACCACAAAACGGTACAACTGAACAGCCATGATGCAATGATCACATACCACTAAAGCCCCCTAATTCTAGTGTCTTCTCTAGACATATACATAGGTGTATATTCAGGGATGAACTTGGATATTGTGTTAAGTGCTATTAGCACAGCACCACAAGGCCCGTTAGCATCCATGCTAAGAGCTAGGTTCCTAAGATACCAAGAGCAGGGTTCTTTCAAGACCATAACAAACCTTAGCTCTCGTCTAGACTAGAGTCTAGAGAATGTCTAGAAAATGAGTATATTCCTTCCCACTGTTGACTGTAAACACCATCTGAAACTATGGACTCCAAATGCAATCAGAGCATGGTATGTCTTAGACCACACTTGACCTTAGTATCCGATAATCACCGCAACCCTCCTCAAAACATGCATGTCCTATCTATATTAGTGTCAACAGCTGGCAAGGACATTGCTTTCAATCAGCAGCCACGTAATAGTCTATTCATGTGGGCTAGTACATGTTTTATGAGCGTGTTGAAGGGGACACTCTCCATCCCCTTGCTTAGCCAGAAGCGTTTCAGTTACTCTGGTGTTTCGGTGACTCATCCAAGTATTTTTAAGACTGAATTGCACAATCACATTGAGGAGGGTAGAGGTTTCAAGAGTTGGTTTAGCTCAAGTGTGAGGACCCCACTAGAAATGTCCCTGAGGTTGAGACTTTTCAGGGTTTTCAGTCAGTGATTAGGCTGTTGAGGACATTAGAGCACTAACTGTTTATGAGAACTCCGCAAACAAATCAATGTCTCGTTCCCTAAGTGCAGAAAAGACACATTGTCTTTACTGTTTCCAAACTCACACAAACATTAAGTATGCCCTCTTGAGAAATGGTTGCACTCTAACATTAGACTTAGTTCTTTGGCATCTGTGTATCTATCCCCTTCAAGGATCTATTTGGAACCTTCTGGTGACGAGTTCTTGGTCTTTTAGCTTAGCAGCAGAAATAATACTGACTATTTACAAAAGCAAATAGCAAAAGTAATTTTATCAGCACTATGTACTATTCATTGAGGATAATAGGACGGTGGTAGCGTAGTTGTTAAAGAGCTGGGCTAGCTAGTTGTGGGTTCAATTCCCGGCTTCCACCGTTGCGCTCTTGAGCAAGGCACTTGAGCAAGGCACCAAGTTGCTCTGGGAACAATGGCCCTTGTAAAATAATTGTCATATGTAAGTCACTTTTGCTCTGCTAAATGAATAAATGTCATGTAAATGTAATAATAGAAAAGTTGATGTTGGGATGTCTCTTCTCCGTCAGGATCGTGGAGAACGGGCAGGAACGAGTGGAGGTGGAGGAAGATGGCCAGCTCAAGTCACTCACCGTCAACGGTAAGGAGCAGATGCTCAGGCTGGATAGCAAGTGAAAGGCATGGTGTGGAGGCAACGCCGACACCCCACCACCACTCACCCAAACACCAATCCAACTCCACCTCTGACCTCAGCCCCATACCTGGCTGACCAGCAAACTGAACTGATAACTGCACAAAGCGCACACACACACACACACACACACACACACACACACACACACACAGAAATGTATTGCACAGGTAGCTGTGCTGGTCCTCTTTAGACCATTCCTCCTCTGTTGTACCTTCAGCCTGTCTTTACCTCTCCACCTCTCCTACACTTCTTTTCTCTCTCTCTCTCTCTCTCTCTCTCACTCTCACTCTCACTCTCTCTTTTTAACTCTATCTTGCTGATATGCATACAGTTAGCCAGTGCAGTTTCCCTTTGTGAACTGGACCTGAGTTTTTTGTCGCCGGAGATGCTTATGTGATCATCACCATGGAGACCAGCTGAATGGGTGAAAATGAAAAAGTAGCTTTTGTTGTTGTTGTTGTTCTAGTTATTTCAATTATTATTTTTTATTACTATTACCATTGGGACTGGGACCATTGTCTATTTAGGACCACAGGACTGCTTTCTTAAACCTCCTTTTGTTTTTTGTTTTTGTTTTTTTGGAGTGTCCATTTCCCCTCACCACACACTTCTGCTGTGTTACAGCTCATTCCCTTCTCTCTATCAAAGAGCACATTGCCTTTTCCCACAAGAGTCTGAAGCACAAGCTATGCATCTTGAATGAGCCTTTTTGCTTTGCTTTCCACCTGGGATAGTTTTAATCCTGTTTGATTTAGACATCTTAACCCCTCGTTTTTGCCCCTAATATTTAAACCTGACCTAAACCTCCTAACTGGTGTTAGCAACTTTCCATTTGTACATGCTATTAGGTTGTTAATAAATTAATAGTGTTAATATGCATTATTGTTTTATTTTATTTAGCCTTTTTTCTGTTTTGTATGTTTTGAATGCAAGAGTGTTTTTCATTTCTGCATGATTGCCAGTGACATGGCTTTTCATGTTTTTTTTTCATTGTTAGTACAGCATAACCTCAAACCAACAACTGAGAATATTAGAGACCTATTTAAATGTACTATAAACAAATGCATATGAGGGGGATTTATGTACTTTGTAAAGAAAACCCAACTTACGAAAAGAGAAGAGGATTTTCACAATGGACCAATAAATCTCAGTTTACCCCTACTGGGGGTTGTTGCTCTCACGCTGTCTGTGTGGTGATTGTGTCAAACCTGGTTATGTCACTTTTGAAAATGCTTTTCTAATGTGTGTGTTGAATGTGTGCGTGTTTTTGTGTTTTGTGTGTGTGTTTGAGCCTGCTCACTGGTGTGCCTTAACACAGAACCCACACTATAACACCTGCTGTGAAATAAAATGGTTTGCTCACTGCTACATCACCTCCACAAACTCACTGGCCATCCAGGTCACTGCTTCACTAACTGTTGACCTTTTTTTGTGTTTTTGTTATTCCTCATGGTCACCTCTGTGACTATTGCATTAGGGTGGGATCCAACTGTTTTGACTGAAATTGTTTAATAAGCGTGTTTACCGTCTAGAAGTCAGAGAACTTTAAGGGCTCTAATTTCAGTGATTCGAAGTCAAGCAGTGCAATGTGTCTCGTGTCTGAACTAAAGTAATCCTGTAGTATGTAGGAGCATTGCGCTGACCCACCAATGTTTGTGCTCACGATCTTGCTCATGGTATTAAATTAACAAATATGTGAAGAAAAGATGTGAAATTGGCTTAGGTTAGACTTTAGACTTTTTACCACTTTGCCCATCATCCAAATTCGGGCCTTAAATGTAGCTTCTGTGAAAGACCGCAAAAGACAGCCATGCTTTTTTTTAATTTAACCCTTGTAAGGTGTTCATATTTTTGTTACTTAGCCAATGTTCCTGGGTCTGGTGGACCCACCACATTATATTAGGCTTTATTAGGCATTAATAATATCAATACAACCATAACAATTTATGTAAAAATACATCACAGATGTTTACCAATGATATAGACATAATTTATGGTTCATATTTGCCATTTACCCCTGTGAAGTCACATTTATGATCATATGATCATTTTTGTTTTTTTTGTGAGAAAATGAGGTAAAAAAAAACAATAGAACGATTTTTGATCATTATTGATGCTTAATCAGAACAGGTGGAAGTGCTTGAAATGTAACAATTTTGTAACTTTGTGTGGGTATAGCAGGTGCAGAAAGACAACATTCCAGCACACAGACACCTACACTCAGGTACGCACACATACAGATGCACAGACACCTACACTCAGGTACGCACACATACAGACGCACAGACACACACACAGCAGGCCCAGTTAGGAGGAGGACACTGTCAAGGCACCTACAATTATTATGACCGCCACACAGCGAATCTCTGTAATCGCAGGTATCTTTGATTGACGTGTTCAGAACTGCACTGAATTTGACCTGTAGGATCACTATGACACTCTCTAAATGAATGCTGAGTTTTGTGGAATTCCATTCATGGGGGGCCATACAATAAATGAATTTATGTGTACATTTAGTGACTGTACATAAATTTGGCCTGCAGATAATGGTGTTGAGCGAAGGGTTGCCGGATGCAGTTGAAATGTACGTACACACATACACACACGCACACACACATAAACGCACACACAGACACACAAGCACAAACAAACACACAGGCACATAAACATACACACATACACATTTGAAGTGTAGGATCATTATGACATCCTCTGAATGCATGCCAAGTTTCGTGGAATTCCGTTCATGGGGGACCATATCAGCTACACACACACACACACACACATACATAAAGACACACACACAGTACGCATGCATGCACACTCTCACGCACACATACACACACAAACATACACTCACACGCATGCACACATAAAAACACACACATGCAGGCACGCGCACGCACACACACACCATTATTACCCCCCCCACACACACACACACCATTACCCCCCCTCACACAGAAGCACACATATACACAAAAACAAATACACACTATGCGTTCATTTAAATACTCAAAAGTAGGGGATGAAGTATGAAATGGAGACAAATTGACAAGTGTGATTTATTTTTGCAGAGAAGATGTGCAGGACTGGGCGGCGGTCATATTTTGTACCACTCTGCCGTAATTGATTGTAGTTTCATCGGATTGAGATTCATCTCAGTTTAGTATCAAGACAGAAATATTTGTCACATTACTAACAAACTAGATGTTAAATTAGAAAATATGTATTCCTTTGTTGTCCCTTGTTTCACATACTTTTCAAAAAGAGACAAATATGACAGGAAAAACAGTGACAGTATCACTAAGTCACATGCCTCACTATTTTAATGCCTCTGGTACTGTGAGATCCTAGACTGATAGACCATTGATAATCATTCAGAAGGATTTAGATGAAAACTGCATTTGCTGTTGAACATGTTGCCAAATTTCATCAACACCAGCTTTTTAAGCATTGTTTACATTCTAGTCTTTCCCTAGCCTGGGATCACCCAGACCTTCACAACTGTACAATTGAGAGTGGGTCTGGAAAAGGTTAATTGACTTACGACTTCCAGCAGGGGCATAACTAGCAGTGAAATTAAAAGTTAAATTGGTACATTAAACTCTTACCAAATCATTTCAAAACTGTAGCAATCTTGTAAACAAAGGTTTTAAATACAGTTAATTTCCAACGAAATACAAGTCCATGCCGGATTGGCAATTGTATTTGCGTGCCTGTGTTTGAGGCATTGGAAATGGGCCTCAGTGGTCTCTTGGCCAGTTTGACCTGCAGAGCAAATCCCAAATTTGCTGAAAGTAGGTCATATGGGTATTCCCAGGCTATACTAGTCTTACCCAGCATAACATGGCAATTTCCAGAACAATGTAAAATACTTACTAAAGCCATTTGCTTGCATATACTGTAGGGGACGCTAGTAATCATTTGCATTAATCAGTAAGGCTTGCATTAATCAGTATAACATTTTAAATGGCCATTCTTTAGGAAACAAGTGAAAATAATGTATGTAAAGCTAAAAGTTTTGATTAGGAAAGTTAGAAATTCCTACATGTAATTAAGCAAGATAGCACGAGTGAGAGTGTATGGAGCTAAATTTGTCTCAATAAATTTGTATATGCGCAGAGGGGGAACCACACATATTTCTTGATTTGCATGTGTGTTTTGATATCTACAAATAAAAAAATCATATTTGTAACTTGTATATTGATTTTTACAAGTATAGATAAAATTGTAAATAAAGTGCCATTTGTAAAGCCTGATGAAGATCCAAGGGGATCGAAACGTTGCTTTTAAATTAATAAAGTTTACATTTTGGAGCAGTTGCAGTGTGCAGACCACACTTTTTCTACTGTCTGATACTATTGTCTGGCACCTGCAGAAAACTTTACTTTGGATGTGCGCACCAACTCTTCGAAACCATTTGTAAAACCGAAAATTTCATTTGTGGATCACCAGCACAGGCATTCTTCGCTTTTAAAGTTACGTGTTTTTGAAACGTTCTTCACATGAAAGTCGCACAAATCCACACGTAAATAGGCCTAATTTAAATCACCAGCACACAGAAATCGCAATCCAGTAGATGGGGACATCCACAAATATTTCTTGACTTGCATTTGTGTTTTGATATATCCACAAATAAAAAAAATCATATTTGTAACCTGTAAATTGGTTTTCACAATTGTAGATGTGTATTTGTAAATGAAATGGCATTTGTAAAACTGAAAATTGCCTTTTTGAAATCTAAATTTGCATTTGTGGATCACCAATACACGCAGTTTTCGTTTTCGCATTTGTGGATCAGCACGATCGGCACACGTGTTTTTGAAACAATCTTTGCCAGAGTATGGAGTTTTGTTTTTTGAGCGAGCAGCAGCACAATTTGAGCGCAGAAAAATATTTCGAGCGAGCACACAAATTATATTTTGAGGAAAAAATTAAACTCGAGATCCCGATAATCTTTGTTTAGTGAACGCATAAAACTGTCAGTTTGTATGCAAAATCAAGAATTACGATCTGTTTATCGTTACCTAGCAACCGAGGCAATTTCATAATGTACAGTACAAGAAATGCGGTAGTGCAGTGGTTAGAGGAGCTCTGACTCCAAGGATTGTTGGTTCAAATCCAGGATTAATCATTCTGCCAATGTTAGTTTTGGACAGGATATTCAATATATCATATATGTCTCAAAAATATGTGCTGATCCACAAATGCCATTTCATTTACAAATACACATCTACAATTGTGAAAACCAATTTACAAGTTACAAATATGATTTGTTTTATTTGTGGATATCAAAACACAAATGCAAGTCAAGAAATATTTGTGGATGTCCCCAACTACTGGATTGCGATTTCTGTGTGCTGATGAATTAAATTAGGCCTATTTACGTGTGGATTTGTGCGACTTTCATGCGAAGAACGTCTCAAAAACACGTAACTTTGGAAAGCGAAGAATTTGTGTGGTGGTGATCCACAAATGCAGAATCACATTTCACAAATGAAATTTTCGGTTGTACTAATGGCATTTTATTTTCAAATGCACATCTATATTTGTAAAAATCAATATACGAGTTACACATATGATTTTTTTTTATTTGTGGATATCAAAACACACATGCAAATCAAGAAATATTTGTGGATCCCCCTCTGCGCATACACAAATATTATTGCGACAAATTTAGCTCCATAAGAGTGGGATTGTTTACTAGAACTTCAATGGTAGCTGTAAGACAGTCTGTAAAAGTTACAGCCCAAGAGGCTCTTTTAGAGAGCCACGGGCCTGATTTATATTAGAATCAGTCAAAAGACTCCATGACATGGACACATTCATATCTAGCTTTTTTGCATGCATGTTACAAGGACACTGGGCCATGTCATGTATGGAACATGATGGTACCATTGGAAAAAAACAGAAACATGGCCTACATTGCAGAACCACTTCAACTTTATTAATGCATTGTGAATAAATCTTACACTACGGTGCACAGCCCCATATGCTTTTCTGCAGCAGTTAGCTAACCATGCTAACATTAGTTATCTACAAGTCTCCAAGTTATATACACAATGCTGGCAACAATTAGCATCCTTGTTTATCTTACTTGTGGTGAAGCACTGTTTTGCTAGGGAGTAACCTTTTGCTTAAAACTAGTGGAGAGTTGGGAAATGAGAACATTTTGTCAAAGCTATAGAATCTTCGCATTGGATCAAAGAGTGATTTATTATTAGCTGTGCAAAAGCTAATGTCAACTGTCCAGGAATATTCCAACTCATGGAACATCGACCAATCAGAAACAAATAAATAATTCCAAAGAATCCAATTGTAGTATAATCTTAGAACACTTGACACCAAAGCTTTATTTACTTGCTTATGCGTTGCAGATGTCTCATCAGTGCAGGACCATCTGTTTTCTTTATCTGAAGAGAAACTGAGCTAAACAAAATTTGAAGGATGAGTACAGACTCCCAAAAACCTTATCCTTGCCTGTGGCACATTTGAGTAGAAACAAAGACTCAATTTGGATTGTGTTAAAACCTTGATCTCCATTATCATGCACACATAAGCAATATGGCAGTAGAATTTTAAACTTTCAGTTTTGGCTAAACCATGAGACAAGTAGTCAGTAAAAACCACTTGACAAGCAGCTTGAACAAATGATCTTGGACAACAAAATTCCAAATACACTTTTTAATATATGCATTAAATGACACACATTGGAATAGAGAGTTGGAAAATAAAAGGTTGAGTAGGGAATGGTTTTGGAGTGCTGTTGAATTGATTCCACATTCTGTGGAAGCTGTAGAATGTGCTTCTGTAGTTGGTGCAACAGTAGTTTTAGAGGGAGTCTCCACAGGCATTACAGGGTAGTAGCCTCCAAAGAGAGGATTCATCCACGGATTCTGTGGAGGAAGCTCCGCATCTGTGGAAGGTGATTCTGTAATTGGTGCAACCGTAGTTTTAAGGGGGCAAGGTGCAGCAGTAGTTTCAGAGGGAGTCTCCACAGGCATTACAGGGTAGTAGCCTCCAAAGAAGGGGGGCATCCACTGTTGATTCTGTGGAGGAAGCCTGGCAGCTGTGGTAGGTGCTTCTGTAGTTGGTGCTTTTGTAGTTGGTGCAACAGTAGTTTCAGAGGGAGTCTCCACAGGCATTACAGGGTAGTAGCCTCCAAAGAATGGGGGCATCCACTGTTGATTCTGTGGAGGAAGCCCAGCAGCTGCTACTGTAGTTGGAGCTGGAGTAGTGGATAAAACTGGAGAGACTTGGTCTGAGCTTGATTACGATGCAGGAGAGGGTTACTGGATTGTCGTGCCACAACATCTGCAGCAAGTGGCCATTTCCCTGGAGGAAGACATAAAATAATGCAGTCATACACCTACTGTAAGTATAAGTATATATACACTCTTGATCCCGTGAGGGAAATTTAGTCTCTGCATTTATCCCAAACTGTGAATTAGTGAAACACACTCAGCACACAGTGAGGTGAAGCACACACACGACTCGCGGCGCAGTGAGCTGCCTGCAACAGCGGCGCTCGGGGAGCAGTGAGGGGTTAGGTGCCTTGCTCAAGGGCACTTCAGCCATGCCTACTGGTCAAGGTTCGAACTGGCAACCCTCTGGTTACCTACCTCAACAAAACTGAAACATGTCCCACATTAATTGAAGTGCTAAATAATTGCTTGGGGTCCCTTTGCCTAACTTCAGGAACACTTCTGGTTTAAGAGCCTTACATCTACAACCAGTAAGGCCACTCCTATATGCACACATATCTGTTTACAAGGGACCAAATTGTATGCTTCCACCCCTGTGGTGAGTTGATTGGACTTCACCCAGGAAAGTCTAACTGTTCAAGCTACTGAAAACGATTTATGAAATGTATGCCAACAAAAAAGCCTGAAGGCAACAGAATACGTCGAGATCACTGTTAAGTGAGCTTGCCTTTTTAATGTGCGAGTGTGAACCTCCTTAATCTTACATTTAAGGTGTCAAGTCAGGGGTCCCTATATTTGTGATTAAGGGGTAATTAAGGACAATATGGATCTTAATTTTATTTTCAGGTGTTAATTCAAGGATTCCTTGATTAAGGAGGGGGGGGGGGGGGGTTAAGGGGAAATCAGGTAATGGGGGAAAAGGGGTAAATTCAGTAGGCTTCTCCTTAATTGACCTAAATCTACACACATTTCTACTTAAAACCCTTCTGTAATTAAGTAGTTGTTTTTAAAGTAAAAAAAGCATTAAAGGGAGTGAAAATGAGTCGTGTTTCATAGTGATTAATGGCATCTCTATGGGCTAATGTTACTCCCATTCTGACAATTAAAAAAAAAAAAAAGAAAACCCGACATGACATGAACACCATAGCCTACCTGTTTTATAACATCACAACCATCAAATGGGGCGACAAACACAAGGCCCACTGCAGTCCTTTTCACAGAGTAGCCACAGTCTCCTGGTAGCTGGCTTAGTGAGAGGCGTGCCACCTGTCGAATAGAAAAAGAAAAAAAAATGTGTTATTGATTCCAACACCGCAAGTGAAAGGGTTGCAAGGAATCAGCTGAATTAGGCTACTAATGTCAACAGACAGATATCGTGTACACTGCAAAAAAAAAAGTAGTAATTCAATACTTTTCTTACCTCTGTCTAACTGGAGTGAAGAACATCCAGGGCCTTTTGCAGAGAACTCCATGAGGTCATTAGTACATAATAAATTTGGTTGCATACGATGCCAAGCCTTAAAGTCTTCAGTGGTGCTTTGTCCACCCACCAGGCCAGGATGTGGATCGTCTGCTTGAAAGTTAACGGAGCCATCGTCTGCAGTGTTTTCTCCAACAGATCGTCCCTCATATTCCAGATTTCGACCCAGTGAAATATTCCCTGTGCCGAAAGTAATTGTCCCAGTGTGAATGTTCTCGGACCTTTCCTTACGATGCAGCTCGTCTCTTTGCACTATTTCGAGGCTTATACCACATGTTTGGCCAATGTAAAGCAATACAAGACACAAAAACAAACCAACACCCCTGTTTGGTTTAAGCCTCATTTTTATAAAAGTGGTAGCCTACAACCAGGAAGCTGGACTAACCTTGGTCTCACAACTCTTTCAGTAGTCTATAAATAGGCCTACTCAATTACCACTAATTGAAATGAGATCAGTGACCAAGCCTCTGATCAGGTTTTAATTGATGATGCAGCTGAACACTTAAATAATCAAGACCAACTATAGGGCTCTGGGCCTACTCTTTAATTTCATTAACAGCTGAACAGATACAGCTGGCCCATTGGTTTTAGGAAGGCTACATCAATTAGGCTAAGTGGACAAGCTGTCTCAGTAAACTTTTTGTCAAGAAGCATAGGCTTAAATTGTATATGTTTTGATCAGACGTTCAGGCTGTGTCCCTTTGTGAATGGTTATAGGCGCCTTTTCTCAATAGTCAACTGGGCTTACTTCATGCCGAGGTGTATGTGTGCTTGTTTGTGTTCGTGCGTGCGTGTGTACTTGTGTGCCAGTATGTGTGTGTGTGGGCATTTGCGTGTGTCTATGAATATCTGTGTGTGTGTGTGTGTGTGTGTGTTTAGGCGTCTGTATGCGTGTGTGTGTGTAGGTGTAACAAGTCTGATTGTATCTAATTTATCCTGAGCAAACAGCATTTTTTTGCTGTGTGCAAAGTCGTGTCTTCATGGTGTATTTCAGAGAACACTGGAAAACCTACCAGTATATGTTTAGGCATGGCTAATTGAATATTTGATACTTTACAGTGTGGATATATTTGAAATTGTGGTGAGGCTTGCAGCTGCCTGTTTTTTTAATCAAGGGCCAAGCACACAAAGGCAGAGTGAGCTATTTTAAATATGTTGTCAGACCTCTCCCCATGCAACTATATTAATGACATGGATCTGTTTAATAAATATACTGCTCAAAAAATTAAGGGAACACTTCAATCATACACTGGATCGGTACTCTGACACTGTTTGGTTCTGAGCACAAGTAAAACTTTTGTTTTGAAAGAACTGTCAGACATTCTGTGAATGTAGTTTGAGAATGGAGAAAAGGGTGGAAGGTTTCAAAAAATGTGTTTTAACAATTGTGGAAAACTGTAAGTGTTGCCTTAATTCTTTTTGAGCAGTGTATATTGATAATTTGAACTCTGAACCACTGACATCCAACCAATAATAACGCAGAGGTATATCCCTGAGAGTGCTCAGGGATTGGTGATCAGTGATAGTTGTTGGTGCATGTCACCCATGCCTACAAAAGGCCCAAGGACATCCAGCAGGCTTATTGCATTCTGTGGGGAATATGCTTAAACTCCCTAGAACAGTGGTTCTCAAACTTTTCACAATGAGTACCACCTCAGAAAACAATTGGCTCTCCAAGTCTCACCATTATGACTGACATTAAAATTCAGTAGCGTAGACCAAATAAACTATATATTACACTGTACATACTGTTTGACATCATTTTTCCCCCAAGAAAGAAAAAAATAGTTTAAAGGATTTTTTTTATTGTATATATTTTGATACAAGTGATTAATGAATCTTTAAGATTCAAAAACAACTCATGGAACATCTCTGGCCAATCAGACACAAATAAATAATTCCAAAGAATCCAATTGTAGTATAATCTTAGAACACTTGACACCAAAGCTTTATTTACTTGCTTATGCGTTGCAGATGTCTCATCAGTGCAGGACCATCTGTTTTCTTTATCTGAAGAGAAACTGAGCTAAACAAAATTTGAAGGATGAGTACAGACTCCCAAAAACCTTATCCTTGCCTGTGGCACATTTGAGTAGAAACAAAGACTCAATTTGGATTGTGTTAAAACCTTGATCTCCATTATCATGCACACATAAGCAATATGGCAGTAGAATTTTAAACTTTCAGTTTTGGCTAAACCATGAGACAAGTAGTCAGTAAAACCACTCGACAAGCAGCTTGAACAAATGATCTTGGACAACTAAATTCCAAATACACTTTTTAATATATGCATTAAATGACACATATTGGAATAGAGAGTTGGAAAATAAAAGGTTGAGTAGGGAATGGTTTTGGAGTGCTGTTGAATTGATTCCACATTCTGTGGAAGCTGTAGAATGTGCTTCTGTAGTTGGTGCAACAGTAGTTTTAGGGAGTTTTCACAGGCATTACAGGTTAGTAGTCTCCAAAGAAGGGGGGCATCCACTGTTGATTCTGTGGAGGAAGCCTGGCAGCTGTGGTAGGTGCAACAGTAGTTTTAGAGGGAGTCTCCACAGGCATTACAGGGTAGTAGCCTCCAAAAGGGGGCATCCACTGTTGATTCTGTGGAAGAAGCCCGGCAGCTGTGGTAGGTGCTTCTGTAGTTGGTACAAAAGTATATTTATAGGGAGTCGCCACAGGCATTACAGGGTAGTAGCCTCCAAAAGGGGGCATCCACTGTTGATTCTGTGGAAGAAGCCCGGCAGCTGTGGTAGGTTCTTCTGTAGTTGGTGCAACAGTAGTTTCAGAGGGAGTCTCCACAGGCATTACAGGGTAGTAGCCTCCAAAGAAGGGGGGCATCCACTGTTGATTCTGTGGAGGAAGCCCAGCAGCTGTGGTAGGTGCTTCTGTAGTTGGTGCAACAGTAGTTTCAGAGGGAGTCTCCACAGGCATTACAGGGTAGTAGCCTCCAAAAGGGGGCATCCACTGTTGATTCTGTGGAGGAAGCCTGGCAGCTGTGGTAGGTGCTTCTGTAGTTGGTACAAAAGTATATTTATAGGGAGTCGCCACAGGCATTACAGGGTAGTAGCCTCCAAAAGGGGGCATCCACTGTTGATTCTGTGGAAGAAGCCCGGCAGCTGTGGTAGGTTCTTCTGTAGTTGGTGCAACAGTAGTTTCAGAGGGAGTCTCCACAGGCATTACAGGGTAGTAGCGTCCAAAGAAGGGGGGCATCCACTGTTGATTCTGTGGAGGAAGCCCAGCAGCTGTGGTAGGTGCTTCTGTAGTTGGTGCAACAGTAGTTTCAGAGGGAGTCTCCACAGGCATTACAGGGTAGTAGCCTCCAAAAGGGGGCATCCACTGTTGATTCTGTGGAGGAAGCCTGGCAGCTGTGGTAGGTGCTTCTGTAGTTGGTGCAACAGTATATTTACAGGGAGTCTCCACAGGCATTACAGGGTAGTAGCCTCCAAAAGGGGGCATCCACTGTTGATTCTGTGGAAGAAGCCCGGCAGCTGTGGTAGGTTCTTCTGTAGTTGGTGCAACAGTAGTTTCAGAGGGAGTCTCCACAGGCATTACAGGGTAGTAGCCTCCAAAGAAGGGGGGCATCCACTGTTGATTCTGTGGAGGAAGCCCGGCAGCTGTGGTAGGTGCTACTGTAGTTGGAGCTGGAGTAGTGGATAAAACTGGAGAGACTTGGTCTGAGCTTGATGCCGGGCAGGAGAGGGTTACTGGATTGTCGTGCCACAACATCTGCAGCAAGTGGCTATTTCCCTGGAGGAAGACATAAAATAATGCAGTCATACACCTAAGTATAAGTATATATACTCTTGATCCCGTGAGGGAAATTTAGTCTCTGCATTTATCCCAAACTGTGAATTAGTGAAACACACTCAGCACAGTGAGGTGAAGCACACACACGACTCGCGGCGCAGTGAGCTGCCTGCAACAGCGGCGCTCGGGGAGCAGTGAGGGGTTAGGAGTCTTGCTCAAGGGCACTTCAGCCATGCCTACTGGTCAAGGTTCGAACTGGCAACCCTCTGGTTACCTAGCTCAACAAAACTGAAACATGTCCCACATTAATTGAAGTGCTAAATAACTGCTTGGGGTCCCTTTGCCTAACTTCAGGAACACTTCTGGTTTAAGAGCCTTACATCTACAACCAGTAAGGCCACTCCTATATGCACACATCTGTTTACAAGGGACCAAATTGTATGCAATTTTTATTATGTTCACCATTAGCTTCCACCCCTGTGGTGAGTTGATTGGACTTCACCCAGGAAAGTCTAACTGTTCAAGCTACTGAAAACGATTTATGAAATGTATGGCAACAAAAAAAGCCTGAAGGCAACAGAATACGTCGAGATCACTGTTAAGTGAGCTTGCCTTTTTAATGTGCGAGTGTGAACCTCCTTAATCTTACATTTAAGGTGTCAAGTCAGGGGTCCCTATATTTGTGATTAAGGGGTAATTAAGGACAATATGGATCTTAATTTTATTTTCAGGTGTTAATTCAAGGATTCCTTGATTAAGGAGGGGGGGGGGGTTAAGGGGAAATCAGGTAAAGGGGGAAAAGGGGTAAATTCAGTAGGCTTCTCCTTAATTGACCTAAATCTACACACATTTCTACTTAAAACCCTTCTGTAATTAAGTAGTTGTTTTTAAAGTAAAAAAAGCATTAAAGGGAGTGAAAATGAGTCGTGTTTCATAGTGATTAATGGCATCTCTATGGGCTAATGTTACTCCCATTCTGACAATTAAAAAAAAAAAAGAAAACGCGACATGACATGAACACCATAGCCTACCTGTTTTATAACATCACAACCATCAAATGGGGCGACAAACACAAGGCCCACTGCAGTCCTTTTCACAGAGTAGCCACAGTCTCCTGGTAGCTGGCTTAGTGAGAGAGGCGTGCCACCTGTTGAATAGAAAAAAAAGAAAAAAAAATGTGTTATTGATTCCAACACCGCAAGTGAAAGGGTTGCAAGGAATCAGCTGAATTAGGCTACTAATGTCGACAGACAGATATCGTGTACACTGCAAAAAAAAGTAGTAATTCAATACTTTTCTTACCTCTGTCTAACTGGAGTGAAGAACATCCAGGGCCTTTTGCAGAGAACTCCATGAGGTCATTAGTACATAATAAATTTGGTTGCATACGATGCCAAGCCTTAAAGTCTTCAGTGGTGCTTTGTCCACCCACCAGGCCAGGATGTGGATCGTCTGCTTGAAAGTTAACGGAGCCATCGTCTGCAGTGTTTTCTCCAACAGATCGTCCCTCATATTCCAGATTTTGACCCAGTGAAATATTCCCTGTGCCGAAAGTAATTGTCCCAGTGTGAATGTTCTTGGACCTTTCCTTACGATGCAGCTCGTCTCTTTGCACTATTTCGAGGCTTATACCACATGTTTGGCCAATGTAAAGCAATACAAGACACAAAAACAAACCAACACCCCTGTTTGGTTTAAGCCTCATTTTTATAAAAGTGGTAGCCTACAACCAGGAAGCTGGACTAACCTTGGTCTCACAACTCTTTCAGTAGTCTATAAATAGGCCTACTCAATTACCACTAATTGAAATGAGATCAGTGACCAAGCCTCTGATCAGGTTTTAATTGATGATGCAGCTGAACACTTAAATAATCAAGACCAACTATAGGGCTCTGGGCCTACTCTTTAATTTCATTAACAGCTGAACAGATACAGCTGGCCCATTGGTTTTAGGAAGGCTACATCAATTAGGCTAAGTGGACAAGCTGTCTCAGTAAACTTTTTGTCAAGAAGCATAGGCTTAAATTGTATATGTTTTGATCAGACGTTCAGGCTGTGTCCCTTTGTGAATGGTTATAGGCGCCTTTTCTCAATAGTCAACTGGGCTTACTTCATGCCGAGGTGTATGTGTGCTTGTTTGTGTTCGTGCGTGCGTGTGTACTTGTGTGCCAGTATGTGTGTGTGTGGGCATTTGCGTGTGTCTATGAATATCTGTGTGTGTGTGTGTGTGTGTGTGTGTGTGTGTGTGTGTGTGTGTGTGTGTGTGTGTGTGTGTGTAGGTGTAACAAGTCTGATTGTATCTAATTTATCCTGAGCAAACAGCATTTTTTTGCTGTGTGCAAAGTCGTGTCTTCATGGTGTATTTCAGAGAACACTGGAAAACCTACCAGTATATGTTTAGGCATGGCTAATTGAATATTTGATACTTTACAGTGTGGATATATTTGAAATTGTGGTGAGGCTTGCAGCTGCCTGTTTTTTTAATCAAGGGCCAAGCACACAAAGGCAGAGTGAGCTATTTTAAATATGTTGTCAGACCTCTCCCCATGCAACTATATTAATGACATGGATCTGTTTAATAAATACACTGCTCAAAAAATTAAGGGAACACTTCAATCATACACTGGATCGGTACTCTGACACTGTTTGGTTCTGAGCACAAGTAAAACTTTTGTTTTGAAAGAACTGTCAGACATTCTGTGAATGTAGTTTGAGAATGGAGAAAAGGGTGGAAGGTTTCAAAAAATGTGTTTTAACAATTGTGGAAAACTGTAAGTGTTGCCTTAATTCTTTTTGAGCAGTGTATATTGATAATTTGAACTCTGAACCACTGACATCCAACCAATAATAACGCAGAGGTATATCCCTGAGAGTGCTCAGGGATTGGTGATCAGTGATAGTTGTTGGTGCATGTCACCCATGCCTACAAAAGGCCCAAGGACATCCAGCAGGCTTATTGCATTCTGTGGGGAATATGCTTAAACTCCCTAGAACAGTGGTTCTCAAACTTTTCACAATGAGTACCACCTCAGAAAACAATTGGCTCTCCAAGTCTCACCATTATGACTGACATTAAAATTCAGTAGCGTAGACCAAATAAACTATATATTACACTGTACATACTGTTTGACATCATTTTTCCCCCAAGAAAGAAAAAAATAGTTTAAAGGATTTTTTTTATTGTATATATTTTGATACAAGTGATTAATGAATCTTTAAGATTCAAAAACAACTCATGGAACATCTCTGGCCAATCAGACACAAATAAATAATTCCAAAGAATCCAATTGTAGTATAATCTTAGAACACTTGACACCAAAGCTTTATTTACTTGCTTATGCGTTGCAGATGTCTCATCAGTGCAGGACCATCTGTTTTCTTTATCTGAAGAGAAACTGAGCTAAACAAAATTTGAAGGATGAGTACAGACTCCCAAAAACCTTATCCTTGCCTGTGGCACATTTGAGTAGAAACAAAGACTCAATTTGGATTGTGTTAAAACCTTGATCTCCATTATCATGCACACATAAGCAATATGGCAGTAGAATTTTAAACTTTCAGTTTTGGCTAAACCATGAGACAAGTAGTCAGTAAAACCACTCGACAAGCAGCTTGAACAAATGATCTTGGACAACTAAATTCCAAATACACTTTTTAATATATGCATTAAATGACACATATTGGAATAGAGAGTTGGAAAATAAAAGGTTGAGTAGGGAATGGTTTTGGAGTGCTGTTGAATTGATTCCACATTCTGTGGAAGCTGTAGAATGTGCTTCTGTAGTTGGTGCAACAGTAGTTTTAGGGAGTTTTCACAGGCATTACAGGTTAGTAGTCTCCAAAGAAGGGGGGCATCCACTGTTGATTCTGTGGAGGAAGCCTGGCAGCTGTGGTAGGTGCAACAGTAGTTTTAGAGGGAGTCTCCACAGGCATTACAGGGTAGTAGCCTCCAAAAGGGGGCATCCACTGTTGATTCTGTGGAAGAAGCCCGGCAGCTGTGGTAGGTGCTTCTGTAGTTGGTACAAAAGTATATTTATAGGGAGTCGCCACAGGCATTACAGGGTAGTAGCCTCCAAAAGGGGGCATCCACTGTTGATTCTGTGGAAGAAGCCCGGCAGCTGTGGTAGGTTCTTCTGTAGTTGGTGCAACAGTAGTTTCAGAGGGAGTCTCCACAGGCATTACAGGGTAGTAGCCTCCAAAGAAGGGGGGCATCCACTGTTGATTCTGTGGAGGAAGCCCAGCAGCTGTGGTAGGTGCTTCTGTAGTTGGTGCAACAGTAGTTTCAGAGGGAGTCTCCACAGGCATTACAGGGTAGTAGCCTCCAAAAGGGGGCATCCACTGTTGATTCTGTGGAGGAAGCCTGGCAGCTGTGGTAGGTGCTTCTGTAGTTGGTACAAAAGTATATTTATAGGGAGTCGCCACAGGCATTACAGGGTAGTAGCCTCCAAAAGGGGGCATCCACTGTTGATTCTGTGGAAGAAGCCCGGCAGCTGTGGTAGGTTCTTCTGTAGTTGGTGCAACAGTAGTTTCAGAGGGAGTCTCCACAGGCATTACAGGGTAGTAGCGTCCAAAGAAGGGGGGCATCCACTGTTGATTCTGTGGAGGAAGCCCAGCAGCTGTGGTAGGTGCTTCTGTAGTTGGTGCAACAGTAGTTTCAGAGGGAGTCTCCACAGGCATTACAGGGTAGTAGCCTCCAAAAGGGGGCATCCACTGTTGATTCTGTGGAGGAAGCCTGGCAGCTGTGGTAGGTGCTTCTGTAGTTGGTGCAACAGTATATTTACAGGGAGTCTCCACAGGCATTACAGGGTAGTAGCCTCCAAAGAAGGGGGGCATCCACTGTTGATTCTGTGGAGGAAGGCCGGCAGCTGTGGTAGGTGCTACTGTAGTTGGAGCTGGAGTAGTGGATAAAACTGGAGAGACTTGGTCTGAGCTTGATGCCGGGCAGGAGAGGGTTACTGGATTGTCGTGCCACAACATCTGCAGCAAGTGGCTATTTCCCTGGAGGAAGACATAAAATAATGCAGTCATACACCTAAGTATAAGTATATATACTCTTGATCCCGTGAGGGAAATTTAGTCTCTGCATTTATCCCAAACTGTGAATTAGTGAAACACACTCAGCACAGTGAGGTGAAGCACACACACGACTCGCGGCGCAGTGAGCTGCCTGCAACAGCGGCGCTCGGGGAGCAGTGAGGGGTTAGGAGTCTTGCTCAAGGGCACTTCAGCCATGCCTACTGGTCAAGGTTCGAACTGGCAACCCTCTGGTTACCTAGCTCAACAAAACTGAAACATGTCCCACATTAATTGAAGTGCTAAATAACTGCTTGGGGTCCCTTTGCCTAACTTCAGGAACACTTCTGGTTTAAGAGCCTTACATCTACAACCAGTAAGGCCACTCCTATATGCACACATCTGTTTACAAGGGACCAAATTGTATGCAATTTTTATTATGTTCACCATTAGCTTCCACCCCTGTGGTGAGTTGATTGGACTTCACCCAGGAAAGTCTAACTGTTCAAGCTACTGAAAACGATTTATGAAATGTATGGCAACAAAAAAAGCCTGAAGGCAACAGAATACGTCGAGATCACTGTTAAGTGAGCTTGCCTTTTTAATGTGCGAGTGTGAACCTCCTTAATCTTACATTTAAGGTGTCAAGTCAGGGGTCCCTATATTTGTGATTAAGGGGTAATTAAGGACAATATGGATCTTAATTTTATTTTCAGGTGTTAATTCAAGGATTCCTTGATTAAGGAGGGGGGGGGGGGGGGTTAAGGGGAAATCAGGTAAAGGGGGAAAAGGGGTAAATTCAGTAGGCTTCTCCTTAATTGACCTAAATCTACACACATTTCTACTTAAAACCCTTCTGTAATTAAGTAGTTGTTTTTAAAGTAAAAAAAGCATTAAAGGGAGTGAAAATGAGTCGTGTTTCATAGTGATTAATGGCATCTCTATGGGCTAATGTTACTCCCATTCTGACAATTAAAAAAAAAAAAGAAAACGCGACATGACATGAACACCATAGCCTACCTGTTTTATAACATCACAACCATCAAATGGGGCGACAAACACAAGGCCCACTGCAGTCCTTTTCACAGAGTAGCCACAGTCTCCTGGTAGCTGGCTTAGTGAGAGAGGCGTGCCACCTGTTGAATAGAAAAAAAAGAAAAAAAAATGTGTTATTGATTCCAACACCGCAAGTGAAAGGGTTGCAAGGAATCAGCTGAATTAGGCTACTAATGTCGACAGACAGATATCGTGTACACTGCAAAAAAAAGTAGTAATTCAATACTTTTCTTACCTCTGTCTAACTGGAGTGAAGAACATCCAGGGCCTTTTGCAGAGAACTCCATGAGGTCATTAGTACATAATAAATTTGGTTGCATACGATGCCAAGCCTTAAAGTCTTCAGTGGTGCTTTGTCCACCCACCAGGCCAGGATGTGGATCGTCTGCTTGAAAGTTAACGGAGCCATCGTCTGCAGTGTTTTCTCCAACAGATCGTCCCTCATATTCCAGATTTTGACCCAGTGAAATATTCCCTGTGCCGAAAGTAATTGTCCCAGTGTGAATGTTCTTGGACCTTTCCTTACGATGCAGCTCGTCTCTTTGCACTATTTCGAGGCTTATACCACATGTTTGGCCAATGTAAAGCAATACAAGACACAAAAACAAACCAACACCCCTGTTTGGTTTAAGCCTCATTTTTATAAAAGTGGTAGCCTACAACCAGGAAGCTGGACTAACCTTGGTCTCACAACTCTTTCAGTAGTCTATAAATAGGCCTACTCAATTACCACTAATTGAAATGAGATCAGTGACCAAGCCTCTGATCAGGTTTTAATTGATGATGCAGCTGAACACTTAAATAATCAAGACCAACTATAGGGCTCTGGGCCTACTCTTTAATTTCATTAACAGCTGAACAGATACAGCTGGCCCATTGGTTTTAGGAAGGCTACATCAATTAGGCTAAGTGGACAAGCTGTCTCAGTAAACTTTTTGTCAAGAAGCATAGGCTTAAATTGTATATGTTTTGATCAGACGTTCAGGCTGTGTCCCTTTGTGAATGGTTATAGGCGCCTTTTCTCAATAGTCAACTGGGCTTACTTCATGCCGAGGTGTATGTGTGCTTGTTTGTGTTCGTGCGTGCGTGTGTACTTGTGTGCCAGTATGTGTGTGTGTGGGCATTTGCGTGTGTCTATGAATATCTGTGTGTGTGTGTGTGTGTGTGTGTGTGTGTGTGTGTGTGTGTGTGTTTAGGCGTCTGTATGCGTGTGTGTGTGTAGGTGTAACAAGTCTGATTGTATCTAATTTATCCTGAGCAAACAGCATTTTTTTGCTGTGTGCAAAGTCGTGTCTTCATGGTGTATTTCAGAGAACACTGGAAAACCTACCAGTATATGTTTAGGCATGGCTAATTGAATATTTGATACTTTACAGTGTGGATATATTTGAAATTGTGGTGAGGCTTGCAGCTGCCTGTTTTTTTAATCAAGGGCCAAGCACACAAAGGCAGAGTGAGCTATTTTAAATATGTTGTCAGACCTCTCCCCATGCAACTATATTAATGACATGGATCTGTTTAATAAATATACTGCTCAAAAAATTAAGGGAACACTTCAATCATACACTGGATCGGTACTCTGACACTGTTTGGTTCTGAGCACAAGTAAAACTTTTGTTTTGAAAGAACTGTCAGACATTCTGTGAATGTAGTTTGAGAATGGAGAAAAGGGTGGAAGGTTTCAAAAAATGTGTTTTAACAATTGTGGAAAACTGTAAGTGTTGCCTTAATTCTTTTTGAGCAGTGTATATTGATAATTTGAACTCTGAACCACTGACATCCAACCAATAATAACGCAGAGGTATATCCCTGAGAGTGCTCAGGGATTGGTGATCAGTGATAGTTGTTGGTGCATGTCACCCATGCCTACAAAAGGCCCAAGGACATCCAGCAGGCTTATTGCATTCTGTGGGGAATATGCTTAAACTCCCTAGAACAGTGGTTCTCAAACTTTTCACAATGAGTACCACCTCAGAAAACAATTGGCTCTCCAAGTCTCACCATTATGACTGACATTAAAATTCAGTAGCGTAGACCAAATAAACTATATATTACACTGTACATACTGTTTGACATCATTTTTCCCCCAAGAAAGAAAAAAATAGTTTAAAGGATTTTTTTTATTGTATATATTTTGATACAAGTGATTAATGAATCTTTAAGATTCAAAAACAACTCATGGAACATCTCTGGCCAATCAGACACAAATAAATAATTCCAAAGAATCCAATTGTAGTATAATCTTAGAACACTTGACACCAAAGCTTTATTTACTTGCTTATGCGTTGCAGATGTCTCATCAGTGCAGGACCATCTGTTTTCTTTATCTGAAGAGAAACTGAGCTAAACAAAATTTGAAGGATGAGTACAGACTCCCAAAAACCTTATCCTTGCCTGTGGCACATTTGAGTAGAAACAAAGACTCAATTTGGATTGTGTTAAAACCTTGATCTCCATTATCATGCACACATAAGCAATATGGCAGTAGAATTTTAAACTTTCAGTTTTGGCTAAACCATGAGACAAGTAGTCAGTAAAACCACTCGACAAGCAGCTTGAACAAATGATCTTGGACAACTAAATTCCAAATACACTTTTTAATATATGCATTAAATGACACATATTGGAATAGAGAGTTGGAAAATAAAAGGTTGAGTAGGGAATGGTTTTGGAGTGCTGTTGAATTGATTCCACATTCTGTGGAAGCTGTAGAATGTGCTTCTGTAGTTGGTGCAACAGTAGTTTTAGGGAGTTTTCACAGGCATTACAGGTTAGTAGTCTCCAAAGAAGGGGGGCATCCACTGTTGATTCTGTGGAGGAAGCCTGGCAGCTGTGGTAGGTGCAACAGTAGTTTTAGAGGGAGTCTCCACAGGCATTACAGGGTAGTAGCCTCCAAAAGGGGGCATCCACTGTTGATTCTGTGGAAGAAGCCCGGCAGCTGTGGTAGGTTCTTCTGTAGTTGGTGCAACAGTAGTTTCAGAGGGAGTCTCCACAGGCATTACAGGGTAGTAGCCTCCAAAAGGGGGCATCCACTGTTGATTCTGTGGAGGAAGCCTGGCAGCTGTGGTAGGTGCTTCTGTAGTTGGTACAAAAGTATATTTATAGGGAGTCGCCACAGGCATTACAGGGTAGTAGCCTCCAAAAGGGGGCATCCACTGTTGATTCTGTGGAAGAAGCCCGGCAGCTGTGGTAGGTTCTTCTGTAGTTGGTGCAACAGTAGTTTCAGAGGGAGTCTCCACAGGCATTACAGGGTAGTAGCCTCCAAAGAAGGGGGGCATCCACTGTTGATTCTGTGGAGGAAGCCCAGCAGCTGTGGTAGGTGCTTCTGTAGTTGGTGCAACAGTAGTTTCAGAGGGAGTCTCCACAGGCATTACAGGGTAGTAGCCTCCAAAAGGGGGCATCCACTGTTGATTCTGTGGAGGAAGCCTGGCAGCTGTGGTAGGTGCTTCTGTAGTTGGTACAAAAGTATATTTATAGGGAGTCGCCACAGGCATTACAGGGTAGTAGCCTCCAAAAGGGGGCATCCACTGTTGATTCTGTGGAAGAAGCCCGGCAGCTGTGGTAGGTTCTTCTGTAGTTGGTGCAACAGTAGTTTCAGAGGGAGTCTCCACAGGCATTACAGGGTAGTAGCCTCCAAAGAAGGGGGGCATCCACTGTTGATTCTGTGGAGGAAGCCTGGCAGCTGTGGTAGGTGCTTCTGTAGTTGGTGCAACAGTAGTTTCAGAGGGAGTCTCCACAGGCATTACAGGGTAGTAGCCTCCAAAGAAGGGGGGCATCCACTGTTGATTCTGTGGAGGAAGCCCGGCAGCTGTGGTAGGTGCTACTGTAGTTGGAGCTGGAGTAGTGGATAAAACTGGAGAGACTTGGTCTGAGCTTGATGCCGGGCAGGAGAGGGTTACTGGATTGTCGTGCCACAACATCTGCAGCAAGTGGCTATTTCCCTGGAGGAAGACATAAAATAATGCAGTCATACACCTAAGTATAAGTATATATACTCTTGATCCCGTGAGGGAAATTTAGTCTCTGCATTTATCCCAAACTGTGAATTAGTGAAACACACTCAGCACAGTGAGGTGAAGCACACACACGACTCGCGGCGCAGTGAGCTGCCTGCAACAGCGGCGCTCGGGGAGCAGTGAGGGGTTAGGAGTCTTGCTCAAGGGCACTTCAGCCATGCCTACTGGTCAAGGTTCGAACTGGCAACCCTCTGGTTACCTAGCTCAACAAAACTGAAACATGTCCCACATTAATTGAAGTGCTAAATAACTGCTTGGGGTCCCTTTGCCTAACTTCAGGAACACTTCTGGTTTAAGAGCCTTACATCTACAACCAGTAAGGCCACTCCTATATGCACACATCTGTTTACAAGGGACCAAATTGTATGCAATTTTTATTATGTTCACCATTAGCTTCCACCCCTGTGGTGAGTTGATTGGACTTCACCCAGGAAAGTCTAACTGTTCAAGCTACTGAAAACGATTTATGAAATGTATGGCAACAAAAAAAGCCTGAAGGCAACAGAATACGTCGAGATCACTGTTAAGTGAGCTTGCCTTTTTAATGTGCGAGTGTGAACCTCCTTAATCTTACATTTAAGGTGTCAAGTCAGGGGTCCCTATATTTGTGATTAAGGGGTAATTAAGGACAATATGGATCTTAATTTTATTTTCAGGTGTTAATTCAAGGATTCCTTGATTAAGGAGGGGGGGGGGGGGGGTTAAGGGGAAATCAGGTAAAGGGGGAAAAGGGGTAAATTCAGTAGGCTTCTCCTTAATTGACCTAAATCTACACACATTTCTACTTAAAACCCTTCTGTAATTAAGTAGTTGTTTTTAAAGTAAAAAAAGCATTAAAGGGAGTGAAAATGAGTCGTGTTTCATAGTGATTAATGGCATCTCTATGGGCTAATGTTACTCCCATTCTGACAATTAAAAAAAAAAAAGAAAACGCGACATGACATGAACACCATAGCCTACCTGTTTTATAACATCACAACCATCAAATGGGGCGACAAACACAAGGCCCACTGCAGTCCTTTTCACAGAGTAGCCACAGTCTCCTGGTAGCTGGCTTAGTGAGAGAGGCGTGCCACCTGTTGAATAGAAAAAAAAGAAAAAAAAATGTGTTATTGATTCCAACACCGCAAGTGAAAGGGTTGCAAGGAATCAGCTGAATTAGGCTACTAATGTCGACAGACAGATATCGTGTACACTGCAAAAAAAAGTAGTAATTCAATACTTTTCTTACCTCTGTCTAACTGGAGTGAAGAACATCCAGGGCCTTTTGCAGAGAACTCCATGAGGTCATTAGTACATAATAAATTTGGTTGCATACGATGCCAAGCCTTAAAGTCTTCAGTGGTGCTTTGTCCACCCACCAGGCCAGGATGTGGATCGTCTGCTTGAAAGTTAACGGAGCCATCGTCTGCAGTGTTTTCTCCAACAGATCGTCCCTCATATTCCAGATTTTGACCCAGTGAAATATTCCCTGTGCCGAAAGTAATTGTCCCAGTGTGAATGTTCTTGGACCTTTCCTTACGATGCAGCTCGTCTCTTTGCACTATTTCGAGGCTTATACCACATGTTTGGCCAATGTAAAGCAATACAAGACACAAAAACAAACCAACACCCCTGTTTGGTTTAAGCCTCATTTTTATAAAAGTGGTAGCCTACAACCAGGAAGCTGGACTAACCTTGGTCTCACAACTCTTTCAGTAGTCTATAAATAGGCCTACTCAATTACCACTAATTGAAATGAGATCAGTGACCAAGCCTCTGATCAGGTTTTAATTGATGATGCAGCTGAACACTTAAATAATCAAGACCAACTATAGGGCTCTGGGCCTACTCTTTAATTTCATTAACAGCTGAACAGATACAGCTGGCCCATTGGTTTTAGGAAGGCTACATCAATTAGGCTAAGTGGACAAGCTGTCTCAGTAAACTTTTTGTCAAGAAGCATAGGCTTAAATTGTATATGTTTTGATCAGACGTTCAGGCTGTGTCCCTTTGTGAATGGTTATAGGCGCCTTTTCTCAATAGTCAACTGGGCTTACTTCATGCCGAGGTGTATGTGTGCTTGTTTGTGTTCGTGCGTGCGTGTGTACTTGTGTGCCAGTATGTGTGTGTGTGGGCATTTGCGTGTGTCTATGAATATCTGTGTGTGTGTGTGTGTGTGTGTGTGTGTGTGTGTGTGTGTGTGTGTGTTTAGGCGTCTGTATGCGTGTGTGTGTGTAGGTGTAACAAGTCTGATTGTATCTAATTTATCCTGAGCAAACAGCATTTTTTTGCTGTGTGCAAAGTCGTGTCTTCATGGTGTATTTCAGAGAACACTGGAAAACCTACCAGTATATGTTTAGGCATGGCTAATTGAATATTTGATACTTTACAGTGTGGATATATTTGAAATTGTGGTGAGGCTTGCAGCTGCCTGTTTTTTTAATCAAGGGCCAAGCACACAAAGGCAGAGTGAGCTATTTTAAATATGTTGTCAGACCTCTCCCCATGCAACTATATTAATGACATGGATCTGTTTAATAAATATACTGCTCAAAAAATTAAGGGAACACTTCAATCATACACTGGATCGGTACTCTGACACTGTTTGGTTCTGAGCACAAGTAAAACTTTTGTTTTGAAAGAACTGTCAGACATTCTGTGAATGTAGTTTGAGAATGGAGAAAAGGGTGGAAGGTTTCAAAAAATGTGTTTTAACAATTGTGGAAAACTGTAAGTGTTGCCTTAATTCTTTTTGAGCAGTGTATATTGATAATTTGAACTCTGAACCACTGACATCCAACCAATAATAACGCAGAGGTATATCCCTGAGAGTGCTCAGGGATTGGTGATCAGTGATAGTTGTTGGTGCATGTCACCCATGCCTACAAAAGGCCCAAGGACATCCAGCAGGCTTATTGCATTCTGTGGGGAATATGCTTAAACTCCCTAGAACAGTGGTTCTCAAACTTTTCACAATGAGTACCACCTCAGAAAACAATTGGCTCTCCAAGTCTCACCATTATGACTGACATTAAAATTCAGTAGCGTAGACCAAATAAACTATATATTACACTGTACATACTGTTTGACATCATTTTTCCCCCAAGAAAGAAAAAAATAGTTTAAAGGATTTTTTTTATTGTATATATTTTGATACAAGTGATTAATGAATCTTTAAGATTCAAAAACAACTCATGGAACATCTCTGGCCAATCAGACACAAATAAATAATTCCAAAGAATCCAATTGTAGTATAATCTTAGAACACTTGACACCAAAGCTTTATTTACTTGCTTATGCGTTGCAGATGTCTCATCAGTGCAGGACCATCTGTTTTCTTTATCTGAAGAGAAACTGAGCTAAACAAAATTTGAAGGATGAGTACAGACTCCCAAAAACCTTATCCTTGCCTGTGGCACATTTGAGTAGAAACAAAGACTCAATTTGGATTGTGTTAAAACCTTGATCTCCATTATCATGCACACATAAGCAATATGGCAGTAGAATTTTAAACTTTCAGTTTTGGCTAAACCATGAGACAAGTAGTCAGTAAAACCACTCGACAAGCAGCTTGAACAAATGATCTTGGACAACTAAATTCCAAATACACTTTTTAATATATGCATTAAATGACACATATTGGAATAGAGAGTTGGAAAATAAAAGGTTGAGTAGGGAATGGTTTTGGAGTGCTGTTGAATTGATTCCACATTCTGTGGAAGCTGTAGAATGTGCTTCTGTAGTTGGTGCAACAGTAGTTTTAGGGAGTTTTCACAGGCATTACAGGTTAGTAGTCTCCAAAGAAGGGGGGCATCCACTGTTGATTCTGTGGAGGAAGCCTGGCAGCTGTGGTAGGTGCAACAGTAGTTTTAGAGGGAGTCTCCACAGGCATTACAGGGTAGTAGCCTCCAAAAGGGGGCATCCACTGTTGATTCTGTGGAAGAAGCCCGGCAGCTGTGGTAGGTGCTTCTGTAGTTGGTACAAAAGTATATTTATAGGGAGTCGCCACAGGCATTACAGGGTAGTAGCCTCCAAAAGGGGGCATCCACTGTTGATTCTGTGGAAGAAGCCCGGCAGCTGTGGTAGGTTCTTCTGTAGTTGGTGCAACAGTAGTTTCAGAGGGAGTCTCCACAGGCATTACAGGGTAGTAGCCTCCAAAGAAGGGGGGCATCCACTGTTGATTCTGTGGAGGAAGCCCAGCAGCTGTGGTAGGTGCTTCTGTAGTTGGTGCAACAGTAGTTTCAGAGGGAGTCTCCACAGGCATTACAGGGTAGTAGCCTCCAAAAGGGGGCATCCACTGTTGATTCTGTGGAGGAAGCCTGGCAGCTGTGGTAGGTGCTTCTGTAGTTGGTACAAAAGTATATTTATAGGGAGTCGCCACAGGCATTACAGGGTAGTAGCCTCCAAAAGGGGGCATCCACTGTTGATTCTGTGGAAGAAGCCCGGCAGCTGTGGTAGGTTCTTCTGTAGTTGGTGCAACAGTAGTTTCAGAGGGAGTCTCCACAGGCATTACAGGGTAGTAGCGTCCAAAGAAGGGGGGCATCCACTGTTGATTCTGTGGAGGAAGCCCAGCAGCTGTGGTAGGTGCTTCTGTAGTTGGTGCAACAGTAGTTTCAGAGGGAGTCTCCACAGGCATTACAGGGTAGTAGCCTCCAAAAGGGGGCATCCACTGTTGATTCTGTGGAGGAAGCCTGGCAGCTGTGGTAGGTGCTTCTGTAGTTGGTGCAACAGTATATTTACAGGGAGTCTCCACAGGCATTACAGGGTAGTAGCCTCCAAAGAAGGGGGGCATCCACTGTTGATTCTGTGGAGGAAGGCCGGCAGCTGTGGTAGGTGCTACTGTAGTTGGAGCTGGAGTAGTGGATAAAACTGGAGAGACTTGGTCTGAGCTTGATGCCGGGCAGGAGAGGGTTACTGGATTGTCGTGCCACAACATCTGCAGCAAGTGGCTATTTCCCTGGAGGAAGACATAAAATAATGCAGTCATACACCTAAGTATAAGTATATATACTCTTGATCCCGTGAGGGAAATTTAGTCTCTGCATTTATCCCAAACTGTGAATTAGTGAAACACACTCAGCACAGTGAGGTGAAGCACACACACGACTCGCGGCGCAGTGAGCTGCCTGCAACAGCGGCGCTCGGGGAGCAGTGAGGGGTTAGGAGTCTTGCTCAAGGGCACTTCAGCCATGCCTACTGGTCAAGGTTCGAACTGGCAACCCTCTGGTTACCTAGCTCAACAAAACTGAAACATGTCCCACATTAATTGAAGTGCTAAATAACTGCTTGGGGTCCCTTTGCCTAACTTCAGGAACACTTCTGGTTTAAGAGCCTTACATCTACAACCAGTAAGGCCACTCCTATATGCACACATCTGTTTACAAGGGACCAAATTGTATGCAATTTTTATTATGTTCACCATTAGCTTCCACCCCTGTGGTGAGTTGATTGGACTTCACCCAGGAAAGTCTAACTGTTCAAGCTACTGAAAACGATTTATGAAATGTATGGCAACAAAAAAAGCCTGAAGGCAACAGAATACGTCGAGATCACTGTTAAGTGAGCTTGCCTTTTTAATGTGCGAGTGTGAACCTCCTTAATCTTACATTTAAGGTGTCAAGTCAGGGGTCCCTATATTTGTGATTAAGGGGTAATTAAGGACAATATGGATCTTAATTTTATTTTCAGGTGTTAATTCAAGGATTCCTTGATTAAGGAGGGGGGGGGGGGGGGTTAAGGGGAAATCAGGTAAAGGGGGAAAAGGGGTAAATTCAGTAGGCTTCTCCTTAATTGACCTAAATCTACACACATTTCTACTTAAAACCCTTCTGTAATTAAGTAGTTGTTTTTAAAGTAAAAAAAGCATTAAAGGGAGTGAAAATGAGTCGTGTTTCATAGTGATTAATGGCATCTCTATGGGCTAATGTTACTCCCATTCTGACAATTAAAAAAAAAAAAGAAAACGCGACATGACATGAACACCATAGCCTACCTGTTTTATAACATCACAACCATCAAATGGGGCGACAAACACAAGGCCCACTGCAGTCCTTTTCACAGAGTAGCCACAGTCTCCTGGTAGCTGGCTTAGTGAGAGAGGCGTGCCACCTGTTGAATAGAAAAAAAAGAAAAAAAAATGTGTTATTGATTCCAACACCGCAAGTGAAAGGGTTGCAAGGAATCAGCTGAATTAGGCTACTAATGTCGACAGACAGATATCGTGTACACTGCAAAAAAAAGTAGTAATTCAATACTTTTCTTACCTCTGTCTAACTGGAGTGAAGAACATCCAGGGCCTTTTGCAGAGAACTCCATGAGGTCATTAGTACATAATAAATTTGGTTGCATACGATGCCAAGCCTTAAAGTCTTCAGTGGTGCTTTGTCCACCCACCAGGCCAGGATGTGGATCGTCTGCTTGAAAGTTAACGGAGCCATCGTCTGCAGTGTTTTCTCCAACAGATCGTCCCTCATATTCCAGATTTTGACCCAGTGAAATATTCCCTGTGCCGAAAGTAATTGTCCCAGTGTGAATGTTCTTGGACCTTTCCTTACGATGCAGCTCGTCTCTTTGCACTATTTCGAGGCTTATACCACATGTTTGGCCAATGTAAAGCAATACAAGACACAAAAACAAACCAACACCCCTGTTTGGTTTAAGCCTCATTTTTATAAAAGTGGTAGCCTACAACCAGGAAGCTGGACTAACCTTGGTCTCACAACTCTTTCAGTAGTCTATAAATAGGCCTACTCAATTACCACTAATTGAAATGAGATCAGTGACCAAGCCTCTGATCAGGTTTTAATTGATGATGCAGCTGAACACTTAAATAATCAAGACCAACTATAGGGCTCTGGGCCTACTCTTTAATTTCATTAACAGCTGAACAGATACAGCTGGCCCATTGGTTTTAGGAAGGCTACATCAATTAGGCTAAGTGGACAAGCTGTCTCAGTAAACTTTTTGTCAAGAAGCATAGGCTTAAATTGTATATGTTTTGATCAGACGTTCAGGCTGTGTCCCTTTGTGAATGGTTATAGGCGCCTTTTCTCAATAGTCAACTGGGCTTACTTCATGCCGAGGTGTATGTGTGCTTGTTTGTGTTCGTGCGTGCGTGTGTACTTGTGTGCCAGTATGTGTGTGTGTGGGCATTTGCGTGTGTCTATGAATATCTGTGTGTGTGTGTGTGTGTGTGTGTGTGTGTGTGTGTGTGTGTGTGTGTGTGTGTGTGTGTGTGTAGGTGTAACAAGTCTGATTGTATCTAATTTATCCTGAGCAAACAGCATTTTTTTGCTGTGTGCAAAGTCGTGTCTTCATGGTGTATTTCAGAGAACACTGGAAAACCTACCAGTATATGTTTAGGCATGGCTAATTGAATATTTGATACTTTACAGTGTGGATATATTTGAAATTGTGGTGAGGCTTGCAGCTGCCTGTTTTTTTAATCAAGGGCCAAGCACACAAAGGCAGAGTGAGCTATTTTAAATATGTTGTCAGACCTCTCCCCATGCAACTATATTAATGACATGGATCTGTTTAATAAATACACTGCTCAAAAAATTAAGGGAACACTTCAATCATACACTGGATCGGTACTCTGACACTGTTTGGTTCTGAGCACAAGTAAAACTTTTGTTTTGAAAGAACTGTCAGACATTCTGTGAATGTAGTTTGAGAATGGAGAAAAGGGTGGAAGGTTTCAAAAAATGTGTTTTAACAATTGTGGAAAACTGTAAGTGTTGCCTTAATTCTTTTTGAGCAGTGTATATTGATAATTTGAACTCTGAACCACTGACATCCAACCAATAATAACGCAGAGGTATATCCCTGAGAGTGCTCAGGGATTGGTGATCAGTGATAGTTGTTGGTGCATGTCACCCATGCCTACAAAAGGCCCAAGGACATCCAGCAGGCTTATTGCATTCTGTGGGGAATATGCTTAAACTCCCTAGAACAGTGGTTCTCAAACTTTTCACAATGAGTACCACCTCAGAAAACAATTGGCTCTCCAAGTCTCACCATTATGACTGACATTAAAATTCAGTAGCGTAGACCAAATAAACTATATATTACACTGTACATACTGTTTGACATCATTTTTCCCCCAAGAAAGAAAAAAATAGTTTAAAGGATTTTTTTTATTGTATATATTTTGATACAAGTGATTAATGAATCTTTAAGATTCAAAAACAACTCATGGAACATCTCTGGCCAATCAGACACAAATAAATAATTCCAAAGAATCCAATTGTAGTATAATCTTAGAACACTTGACACCAAAGCTTTATTTACTTGCTTATGCGTTGCAGATGTCTCATCAGTGCAGGACCATCTGTTTTCTTTATCTGAAGAGAAACTGAGCTAAACAAAATTTGAAGGATGAGTACAGACTCCCAAAAACCTTATCCTTGCCTGTGGCACATTTGAGTAGAAACAAAGACTCAATTTGGATTGTGTTAAAACCTTGATCTCCATTATCATGCACACATAAGCAATATGGCAGTAGAATTTTAAACTTTCAGTTTTGGCTAAACCATGAGACAAGTAGTCAGTAAAACCACTCGACAAGCAGCTTGAACAAATGATCTTGGACAACTAAATTCCAAATACACTTTTTAATATATGCATTAAATGACACATATTGGAATAGAGAGTTGGAAAATAAAAGGTTGAGTAGGGAATGGTTTTGGAGTGCTGTTGAATTGATTCCACATTCTGTGGAAGCTGTAGAATGTGCTTCTGTAGTTGGTGCAACAGTAGTTTTAGGGAGTTTTCACAGGCATTACAGGTTAGTAGTCTCCAAAGAAGGGGGGCATCCACTGTTGATTCTGTGGAGGAAGCCTGGCAGCTGTGGTAGGTGCAACAGTAGTTTTAGAGGGAGTCTCCACAGGCATTACAGGGTAGTAGCCTCCAAAAGGGGGCATCCACTGTTGATTCTGTGGAAGAAGCCCGGCAGCTGTGGTAGGTGCTTCTGTAGTTGGTACAAAAGTATATTTATAGGGAGTCGCCACAGGCATTACAGGGTAGTAGCCTCCAAAAGGGGGCATCCACTGTTGATTCTGTGGAAGAAGCCCGGCAGCTGTGGTAGGTTCTTCTGTAGTTGGTGCAACAGTAGTTTCAGAGGGAGTCTCCACAGGCATTACAGGGTAGTAGCCTCCAAAGAAGGGGGGCATCCACTGTTGATTCTGTGGAGGAAGCCCAGCAGCTGTGGTAGGTGCTTCTGTAGTTGGTGCAACAGTAGTTTCAGAGGGAGTCTCCACAGGCATTACAGGGTAGTAGCCTCCAAAAGGGGGCATCCACTGTTGATTCTGTGGAGGAAGCCTGGCAGCTGTGGTAGGTGCTTCTGTAGTTGGTACAAAAGTATATTTATAGGGAGTCGCCACAGGCATTACAGGGTAGTAGCCTCCAAAAGGGGGCATCCACTGTTGATTCTGTGGAAGAAGCCCGGCAGCTGTGGTAGGTTCTTCTGTAGTTGGTGCAACAGTAGTTTCAGAGGGAGTCTCCACAGGCATTACAGGGTAGTAGCGTCCAAAGAAGGGGGGCATCCACTGTTGATTCTGTGGAGGAAGCCCAGCAGCTGTGGTAGGTGCTTCTGTAGTTGGTGCAACAGTAGTTTCAGAGGGAGTCTCCACAGGCATTACAGGGTAGTAGCCTCCAAAAGGGGGCATCCACTGTTGATTCTGTGGAGGAAGCCTGGCAGCTGTGGTAGGTGCTTCTGTAGTTGGTGCAACAGTATATTTACAGGGAGTCTCCACAGGCATTACAGGGTAGTAGCCTCCAAAGAAGGGGGGCATCCACTGTTGATTCTGTGGAGGAAGGCCGGCAGCTGTGGTAGGTGCTACTGTAGTTGGAGCTGGAGTAGTGGATAAAACTGGAGAGACTTGGTCTGAGCTTGATGCCGGGCAGGAGAGGGTTACTGGATTGTCGTGCCACAACATCTGCAGCAAGTGGCTATTTCCCTGGAGGAAGACATAAAATAATGCAGTCATACACCTAAGTATAAGTATATATACTCTTGATCCCGTGAGGGAAATTTAGTCTCTGCATTTATCCCAAACTGTGAATTAGTGAAACACACTCAGCACAGTGAGGTGAAGCACACACACGACTCGCGGCGCAGTGAGCTGCCTGCAACAGCGGCGCTCGGGGAGCAGTGAGGGGTTAGGAGTCTTGCTCAAGGGCACTTCAGCCATGCCTACTGGTCAAGGTTCGAACTGGCAACCCTCTGGTTACCTAGCTCAACAAAACTGAAACATGTCCCACATTAATTGAAGTGCTAAATAACTGCTTGGGGTCCCTTTGCCTAACTTCAGGAACACTTCTGGTTTAAGAGCCTTACATCTACAACCAGTAAGGCCACTCCTATATGCACACATCTGTTTACAAGGGACCAAATTGTATGCAATTTTTATTATGTTCACCATTAGCTTCCACCCCTGTGGTGAGTTGATTGGACTTCACCCAGGAAAGTCTAACTGTTCAAGCTACTGAAAACGATTTATGAAATGTATGGCAACAAAAAAAGCCTGAAGGCAACAGAATACGTCGAGATCACTGTTAAGTGAGCTTGCCTTTTTAATGTGCGAGTGTGAACCTCCTTAATCTTACATTTAAGGTGTCAAGTCAGGGGTCCCTATATTTGTGATTAAGGGGTAATTAAGGACAATATGGATCTTAATTTTATTTTCAGGTGTTAATTCAAGGATTCCTTGATTAAGGAGGGGGGGGGGGGGGGTTAAGGGGAAATCAGGTAAAGGGGGAAAAGGGGTAAATTCAGTAGGCTTCTCCTTAATTGACCTAAATCTACACACATTTCTACTTAAAACCCTTCTGTAATTAAGTAGTTGTTTTTAAAGTAAAAAAAGCATTAAAGGGAGTGAAAATGAGTCGTGTTTCATAGTGATTAATGGCATCTCTATGGGCTAATGTTACTCCCATTCTGACAATTAAAAAAAAAAAAGAAAACGCGACATGACATGAACACCATAGCCTACCTGTTTTATAACATCACAACCATCAAATGGGGCGACAAACACAAGGCCCACTGCAGTCCTTTTCACAGAGTAGCCACAGTCTCCTGGTAGCTGGCTTAGTGAGAGAGGCGTGCCACCTGTTGAATAGAAAAAAAAGAAAAAAAAATGTGTTATTGATTCCAACACCGCAAGTGAAAGGGTTGCAAGGAATCAGCTGAATTAGGCTACTAATGTCGACAGACAGATATCGTGTACACTGCAAAAAAAAGTAGTAATTCAATACTTTTCTTACCTCTGTCTAACTGGAGTGAAGAACATCCAGGGCCTTTTGCAGAGAACTCCATGAGGTCATTAGTACATAATAAATTTGGTTGCATACGATGCCAAGCCTTAAAGTCTTCAGTGGTGCTTTGTCCACCCACCAGGCCAGGATGTGGATCGTCTGCTTGAAAGTTAACGGAGCCATCGTCTGCAGTGTTTTCTCCAACAGATCGTCCCTCATATTCCAGATTTTGACCCAGTGAAATATTCCCTGTGCCGAAAGTAATTGTCCCAGTGTGAATGTTCTTGGACCTTTCCTTACGATGCAGCTCGTCTCTTTGCACTATTTCGAGGCTTATACCACATGTTTGGCCAATGTAAAGCAATACAAGACACAAAAACAAACCAACACCCCTGTTTGGTTTAAGCCTCATTTTTATAAAAGTGGTAGCCTACAACCAGGAAGCTGGACTAACCTTGGTCTCACAACTCTTTCAGTAGTCTATAAATAGGCCTACTCAATTACCACTAATTGAAATGAGATCAGTGACCAAGCCTCTGATCAGGTTTTAATTGATGATGCAGCTGAACACTTAAATAATCAAGACCAACTATAGGGCTCTGGGCCTACTCTTTAATTTCATTAACAGCTGAACAGATACAGCTGGCCCATTGGTTTTAGGAAGGCTACATCAATTAGGCTAAGTGGACAAGCTGTCTCAGTAAACTTTTTGTCAAGAAGCATAGGCTTAAATTGTATATGTTTTGATCAGACGTTCAGGCTGTGTCCCTTTGTGAATGGTTATAGGCGCCTTTTCTCAATAGTCAACTGGGCTTACTTCATGCCGAGGTGTATGTGTGCTTGTTTGTGTTCGTGCGTGCGTGTGTACTTGTGTGCCAGTATGTGTGTGTGTGGGCATTTGCGTGTGTCTATGAATATCTGTGTGTGTGTGTGTGTGTGTGTGTGTGTGTGTGTGTGTGTGTGTGTGTTTAGGCGTCTGTATGCGTGTGTGTGTGTAGGTGTAACAAGTCTGATTGTATCTAATTTATCCTGAGCAAACAGCATTTTTTTGCTGTGTGCAAAGTCGTGTCTTCATGGTGTATTTCAGAGAACACTGGAAAACCTACCAGTATATGTTTAGGCATGGCTAATTGAATATTTGATACTTTACAGTGTGGATATATTTGAAATTGTGGTGAGGCTTGCAGCTGCCTGTTTTTTTAATCAAGGGCCAAGCACACAAAGGCAGAGTGAGCTATTTTAAATATGTTGTCAGACCTCTCCCCATGCAACTATATTAATGACATGGATCTGTTTAATAAATATACTGCTCAAAAAATTAAGGGAACACTTCAATCATACACTGGATCGGTACTCTGACACTGTTTGGTTCTGAGCACAAGTAAAACTTTTGTTTTGAAAGAACTGTCAGACATTCTGTGAATGTAGTTTGAGAATGGAGAAAAGGGTGGAAGGTTTCAAAAAATGTGTTTTAACAATTGTGGAAAACTGTAAGTGTTGCCTTAATTCTTTTTGAGCAGTGTATATTGATAATTTGAACTCTGAACCACTGACATCCAACCAATAATAACGCAGAGGTATATCCCTGAGAGTGCTCAGGGATTGGTGATCAGTGATAGTTGTTGGTGCATGTCACCCATGCCTACAAAAGGCCCAAGGACATCCAGCAGGCTTATTGCATTCTGTGGGGAATATGCTTAAACTCCCTAGAACAGTGGTTCTCAAACTTTTCACAATGAGTACCACCTCAGAAAACAATTGGCTCTCCAAGTCTCACCATTATGACTGACATTAAAATTCAGTAGCGTAGACCAAATAAACTATATATTACACTGTACATACTGTTTGACATCATTTTTCCCCCAAGAAAGAAAAAAATAGTTTAAAGGATTTTTTTTATTGTATATATTTTGATACAAGTGATTAATGAATCTTTAAGATTCAAAAACAACTCATGGAACATCTCTGGCCAATCAGACACAAATAAATAATTCCAAAGAATCCAATTGTAGTATAATCTTAGAACACTTGACACCAAAGCTTTATTTACTTGCTTATGCGTTGCAGATGTCTCATCAGTGCAGGACCATCTGTTTTCTTTATCTGAAGAGAAACTGAGCTAAACAAAATTTGAAGGATGAGTACAGACTCCCAAAAACCTTATCCTTGCCTGTGGCACATTTGAGTAGAAACAAAGACTCAATTTGGATTGTGTTAAAACCTTGATCTCCATTATCATGCACACATAAGCAATATGGCAGTAGAATTTTAAACTTTCAGTTTTGGCTAAACCATGAGACAAGTAGTCAGTAAAACCACTCGACAAGCAGCTTGAACAAATGATCTTGGACAACTAAATTCCAAATACACTTTTTAATATATGCATTAAATGACACATATTGGAATAGAGAGTTGGAAAATAAAAGGTTGAGTAGGGAATGGTTTTGGAGTGCTGTTGAATTGATTCCACATTCTGTGGAAGCTGTAGAATGTGCTTCTGTAGTTGGTGCAACAGTAGTTTTAGGGAGTTTTCACAGGCATTACAGGTTAGTAGTCTCCAAAGAAGGGGGGCATCCACTGTTGATTCTGTGGAGGAAGCCTGGCAGCTGTGGTAGGTGCAACAGTAGTTTTAGAGGGAGTCTCCACAGGCATTACAGGGTAGTAGCCTCCAAAAGGGGGCATCCACTGTTGATTCTGTGGAAGAAGCCCGGCAGCTGTGGTAGGTTCTTCTGTAGTTGGTGCAACAGTAGTTTCAGAGGGAGTCTCCACAGGCATTACAGGGTAGTAGCCTCCAAAAGGGGGCATCCACTGTTGATTCTGTGGAGGAAGCCTGGCAGCTGTGGTAGGTGCTTCTGTAGTTGGTACAAAAGTATATTTATAGGGAGTCGCCACAGGCATTACAGGGTAGTAGCCTCCAAAAGGGGGCATCCACTGTTGATTCTGTGGAAGAAGCCCGGCAGCTGTGGTAGGTTCTTCTGTAGTTGGTGCAACAGTAGTTTCAGAGGGAGTCTCCACAGGCATTACAGGGTAGTAGCCTCCAAAGAAGGGGGGCATCCACTGTTGATTCTGTGGAGGAAGCCCAGCAGCTGTGGTAGGTGCTTCTGTAGTTGGTGCAACAGTAGTTTCAGAGGGAGTCTCCACAGGCATTACAGGGTAGTAGCCTCCAAAAGGGGGCATCCACTGTTGATTCTGTGGAGGAAGCCTGGCAGCTGTGGTAGGTGCTTCTGTAGTTGGTACAAAAGTATATTTATAGGGAGTCGCCACAGGCATTACAGGGTAGTAGCCTCCAAAAGGGGGCATCCACTGTTGATTCTGTGGAAGAAGCCCGGCAGCTGTGGTAGGTTCTTCTGTAGTTGGTGCAACAGTAGTTTCAGAGGGAGTCTCCACAGGCATTACAGGGTAGTAGCCTCCAAAGAAGGGGGGCATCCACTGTTGATTCTGTGGAGGAAGCCTGGCAGCTGTGGTAGGTGCTTCTGTAGTTGGTGCAACAGTAGTTTCAGAGGGAGTCTCCACAGGCATTACAGGGTAGTAGCCTCCAAAGAAGGGGGGCATCCACTGTTGATTCTGTGGAGGAAGCCCGGCAGCTGTGGTAGGTGCTACTGTAGTTGGAGCTGGAGTAGTGGATAAAACTGGAGAGACTTGGTCTGAGCTTGATGCCGGGCAGGAGAGGGTTACTGGATTGTCGTGCCACAACATCTGCAGCAAGTGGCTATTTCCCTGGAGGAAGACATAAAATAATGCAGTCATACACCTAAGTATAAGTATATATACTCTTGATCCCGTGAGGGAAATTTAGTCTCTGCATTTATCCCAAACTGTGAATTAGTGAAACACACTCAGCACAGTGAGGTGAAGCACACACACGACTCGCGGCGCAGTGAGCTGCCTGCAACAGCGGCGCTCGGGGAGCAGTGAGGGGTTAGGAGTCTTGCTCAAGGGCACTTCAGCCATGCCTACTGGTCAAGGTTCGAACTGGCAACCCTCTGGTTACCTAGCTCAACAAAACTGAAACATGTCCCACATTAATTGAAGTGCTAAATAACTGCTTGGGGTCCCTTTGCCTAACTTCAGGAACACTTCTGGTTTAAGAGCCTTACATCTACAACCAGTAAGGCCACTCCTATATGCACACATCTGTTTACAAGGGACCAAATTGTATGCAATTTTTATTATGTTCACCATTAGCTTCCACCCCTGTGGTGAGTTGATTGGACTTCACCCAGGAAAGTCTAACTGTTCAAGCTACTGAAAACGATTTATGAAATGTATGGCAACAAAAAAAGCCTGAAGGCAACAGAATACGTCGAGATCACTGTTAAGTGAGCTTGCCTTTTTAATGTGCGAGTGTGAACCTCCTTAATCTTACATTTAAGGTGTCAAGTCAGGGGTCCCTATATTTGTGATTAAGGGGTAATTAAGGACAATATGGATCTTAATTTTATTTTCAGGTGTTAATTCAAGGATTCCTTGATTAAGGAGGGGGGGGGGGGGGGTTAAGGGGAAATCAGGTAAAGGGGGAAAAGGGGTAAATTCAGTAGGCTTCTCCTTAATTGACCTAAATCTACACACATTTCTACTTAAAACCCTTCTGTAATTAAGTAGTTGTTTTTAAAGTAAAAAAAGCATTAAAGGGAGTGAAAATGAGTCGTGTTTCATAGTGATTAATGGCATCTCTATGGGCTAATGTTACTCCCATTCTGACAATTAAAAAAAAAAAAGAAAACGCGACATGACATGAACACCATAGCCTACCTGTTTTATAACATCACAACCATCAAATGGGGCGACAAACACAAGGCCCACTGCAGTCCTTTTCACAGAGTAGCCACAGTCTCCTGGTAGCTGGCTTAGTGAGAGAGGCGTGCCACCTGTTGAATAGAAAAAAAAGAAAAAAAAAATGTGTTATTGATTCCAACACCGCAAGTGAAAGGGTTGCAAGGAATCAGCTGAATTAGGCTACTAATGTCGACAGACAGATATCGTGTACACTGCAAAAAAAAGTAGTAATTCAATACTTTTCTTACCTCTGTCTAACTGGAGTGAAGAACATCCAGGGCCTTTTGCAGAGAACTCCATGAGGTCATTAGTACATAATAAATTTGGTTGCATACGATGCCAAGCCTTAAAGTCTTCAGTGGTGCTTTGTCCACCCACCAGGCCAGGATGTGGATCGTCTGCTTGAAAGTTAACGGAGCCATCGTCTGCAGTGTTTTCTCCAACAGATCGTCCCTCATATTCCAGATTTTGACCCAGTGAAATATTCCCTGTGCCGAAAGTAATTGTCCCAGTGTGAATGTTCTTGGACCTTTCCTTACGATGCAGCTCGTCTCTTTGCACTATTTCGAGGCTTATACCACATGTTTGGCCAATGTAAAGCAATACAAGACACAAAAACAAACCAACACCCCTGTTTGGTTTAAGCCTCATTTTTATAAAAGTGGTAGCCTACAACCAGGAAGCTGGACTAACCTTGGTCTCACAACTCTTTCAGTAGTCTATAAATAGGCCTACTCAATTACCACTAATTGAAATGAGATCAGTGACCAAGCCTCTGATCAGGTTTTAATTGATGATGCAGCTGAACACTTAAATAATCAAGACCAACTATAGGGCTCTGGGCCTACTCTTTAATTTCATTAACAGCTGAACAGATACAGCTGGCCCATTGGTTTTAGGAAGGCTACATCAATTAGGCTAAGTGGACAAGCTGTCTCAGTAAACTTTTTGTCAAGAAGCATAGGCTTAAATTGTATATGTTTTGATCAGACGTTCAGGCTGTGTCCCTTTGTGAATGGTTATAGGCGCCTTTTCTCAATAGTCAACTGGGCTTACTTCATGCCGAGGTGTATGTGTGCTTGTTTGTGTTCGTGCGTGCGTGTGTACTTGTGTGCCAGTATGTGTGTGTGTGGGCATTTGCGTGTGTCTATGAATATCTGTGTGTGTGTGTGTGTGTGTGTGTGTGTGTGTGTGTGTGTGTGTGTGTGTGTGTGTGTGTGTGTGTGTGTGTTAGGCGTCTGTATGCGTGTGTGTGTGTAGGTGTAACAAGTCTGATTGTATCTAATTTATCCTGAGCAAACAGCATTTTTTTGCTGTGTGCAAAGTCGTGTCTTCATGGTGTATTTCAGAGAACACTGGAAAACCTACCAGTATATGTTTAGGCATGGCTAATTGAATATTTGATACTTTACAGTGTGGATATATTTGAAATTGTGGTGAGGCTTGCAGCTGCCTGTTTTTTTAATCAAGGGCCAAGCACACAAAGGCAGAGTGAGCTATTTTAAATATGTTGTCAGACCTCTCCCCATGCAACTATATTAATGACATGGATCTGTTTAATAAATACACTGCTCAAAAAATTAAGGGAACACTTCAATCATACACTGGATCGGTACTCTGACACTGTTTGGTTCTGAGCACAAGTAAAACTTTTGTTTTGAAAGAACTGTCAGACATTCTGTGAATGTAGTTTGAGAATGGAGAAAAGGGTGGAAGGTTTCAAAAAATGTGTTTTAACAATTGTGGAAAACTGTAAGTGTTGCCTTAATTCTTTTTGAGCAGTGTATATTGATAATTTGAACTCTGAACCACTGACATCCAACCAATAATAACGCAGAGGTATATCCCTGAGAGTGCTCAGGGATTGGTGATCAGTGATAGTTGTTGGTGCATGTCACCCATGCCTACAAAAGGCCCAAGGACATCCAGCAGGCTTATTGCATTCTGTGGGGAATATGCTTAAACTCCCTAGAACAGTGGTTCTCAAACTTTTCACAATGAGTACCACCTCAGAAAACAATTGGCTCTCCAAGTCTCACCATTATGACTGACATTAAAATTCAGTAGCGTAGACCAAATAAACTATATATTACACTGTACATACTGTTTGACATCATTTTTCCCCCAAGAAAGAAAAAAATAGTTTAAAGGATTTTTTTTATTGTATATATTTTGATACAAGTGATTAATGAATCTTTAAGATTCAAAAACAACTCATGGAACATCTCTGGCCAATCAGACACAAATAAATAATTCCAAAGAATCCAATTGTAGTATAATCTTAGAACACTTGACACCAAAGCTTTATTTACTTGCTTATGCGTTGCAGATGTCTCATCAGTGCAGGACCATCTGTTTTCTTTATCTGAAGAGAAACTGAGCTAAACAAAATTTGAAGGATGAGTACAGACTCCCAAAAACCTTATCCTTGCCTGTGGCACATTTGAGTAGAAACAAAGACTCAATTTGGATTGTGTTAAAACCTTGATCTCCATTATCATGCACACATAAGCAATATGGCAGTAGAATTTTAAACTTTCAGTTTTGGCTAAACCATGAGACAAGTAGTCAGTAAAACCACTCGACAAGCAGCTTGAACAAATGATCTTGGACAACTAAATTCCAAATACACTTTTTAATATATGCATTAAATGACACATATTGGAATAGAGAGTTGGAAAATAAAAGGTTGAGTAGGGAATGGTTTTGGAGTGCTGTTGAATTGATTCCACATTCTGTGGAAGCTGTAGAATGTGCTTCTGTAGTTGGTGCAACAGTAGTTTTAGGGAGTTTTCACAGGCATTACAGGTTAGTAGTCTCCAAAGAAGGGGGGCATCCACTGTTGATTCTGTGGAGGAAGCCTGGCAGCTGTGGTAGGTGCAACAGTAGTTTTAGAGGGAGTCTCCACAGGCATTACAGGGTAGTAGCCTCCAAAAGGGGGCATCCACTGTTGATTCTGTGGAAGAAGCCCGGCAGCTGTGGTAGGTGCTTCTGTAGTTGGTACAAAAGTATATTTATAGGGAGTCGCCACAGGCATTACAGGGTAGTAGCCTCCAAAAGGGGGCATCCACTGTTGATTCTGTGGAAGAAGCCCGGCAGCTGTGGTAGGTTCTTCTGTAGTTGGTGCAACAGTAGTTTCAGAGGGAGTCTCCACAGGCATTACAGGGTAGTAGCCTCCAAAGAAGGGGGGCATCCACTGTTGATTCTGTGGAGGAAGCCCAGCAGCTGTGGTAGGTGCTTCTGTAGTTGGTGCAACAGTAGTTTCAGAGGGAGTCTCCACAGGCATTACAGGGTAGTAGCCTCCAAAAGGGGGCATCCACTGTTGATTCTGTGGAGGAAGCCTGGCAGCTGTGGTAGGTGCTTCTGTAGTTGGTACAAAAGTATATTTATAGGGAGTCGCCACAGGCATTACAGGGTAGTAGCCTCCAAAAGGGGGCATCCACTGTTGATTCTGTGGAAGAAGCCCGGCAGCTGTGGTAGGTTCTTCTGTAGTTGGTGCAACAGTAGTTTCAGAGGGAGTCTCCACAGGCATTACAGGGTAGTAGCGTCCAAAGAAGGGGGGCATCCACTGTTGATTCTGTGGAGGAAGCCCAGCAGCTGTGGTAGGTGCTTCTGTAGTTGGTGCAACAGTAGTTTCAGAGGGAGTCTCCACAGGCATTACAGGGTAGTAGCCTCCAAAAGGGGGCATCCACTGTTGATTCTGTGGAGGAAGCCTGGCAGCTGTGGTAGGTGCTTCTGTAGTTGGTGCAACAGTATATTTACAGGGAGTCTCCACAGGCATTACAGGGTAGTAGCCTCCAAAAGGGGGCATCCACTGTTGATTCTGTGGAAGAAGCCCGGCAGCTGTGGTAGGTTCTTCTGTAGTTGGTGCAACAGTAGTTTCAGAGGGAGTCTCCACAGGCATTACAGGGTAGTAGCCTCCAAAGAAGGGGGGCATCCACTGTTGATTCTGTGGAGGAAGGCCGGCAGCTGTGGTAGGTGCTACTGTAGTTGGAGCTGGAGTAGTGGATAAAACTGGAGAGACTTGGTCTGAGCTTGATGCCGGGCAGGAGAGGGTTACTGGATTGTCGTGCCACAACATCTGCAGCAAGTGGCTATTTCCCTGGAGGAAGACATAAAATAATGCAGTCATACACCTAAGTATAAGTATATATACTCTTGATCCCGTGAGGGAAATTTAGTCTCTGCATTTATCCCAAACTGTGAATTAGTGAAACACACTCAGCACAGTGAGGTGAAGCACACACACGACTCGCGGCGCAGTGAGCTGCCTGCAACAGCGGCGCTCGGGGAGCAGTGAGGGGTTAGGAGTCTTGCTCAAGGGCACTTCAGCCATGCCTACTGGTCAAGGTTCGAACTGGCAACCCTCTGGTTACCTAGCTCAACAAAACTGAAACATGTCCCACATTAATTGAAGTGCTAAATAACTGCTTGGGGTCCCTTTGCCTAACTTCAGGAACACTTCTGGTTTAAGAGCCTTACATCTACAACCAGTAAGGCCACTCCTATATGCACACATCTGTTTACAAGGGACCAAATTGTATGCAATTTTTATTATGTTCACCATTAGCTTCCACCCCTGTGGTGAGTTGATTGGACTTCACCCAGGAAAGTCTAACTGTTCAAGCTACTGAAAACGATTTATGAAATGTATGGCAACAAAAAAAGCCTGAAGGCAACAGAATACGTCGAGATCACTGTTAAGTGAGCTTGCCTTTTTAATGTGCGAGTGTGAACCTCCTTAATCTTACATTTAAGGTGTCAAGTCAGGGGTCCCTATATTTGTGATTAAGGGGTAATTAAGGACAATATGGATCTTAATTTTATTTTCAGGTGTTAATTCAAGGATTCCTTGATTAAGGAGGGGGGGGGGGGGGGTTAAGGGGAAATCAGGTAAAGGGGGAAAAGGGGTAAATTCAGTAGGCTTCTCCTTAATTGACCTAAATCTACACACATTTCTACTTAAAACCCTTCTGTAATTAAGTAGTTGTTTTTAAAGTAAAAAAAGCATTAAAGGGAGTGAAAATGAGTCGTGTTTCATAGTGATTAATGGCATCTCTATGGGCTAATGTTACTCCCATTCTGACAATTAAAAAAAAAAAAGAAAACGCGACATGACATGAACACCATAGCCTACCTGTTTTATAACATCACAACCATCAAATGGGGCGACAAACACAAGGCCCACTGCAGTCCTTTTCACAGAGTAGCCACAGTCTCCTGGTAGCTGGCTTAGTGAGAGAGGCGTGCCACCTGTTGAATAGAAAAAAAAGAAAAAAAAATGTGTTATTGATTCCAACACCGCAAGTGAAAGGGTTGCAAGGAATCAGCTGAATTAGGCTACTAATGTCGACAGACAGATATCGTGTACACTGCAAAAAAAAGTAGTAATTCAATACTTTTCTTACCTCTGTCTAACTGGAGTGAAGAACATCCAGGGCCTTTTGCAGAGAACTCCATGAGGTCATTAGTACATAATAAATTTGGTTGCATACGATGCCAAGCCTTAAAGTCTTCAGTGGTGCTTTGTCCACCCACCAGGCCAGGATGTGGATCGTCTGCTTGAAAGTTAACGGAGCCATCGTCTGCAGTGTTTTCTCCAACAGATCGTCCCTCATATTCCAGATTTTGACCCAGTGAAATATTCCCTGTGCCGAAAGTAATTGTCCCAGTGTGAATGTTCTTGGACCTTTCCTTACGATGCAGCTCGTCTCTTTGCACTATTTCGAGGCTTATACCACATGTTTGGCCAATGTAAAGCAATACAAGACACAAAAACAAACCAACACCCCTGTTTGGTTTAAGCCTCATTTTTATAAAAGTGGTAGCCTACAACCAGGAAGCTGGACTAACCTTGGTCTCACAACTCTTTCAGTAGTCTATAAATAGGCCTACTCAATTACCACTAATTGAAATGAGATCAGTGACCAAGCCTCTGATCAGGTTTTAATTGATGATGCAGCTGAACACTTAAATAATCAAGACCAACTATAGGGCTCTGGGCCTACTCTTTAATTTCATTAACAGCTGAACAGATACAGCTGGCCCATTGGTTTTAGGAAGGCTACATCAATTAGGCTAAGTGGACAAGCTGTCTCAGTAAACTTTTTGTCAAGAAGCATAGGCTTAAATTGTATATGTTTTGATCAGACGTTCAGGCTGTGTCCCTTTGTGAATGGTTATAGGCGCCTTTTCTCAATAGTCAACTGGGCTTACTTCATGCCGAGGTGTATGTGTGCTTGTTTGTGTTCGTGCGTGCGTGTGTACTTGTGTGCCAGTATGTGTGTGTGTGGGCATTTGCGTGTGTCTATGAATATCTGTGTGTGTGTGTGTGTGTGTGTGTGTGTGTGTGTGTGTGTGTGTGTTTAGGCGTCTGTATGCGTGTGTGTGTGTAGGTGTAACAAGTCTGATTGTATCTAATTTATCCTGAGCAAACAGCATTTTTTTGCTGTGTGCAAAGTCGTGTCTTCATGGTGTATTTCAGAGAACACTGGAAAACCTACCAGTATATGTTTAGGCATGGCTAATTGAATATTTGATACTTTACAGTGTGGATATATTTGAAATTGTGGTGAGGCTTGCAGCTGCCTGTTTTTTTAATCAAGGGCCAAGCACACAAAGGCAGAGTGAGCTATTTTAAATATGTTGTCAGACCTCTCCCCATGCAACTATATTAATGACATGGATCTGTTTAATAAATATACTGCTCAAAAAATTAAGGGAACACTTCAATCATACACTGGATCGGTACTCTGACACTGTTTGGTTCTGAGCACAAGTAAAACTTTTGTTTTGAAAGAACTGTCAGACATTCTGTGAATGTAGTTTGAGAATGGAGAAAAGGGTGGAAGGTTTCAAAAAATGTGTTTTAACAATTGTGGAAAACTGTAAGTGTTGCCTTAATTCTTTTTGAGCAGTGTATATTGATAATTTGAACTCTGAACCACTGACATCCAACCAATAATAACGCAGAGGTATATCCCTGAGAGTGCTCAGGGATTGGTGATCAGTGATAGTTGTTGGTGCATGTCACCCATGCCTACAAAAGGCCCAAGGACATCCAGCAGGCTTATTGCATTCTGTGGGGAATATGCTTAAACTCCCTAGAACAGTGGTTCTCAAACTTTTCACAATGAGTACCACCTCAGAAAACAATTGGCTCTCCAAGTCTCACCATTATGACTGACATTAAAATTCAGTAGCGTAGACCAAATAAACTATATATTACACTGTACATACTGTTTGACATCATTTTTCCCCCAAGAAAGAAAAAAATAGTTTAAAGGATTTTTTTTATTGTATATATTTTGATACAAGTGATTAATGAATCTTTAAGATTCAAAAACAACTCATGGAACATCTCTGGCCAATCAGACACAAATAAATAATTCCAAAGAATCCAATTGTAGTATAATCTTAGAACACTTGACACCAAAGCTTTATTTACTTGCTTATGCGTTGCAGATGTCTCATCAGTGCAGGACCATCTGTTTTCTTTATCTGAAGAGAAACTGAGCTAAACAAAATTTGAAGGATGAGTACAGACTCCCAAAAACCTTATCCTTGCCTGTGGCACATTTGAGTAGAAACAAAGACTCAATTTGGATTGTGTTAAAACCTTGATCTCCATTATCATGCACACATAAGCAATATGGCAGTAGAATTTTAAACTTTCAGTTTTGGCTAAACCATGAGACAAGTAGTCAGTAAAACCACTCGACAAGCAGCTTGAACAAATGATCTTGGACAACTAAATTCCAAATACACTTTTTAATATATGCATTAAATGACACATATTGGAATAGAGAGTTGGAAAATAAAAGGTTGAGTAGGGAATGGTTTTGGAGTGCTGTTGAATTGATTCCACATTCTGTGGAAGCTGTAGAATGTGCTTCTGTAGTTGGTGCAACAGTAGTTTTAGGGAGTTTTCACAGGCATTACAGGTTAGTAGTCTCCAAAGAAGGGGGGCATCCACTGTTGATTCTGTGGAGGAAGCCTGGCAGCTGTGGTAGGTGCAACAGTAGTTTTAGAGGGAGTCTCCACAGGCATTACAGGGTAGTAGCCTCCAAAAGGGGGCATCCACTGTTGATTCTGTGGAGGAAGCCCGGCAGCTGTGGTAGGTGCTTCTGTAGTTGGTACAAAAGTATATTTATAGGGAGTCGCCACAGGCATTACAGGGTAGTAGCCTCCAAAAGGGGGCATCCACTGTTGATTCTGTGGAAGAAGCCCGGCAGCTGTGGTAGGTTCTTCTGTAGTTGGTGCAACAGTAGTTTCAGAGGGAGTCTCCACAGGCATTACAGGGTAGTAGCCTCCAAAAGGGGGCATCCACTGTTGATTCTGTGGAGGAAGCCTGGCAGCTGTGGTAGGTGCTTCTGTAGTTGGTACAAAAGTATATTTATAGGGAGTCGCCACAGGCATTACAGGGTAGTAGCCTCCAAAAGGGGGCATCCACTGTTGATTCTGTGGAAGAAGCCCGGCAGCTGTGGTAGGTTCTTCTGTAGTTGGTGCAACAGTAGTTTCAGAGGGAGTCTCCACAGGCATTACAGGGTAGTAGCCTCCAAAGAAGGGGGGCATCCACTGTTGATTCTGTGGAGGAAGCCCAGCAGCTGTGGTAGGTGCTTCTGTAGTTGGTGCAACAGTAGTTTCAGAGGGAGTCTCCACAGGCATTACAGGGTAGTAGCCTCCAAAAGGGGGCATCCACTGTTGATTCTGTGGAGGAAGCCTGGCAGCTGTGGTAGGTGCTTCTGTAGTTGGTACAAAAGTATATTTATAGGGAGTCGCCACAGGCATTACAGGGTAGTAGCCTCCAAAAGGGGGCATCCACTGTTGATTCTGTGGAAGAAGCCCGGCAGCTGTGGTAGGTTCTTCTGTAGTTGGTGCAACAGTAGTTTCAGAGGGAGTCTCCACAGGCATTACAGGGTAGTAGCCTCCAAAGAAGGGGGGCATCCACTGTTGATTCTGTGGAGGAAGCCTGGCAGCTGTGGTAGGTGCTTCTGTAGTTGGTGCAACAGTAGTTTCAGAGGGAGTCTCCACAGGCATTACAGGGTAGTAGCCTCCAAAGAAGGGGGGCATCCACTGTTGATTCTGTGGAGGAAGCCCGGCAGCTGTGGTAGGTGCTACTGTAGTTGGAGCTGGAGTAGTGGATAAAACTGGAGAGACTTGGTCTGAGCTTGATGCCGGGCAGGAGAGGGTTACTGGATTGTCGTGCCACAACATCTGCAGCAAGTGGCTATTTCCCTGGAGGAAGACATAAAATAATGCAGTCATACACCTAAGTATAAGTATATATACTCTTGATCCCGTGAGGGAAATTTAGTCTCTGCATTTATCCCAAACTGTGAATTAGTGAAACACACTCAGCACAGTGAGGTGAAGCACACACACGACTCGCGGCGCAGTGAGCTGCCTGCAACAGCGGCGCTCGGGGAGCAGTGAGGGGTTAGGAGTCTTGCTCAAGGGCACTTCAGCCATGCCTACTGGTCAAGGTTCGAACTGGCAACCCTCTGGTTACCTAGCTCAACAAAACTGAAACATGTCCCACATTAATTGAAGTGCTAAATAACTGCTTGGGGTCCCTTTGCCTAACTTCAGGAACACTTCTGGTTTAAGAGCCTTACATCTACAACCAGTAAGGCCACTCCTATATGCACACATCTGTTTACAAGGGACCAAATTGTATGCAATTTTTATTATGTTCACCATTAGCTTCCACCCCTGTGGTGAGTTGATTGGACTTCACCCAGGAAAGTCTAACTGTTCAAGCTACTGAAAACGATTTATGAAATGTATGGCAACAAAAAAAGCCTGAAGGCAACAGAATACGTCGAGATCACTGTTAAGTGAGCTTGCCTTTTTAATGTGCGAGTGTGAACCTCCTTAATCTTACATTTAAGGTGTCAAGTCAGGGGTCCCTATATTTGTGATTAAGGGGTAATTAAGGACAATATGGATCTTAATTTTATTTTCAGGTGTTAATTCAAGGATTCCTTGATTAAGGAGGGGGGGGGGGGGGGTTAAGGGGAAATCAGGTAAAGGGGGAAAAGGGGTAAATTCAGTAGGCTTCTCCTTAATTGACCTAAATCTACACACATTTCTACTTAAAACCCTTCTGTAATTAAGTAGTTGTTTTTAAAGTAAAAAAAGCATTAAAGGGAGTGAAAATGAGTCGTGTTTCATAGTGATTAATGGCATCTCTATGGGCTAATGTTACTCCCATTCTGACAATTAAAAAAAAAAAAGAAAACGCGACATGACATGAACACCATAGCCTACCTGTTTTATAACATCACAACCATCAAATGGGGCGACAAACACAAGGCCCACTGCAGTCCTTTTCACAGAGTAGCCACAGTCTCCTGGTAGCTGGCTTAGTGAGAGAGGCGTGCCACCTGTTGAATAGAAAAAAAAGAAAAAAAAAATGTGTTATTGATTCCAACACCGCAAGTGAAAGGGTTGCAAGGAATCAGCTGAATTAGGCTACTAATGTCGACAGACAGATATCGTGTACACTGCAAAAAAAAGTAGTAATTCAATACTTTTCTTACCTCTGTCTAACTGGAGTGAAGAACATCCAGGGCCTTTTGCAGAGAACTCCATGAGGTCATTAGTACATAATAAATTTGGTTGCATACGATGCCAAGCCTTAAAGTCTTCAGTGGTGCTTTGTCCACCCACCAGGCCAGGATGTGGATCGTCTGCTTGAAAGTTAACGGAGCCATCGTCTGCAGTGTTTTCTCCAACAGATCGTCCCTCATATTCCAGATTTTGACCCAGTGAAATATTCCCTGTGCCGAAAGTAATTGTCCCAGTGTGAATGTTCTTGGACCTTTCCTTACGATGCAGCTCGTCTCTTTGCACTATTTCGAGGCTTATACCACATGTTTGGCCAATGTAAAGCAATAGAAGACACAAAAACAAACCAACACCCCTGTTTGGTTTAAGCCTCATTTTTATAAAAGTGGTAGCCTACAACCAGGAAGCTGGACTAACCTTGGTCTCACAACTCTTTCAGTAGTCTATAAATAGGCCTACTCAATTACCACTAATTGAAATGAGATCAGTGACCAAGCCTCTGATCAGGTTTTAATTGATGATGCAGCTGAACACTTAAATAATCAAGACCAACTATAGGGCTCTGGGCCTACTCTTTAATTTCATTAACAGCTGAACAGATACAGCTGGCCCATTGGTTTTAGGAAGGCTACATCAATTAGGCTAAGTGGACAAGCTGTCTCAGTAAACTTTTTGTCAAGAAGCATAGGCTTAAATTGTATATGTTTTGATCAGACGTTCAGGCTGTGTCCCTTTGTGAATGGTTATAGGCGCCTTTTCTCAATAGTCAACTGGGCTTACTTCATGCCGAGGTGTATGTGTGCTTGTTTGTGTTCGTGCGTGCGTGTGTACTTGTGTGCCAGTATGTGTGTGTGTGGGCATTTGCGTGTGTCTATGAATATCTGTGTGTGTGTGTGTGTGTGTGTGTGTGTGTGTGTTTAGGCGTCTGTATGCGTGTGTGTGTGTAGGTGTAACAAGTCTGATTGTATCTAATTTATCCTGAGCAAACAGCATTTTTTTGCTGTGTGCAAAGTCGTGTCTTCATGGTGTATTTCAGAGAACACTGGAAAACCTACCAGTATATGTTTAGGCATGGCTAATTGAATATTTGATACTTTACAGTGTGGATATATTTGAAATTGTGGTGAGGCTTGCAGCTGCCTGTTTTTTTAATCAAGGGCCAAGCACACAAAGGCAGAGTGAGCTATTTTAAATATGTTGTCAGACCTCTCCCCATGCAACTATATTAATGACATGGATCTGTTTAATAAATATACTGCTCAAAAAATTAAGGGAACACTTCAATCATACACTGGATCGGTACTCTGACACTGTTTGGTTCTGAGCACAAGTAAAACTTTTGTTTTGAAAGAACTGTCAGACATTCTGTGAATGTAGTTTGAGAATGGAGAAAAGGGTGGAAGGTTTCAAAAAATGTGTTTTAACAATTGTGGAAAACTGTAAGTGTTGCCTTAATTCTTTTTGAGCAGTGTATATTGATAATTTGAACTCTGAACCACTGACATCCAACCAATAATAACGCAGAGGTATATCCCTGAGAGTGCTCAGGGATTGGTGATCAGTGATAGTTGTTGGTGCATGTCACCCATGCCTACAAAAGGCCCAAGGACATCCAGCAGGCTTATTGCATTCTGTGGGGAATATGCTTAAACTCCCTAGAACAGTGGTTCTCAAACTTTTCACAATGAGTACCACCTCAGAAAACAATTGGCTCTCCAAGTCTCACCATTATGACTGACATTAAAATTCAGTAGCGTAGACCAAATAAACTATATATTACACTGTACATACTGTTTGACATCATTTTTCCCCCAAGAAAGAAAAAAATAGTTTAAAGGATTTTTTTTATTGTATATATTTTGATACAAGTGATTAATGAATCTTTAAGATTCAAAAACAACTCATGGAACATCTCTGGCCAATCAGACACAAATAAATAATTCCAAAGAATCCAATAGTATAATCTTAGAACACTTGACACCAAAGCTTTATTTACTTGCTTATGCGTTGCAGATGTCTCATCAGTGCAGGACCATCTGTTTTCTTTATCTGAAGAGAAACTGAGCTAAACAAAATTTGAAGGATGAGTACAGACTCCCAAAAACCTTATCCTTGCCTGTGGCACATTTGAGTAGAAACAAAGACTCAATTTGGATTGTGTTAAAACCTTGATCTCCATTATCATGCACACATAAGCAATATGGCAGTAGAATTTTAAACTTTCAGTTTTGGCTAAACCATGAGACAAGTAGTCAGTAAAACCACTCGACAAGCAGCTTGAACAAATGATCTTGGACAACTAAATTCCAAATACACTTTTTAATATATGCATTAAATGACACATATTGGAATAGAGAGTTGGAAAATAAAAGGTTGAGTAGGGAATGGTTTTGGAGTGCTGTTGAATTGATTCCACATTCTGTGGAAGCTGTAGAATGTGCTTCTGTAGTTGGTGCAACAGTAGTTTTAGGGAGTTTTCACAGGCATTACAGGTTAGTAGTCTCCAAAGAAGGGGGGCATCCACTGTTGATTCTGTGGAGGAAGCCTGGCAGCTGTGGTAGGTGCAACAGTAGTTTTAGAGGGAGTCTCCACAGGCATTACAGGGTAGTAGCCTCCAAAAGGGGGCATCCACTGTTGATTCTGTGGAGGAAGCCCGGCAGCTGTGGTAGGTGCTTCTGTAGTTGGTACAAAAGTATATTTATAGGGAGTCGCCACAGGCATTACAGGGTAGTAGCCTCCAAAAGGGGGCATCCACTGTTGATTCTGTGGAAGAAGCCCGGCAGCTGTGGTAGGTTCTTCTGTAGTTGGTGCAACAGTAGTTTCAGAGGGAGTCTCCACAGGCATTACAGGGTAGTAGCCTCCAAAAGGGGGCATCCACTGTTGATTCTGTGGAGGAAGCCTGGCAGCTGTGGTAGGTGCTTCTGTAGTTGGTACAAAAGTATATTTATAGGGAGTCGCCACAGGCATTACAGGGTAGTAGCCTCCAAAAGGGGGCATCCACTGTTGATTCTGTGGAAGAAGCCCGGCAGCTGTGGTAGGTTCTTCTGTAGTTGGTGCAACAGTAGTTTCAGAGGGAGTCTCCACAGGCATTACAGGGTAGTAGCCTCCAAAGAAGGGGGGCATCCACTGTTGATTCTGTGGAGGAAGCCCAGCAGCTGTGGTAGGTGCTTCTGTAGTTGGTGCAACAGTAGTTTCAGAGGGAGTCTCCACAGGCATTACAGGGTAGTAGCCTCCAAAAGGGGGCATCCACTGTTGATTCTGTGGAGGAAGCCTGGCAGCTGTGGTAGGTGCTTCTGTAGTTGGTACAAAAGTATATTTATAGGGAGTCGCCACAGGCATTACAGGGTAGTAGCCTCCAAAAGGGGGCATCCACTGTTGATTCTGTGGAAGAAGCCCGGCAGCTGTGGTAGGTTCTTCTGTAGTTGGTGCAACAGTAGTTTCAGAGGGAGTCTCCACAGGCATTACAGGGTAGTAGCCTCCAAAGAAGGGGGGCATCCACTGTTGATTCTGTGGAGGAAGCCTGGCAGCTGTGGTAGGTGCTTCTGTAGTTGGTGCAACAGTAGTTTCAGAGGGAGTCTCCACAGGCATTACAGGGTAGTAGCCTCCAAAGAAGGGGGGCATCCACTGTTGATTCTGTGGAGGAAGCCCGGCAGCTGTGGTAGGTGCTACTGTAGTTGGAGCTGGAGTAGTGGATAAAACTGGAGAGACTTGGTCTGAGCTTGATGCCGGGCAGGAGAGGGTTACTGGATTGTCGTGCCACAACATCTGCAGCAAGTGGCTATTTCCCTGGAGGAAGACATAAAATAATGCAGTCATACACCTAAGTATAAGTATATATACTCTTGATCCCGTGAGGGAAATTTAGTCTCTGCATTTATCCCAAACTGTGAATTAGTGAAACACACTCAGCACAGTGAGGTGAAGCACACACACGACTCGCGGCGCAGTGAGCTGCCTGCAACAGCGGCGCTCGGGGAGCAGTGAGGGGTTAGGAGTCTTGCTCAAGGGCACTTCAGCCATGCCTACTGGTCAAGGTTCGAACTGGCAACCCTCTGGTTACCTAGCTCAACAAAACTGAAACATGTCCCACATTAATTGAAGTGCTAAATAACTGCTTGGGGTCCCTTTGCCTAACTTCAGGAACACTTCTGGTTTAAGAGCCTTACATCTACAACCAGTAAGGCCACTCCTATATGCACACATCTGTTTACAAGGGACCAAATTGTATGCAATTTTTATTATGTTCACCATTAGCTTCCACCCCTGTGGTGAGTTGATTGGACTTCACCCAGGAAAGTCTAACTGTTCAAGCTACTGAAAACGATTTATGAAATGTATGGCAACAAAAAAAGCCTGAAGGCAACAGAATACGTCGAGATCACTGTTAAGTGAGCTTGCCTTTTTAATGTGCGAGTGTGAACCTCCTTAATCTTACATTTAAGGTGTCAAGTCAGGGGTCCCTATATTTGTGATTAAGGGGTAATTAAGGACAATATGGATCTTAATTTTATTTTCAGGTGTTAATTCAAGGATTCCTTGATTAAGGAGGGGGGGGGGGGGGGTTAAGGGGAAATCAGGTAAAGGGGGAAAAGGGGTAAATTCAGTAGGCTTCTCCTTAATTGACCTAAATCTACACACATTTCTACTTAAAACCCTTCTGTAATTAAGTAGTTGTTTTTAAAGTAAAAAAAGCATTAAAGGGAGTGAAAATGAGTCGTGTTTCATAGTGATTAATGGCATCTCTATGGGCTAATGTTACTCCCATTCTGACAATTAAAAAAAAAAAAAAGAAAACCCGACATGACATGAACACCATAGCCTACCTGTTTTATAACATCACAACCATCAAATGGGGCGACAAACACAAGGCCCACTGCAGTCCTTTTCACAGAGTAGCCACAGTCTCCTGGTAGCTGGCTTAGTGAGAGAGGCGTGCCACCTGTTGAATAGAAAAAAAAGAAAAAAAAATGTGTTATTGATTCCAACACCGCAAGTGAAAGGGTTGCAAGGAATCAGCTGAATTAGGCTACTAATGTCGACAGACAGATATCGTGTACACTGCAAAAAAAAAGTAGTAATTCAATACTTTTCTTACCTCTGTCTAACTGGAGTGAAGAACATCCAGGGCCTTTTGCAGAGAACTCCATGAGGTCATTAGTACATAATAAATTTGGTTGCATACGATGCCAAGCCTTAAAGTCTTCAGTGGTGCTTTGTCCACCCACCAGGCCAGGATGTGGATCGTCTGCTTGAAAGTTAACGGAGCCATCGTCTGCAGTGTTTTCTCCAACAGATCGTCCCTCATATTCCAGATTTCGACCCAGTGAAATATTCCCTGTGCCGAAAGTAATTGTCCCAGTGTGAATGTTCTCGGACCTTTCCTTACGATGCAGCTCGTCTCTTTGCACTATTTCGAGGCTTATACCACATGTTTGGCCAATGTAAAGCAATACAAGACACAAAAACAAACCAACACCCCTGTTTGGTTTAAGCCTCATTTTTATAAAAGTGGTAGCCTACAACCAGGAAGCTGGACTAACCTTGGTCTCACAACTCTTTCAGTAGTCTATAAATAGGCCTACTCAATTACCACTAATTGAAATGAGATCAGTGACCAAGCCTCTGATCAGGTTTTAATTGATGATGCAGCTGAACACTTAAATAATCAAGACCAACTACCTGGGCCTACTCTAATTTCATTAACAGCTGAACAGATACAGCTGGCCCACTGGTTTTAGGAAGGCTACAGCAATTAGGCTAAGTGGACAAGCTGTCTCAGTAAACTTTTTGTCAAGGAGCATAGGCTTAAGACCCCGTTTACACGAGCATGTGTATTTTTATAAACGAAGACATTTCCCTACGTTTGAGCCTTTCATTT
>NC_055973.1:26870803-26925803 GCF_018492685.1 Alosa sapidissima
TCCATAGGAAAAAAGAAAGAACAAGCAGAGTTCATCGTAATCAGGAGAAGTGGTGAACCGCTGCTGGGAAAGGAGACAGCAATGAAACTGGGGGTTTTAAGAATAGGTGCCAACATTGCTGCTATTACAGAAATTAAACAAGCACTCCAGCAGCAGTACCCCGAAGTGTTCAGTGGAGTCGGGAAACTGAAAACAAGACAGGTCAGTCTACACATTAACCCAGAGGTGAAACCAGTAGCCCAGCCACTCAGGCGCATTCCATTCCACCTCAGGGGGCCTGTAGAGTCCAGAATCAAAGAATTGGTGGACTTGAACCCGGTTGGGATTGTCCCAAAACCTGGGAATGATGTACGACTTTGCTTGGATATGAGGCGGGCTAATGAAGCCATAGTGAGGGAACGCTTTCCAATTCCCACAGTGGATGAGTTACTTCAGGGCATGAACGGCTCAATTGTATTCAGCAAGTTAGATTTAAAATGGGGATACCATCAACTTGAACTGACTCCCGATTCACGTGACATCACCACATTTGCCGTGCGTAACGGAGTGTACAGGTACAAAAGACTCTTGTTTGGTGTGTCATCAGCCAGCGAACAGTATCAGCACGAGATAGCCAATGCATTAGCTGGTATTGAAGGAGTAGAGAACATATCTGATGACGTTATCATACACGCACCTGACCAAGAGACTCACAACAGACGGCTGCACGCAGTCATGGAAAGACTCAGGGACACAGGATTAACACTGAATCCTGAAAAGTGCCAATTCAACATGAACAGACTGATTTTCATGGGCATTCTGCTATCGGAAAAGAGCATTGGTCCAACAGAGGAGAGGGTGCGAGCTGTGACAGAAGCACGGGAGCCGGAGACCGCCACAGAGGTGTACCTTTCATCAGTCCAGTTGCAATGGATGGACTGTGATGAACTGCCCTACTTGTGATTGTTCAGAGATTTTAAAGGTTTTATAACAATGCTACAAATTTTTTGGCAAGTGCTACAAATCTATCTTCACCTTTGCAGCACCAGTAGGCTACTTTGTGTGTGGCCGCAAACAGACATTCCAAACAAGCAGACATACAAGTTTCAAGAGTGGGGGATGGAGTAGAAGATGGAGACAAATTCATTAATATGATTTATTTTTCGCAGCATGGATGTACAGGACTGTGCGGCGGTCATATTTTGTACCGCTATGCGGTACATCTAGTTTGAGAGAGAATGTGCTGATTTGGCATTTCTGCATGCGTGGTGAGTCTCCTGGGAGCTCTCTCTCGGCTCTTCGCTCAAGTCTTATCTGACCTTCTCACTCCATTCCTAAACACGGTGCGCTGCTGTGATTTGCAGCACTGCATACGCAACCACTCAGCCTCTGGGCCAGTTTGTTATAAACATCACAGCGAGATGAGCTACATTTGTCTGTAAATCATGTGGTTTGCCTCTTGGCTTATCATGCAGATGGAGGGAAAGTTTGCTGGCATGTCTCAGCCCGTAGCAGATCATTTGAATGCCAAAGAATTGATTGCATTGCGTAACTTTGAATGCAAAAGGTGGTGTGCAAATTTGGGAAAGTTTTAGGTCTTTGCCTGATAAGGGTAAATCCCTGCACAGGCTGCTCTGAGCCCAAGGTTCTATCAGGCTTGTCCTTAAAACGTCCTGCCCAGAGATGTTATCTACCAAGGCCATTGGCTGTGACCAACAGTCATCATGGCATCGACTCTGAAGAGGGTGGAGGCTGTTATAGCTGGTGATGCATGACTTGTATCCAGAGGGGCTGAAGTTCTCTCTCTCTCTCTCTCTCTCTCTCTCTGTGTCTGTGTAAATAGAGGCAGGAGTTTGCATGGGAAGTATAACTCAAATACTGTACATGGCCTGTGTGGAATGTGCAAGAAGTCTGTTTGTTTACTCAACTTGCAGTACATTTTTGAGAATGTCAAGCTCAAGTATGTTTGAGGGCGAGTGAGAGGGAGAGAGAGAGGAAAAGGCCCTTGTGTGCTGCTGATTGCTGGGAGATAGTGCCAGAAGCACAGGCCCCTTCCGATGCATAATTAAACAAAACTGTGTCCAGTTGCAGGGCACACCCTGTGTGTCCTTTTAGTTCAAGCCCCAACAATGCTCCCCTGCTGCCTGATTAAATGCACCCCTAACCTGGCTGTCTCAGTGATGGCACCGCTATGCAAGCATTATTACAACATGCCTGGATTCTGAATGCTAGTGTGAACATATGGTTTTTAGGTAGGTGTTGGACTGACCTTATTGGCCACCATGTGTGACCTTGTGTTAAGTATTAATGGTCCATGAGGGAGATCACAATGCATTTGTGTGTGTGTGTGTGTGTGTGTGTGTGTGTGTGTGTGTGTGTGTGTGTGTGTTGAGAGTTCCAGCAGAACAGGATTAGCACATCTCATCAGCTCAAGCACACACAGACAGCTGCCCGACTGGTCTGTTCAGGCTGCTTAAAGGAACCGTATGTAAGAAATTAAATTCAATTAATCATAAAATGGCCCTGATTTGTCACTAGACATTAGGAAATCATGCTAATTTCAATACTTATATCACTGACAACAGTAGTCCGGCCAGGATATCGTCATTTAAAAAAAAGTGAAGTTGCAGCCCTCAACTGATGTTGATGTTTACATATTTGTGTTTTAGCCTGATCCGCCACCCTCCACCTATCTAGTAATCACAAAGTCAGTAGTGTTTCGGCATCTGGGTTGCCCGCTCTGCTCTAGTTACCACATCTGCGGTGTACACCACTCTACAGTATTTTGAAAGTGATTGTAGTACCAGTTTTGGCCAAAATCCTACATACGGTTCCTTTAACTTTTTCACTTTCAAGTAGTTTTGACCTTTTTGTTTGAAGTCAGTAAATTAGTTTTCCTGTAAATGGAATGCAGGCAGGCAGATTGTGTTGACATTGGTGTTTGGTAAAAGCCATGTTAGTGATATTTTAATAATACAATGCCTCCCTCTGCTGGCATGAAGTTCTAAATGCAGCCTCTGATCTGAACATTAAATAATATTTAGTTAATTTATTTGGTTGATGATTACTTGATATTCTAGAAAGGTCTTGATATTCTAGACCAATTTATCAATTGCTGTAGCATCAAAAATTACACAATCGTTAGTGTGTAGTGGCATATTCTATATGTGTTACACCCACTGTAAGATTAATTTCCTTCTGTCTCTAAACATCATTGGATAGTTAAATTGTGATGACCTGGTTAATATTGTCTAGTTGTTTTATATTTATAAATAATATATAGATGTATAAGTGGAACTGAAAACATAACTGCCCTATACACTTTAGAATAATTCAGTGGGCGAGTGATTGTCAGCATCTTCCGCTAGATGGTACTGTTTCTCCGTAGTTTGCTGCCAGGTCACCTCAGCACCTGTTCGCATTAGAATTCTTGTCCAGTTTTGACAGCAGCATGAAGAGATAGAAACATTGACACCATAGTTTTGAAATAGACCCTTTCAACAATAAAAACAAAAACAATGCTTGAACGTTCTATTTGGTTCCCAATCTACTTCCTCTGCATTAAGATAACATATGGAATGTTAAAACGGAAGCCTTGTGGGGCCAACTATGATGCTGATAATGGAACTCTCTTGAAAGGGTCTATAGCTTTATTCAGTAGTGTCTGTAAGCATGTGTACCAAAGGACATCGTCATCTTTACTCTGTTTCTGTGATTTTGTTGGAGAGTTGATAATTTAAAAAGATTTTAGCCTACGTCATTTAAGAAAAAAAAATGGCAAAATCTTGCATGTCCAACAGTCTGATAGTCTAATAAACTATAGGCCTATTTGGAGATACATTTTTACAAGCCGTAGTCCTTCATAAACTTTGGCTAGCTCCACTTCCAGAACATTATGCGAGAAGTGTGTGAGAATATGGAGGTTTCATTTGAAGTCTCATTTTTAAATCGCTCTCGCTCTCTCTGAATCCAACTACACGTTTTCCCTCCCCAAATCCCTCTCACTGAAGTACAGTAATTAATGGAGCGATCTGTGCATTATTAATGCTGCGCTCTGTTTAAAGTCGACTCCAGCTCTCTGTTCTTCCTTGTCCCCCACATCAGCCACATCATCATAATTTAATTATATATGAATGCATTACTGTGTTGTTTATTCTTTAACTGTAGGTTGTTCTAGGATGGTAAAGGTTTTGCCCGTCCTGCTCTTCTTTACACAAAAGCAACATTCACTGGTAAGAGCGTCGTTAGGCATATCTGAATGTGAGGCGACTAAAGGCTGGCGGGCAGGCTCTTGAATTGAGATTATCACTTGAGTGTTGGCAATTCTTTCATTCGTTCGGACTTTCAGCAGTCTGATATTCTTTTGTGCTTTTTTGGTGGGATGATGGACAAAATACAAATTCTCGTCAAGAAATGTGCTGGAACAGTTTGTGTGGCAGCATCATCATGCACAATTGAATACAGGATTTTCTCGAATGAGTAAATATAAGCCCATTTGTCACATTCTGCACAAAACAGCTCTCATTCAAACTGGAAGCCGGTGTGTCTTGTGCGCCTGGCTGTACTGCTCCTTGTCATGACGCTCATCTACGCTTGGTTACGATCTATGGTTCTGGAGCCCGAGGCCCCTGGGTGCTTTATGAAAGATGAAACTGATAGAGCAGCTGAGGATGGGAAAACATCCGGTTCTGCGCCAGCTCCTTCGAGCCACGGCTCCAGCCATCGCTATCTCAGCTCAGGCCACAGCACCGGATGGGGATGCGGCTACATGGAGAGATGGAGTTATGAGGGCCGGCAAGGAGAGAGCGCAAAAGTAAAGCGGCTTACTGCCTATGCTGACGCAGCTTTTGGTGGTGATCCGCAATGTCGCTGAATAGCGGCATTTGTGAGAGAGGAGTGAATATTCCCCTCGTAACCTGACAGGGTCAGCTACGAGGTCATTGACTCTTGGTGTCGTTCATTTTTTGAGGATGCTGTCTTTGCGTTCTGTTGCTGGTTGGCTGTAGTCATATGTGAATATGAAACCGTCCAAGGGTGACTTATGCTCTTAAAGGGGCAAAATGCTGACAGTAGCCTATAATGTGTCTCAGCACCTATTTAAACACATCTTAGACAGTCCATTCGGTAACATTAGTAAAGTTAGGCGACATGGCACATACTATGCAACACCATGCTGTAAGATGTTTTATTTATGGACATTTCAAGGCCCTACTAAAAGGCTAGCCTGAATAATGGTAAGACCTCTATTCTTCGTCCGTAGTCTATTTTAAATCTGTTGATTGTCACTTTATTAATTTGACATAGCCTTTTGTTTGATACGCTACATGTATCAAATTGAATAAGCCTATTGTACAACTGCAAACTAATGTGACTACAACCATGACTTTCAGGTGCGCGTAGCCTACAGCGCGTAGCCTAGCTTCGACTAGACCGGGATGACGTCTTTTTTATGAGCATGCTTCAAGGCTTGATTTTTAAATCAAAGATGAGAAACCTCTCTGACTTCTAACACCAGCTCGTTTTTACTGAAAAATGAAACGGAGGACCAGCCCATGAGAGCTTCATCTGGTGACGGCCATCTTGCTGGAACTAATCCGAGGTCAGGATGCCAATCAGCAGGCTTGGCTCAGTCATGTCAGGTGCGTGTGTTTCCTCTGGCGATCAACCTCCGCCAATCTAAATATAGACAGAGCCTATTCAGTGTCCTCACTTTCAGCACGGCCCGAATAAACAAAATCACAGGGAGCACAAAGGCTGCAAATCCATGCATGAAGAATGAGTCTGGGACACGGTCCGTGTTTTGTACTTGAAATTAAAGCACCGCTTTGATCCAAAGCATAAAAGCAGTCCTCCTCTTTATGAGTATTAAAAGATCTCATTATCATTATTGCTCTTTGATTTTTTTTTGCTTTTTGTTTAAAGTAATTAAATGATAATGGATTATGCGGCTGTGCAGGTTTGCTCTTCCCCCTTTCTTTCTCCCTCTCTCTCTTTAAGCCTTATCTCCCAGGTAACCATATAATAGAAACAAATATTGATCAGGAAAAGCAGTGGCCGGGCTGCTCTTTGGAAAGCATCCTCTTCCCTATCGCTGAGGATAATGACCGAAGGGTTTCAGAATGGCTTTCTGTTTTCATTCCGGCATTTTTTTAAATGTAAAATCTGATATGACCGCTAGCAGTGTCTTTCACGGGCGAACAACCACTGCTTGTTATTCAAGGCTGTCAGAGAAGGGCTTGCCTCCACTCGAATGTTTTGCAGAGGACGCTTAAGAATGAGCCACACTCATTTTCTGTTTCCAATTCTCTGACTGGGATTTAGACAGTGTGATGGGTTTGGATACCTTTACGAGAGGGGGTGTGCTCTCTCTTTCTCTCTCTCACACACACACAGACTCACACACACACACACACACACACACACACACACACACACACACACACACAGAGGAGAGACCAATGTGTGGGTGTCCATGTGCCTTCAGTAATGGACTGTGAATTTACAGGGTCACAGTGGCTGACCCCATGGTAATAAGACCTCCATTCATCCGGAGAGGTAAATTGAGTCTTGCCAGGTTGCCTTTGTCTCTGGTTGACGAGGCTCATTACGCCTCTCTCTCTCTCTCTCTCTCTCTCTCTCTCTCTCTCATATCGGCCAATCTTGTCCTTGCTCTCTCGTTCCATTTCTTCCTTCCCTCCATCACCTTCTTCCCTCATACAATCAACAGTTCCGACCCCTGATTGTAGACTGTGACTTAGCGGAGGTGACATGCTTGAGGAGGAAGAGTGCAAATTGCGCTGGGGCTGCGCTGCGGATGACATCATTAGCAGAGAGGAAGGCTCTGTCATCAGGGTGTGGGGGAACGCGATCTGGCCTGAGAGGCTGTTACTGTCGGACACTCACAACGCATCTCTGACACTTTCATGTGACCAGGTGTCACCCCCAGGGCTGGCTCTAGGCAGGGGCCACAGCCTTGTGTCTCGCCCACCCAAACAAAGTCAAGAGGTCTTTTTTTCTTTTTTTTTCTCCCAGTGTGCAGTCACAAACCCAGCTTGGATGTAGAAGAGTTGGTGTTGAGTGTAATGGTAGATAGCTGGTACATAGCTGTGCAGTAGGCTTATGTATGTGTGTTAGGTAGGTAAAACCCCCCTCTAGATCTCTGTTTCTCAAAGTCACTGAGTGCTGTCGGTATGAGAAAACAATCAGTACTACCCAGCTTGAGTTGTTGCAGCCAGCCAGGCAGCTACAGTGCTATACTCTGAGGGGGGGGGGGATTAAATATCAAATACCCTAATTTTAATATAAAAATAAACTACAAAATGCACCATGTATCAAAATAAAATAGTAATTGAAAGTACTAAACATACTCTTTAAAAGGAGCATATCACTTGGCAAGCCTTCCATATATTTCAATTTAATCTATTCCTTCATCAGTACACACTCAAGTGGACAGTGTTTGAGAGCAACAGCTTTTCTCTGCCTACGAGACATGCCATTACCTGCAAACAGTCAACAGATCAATATGCTGACTTGCCTGTTACATCTCATAGCCTAAATGCTGTATCAGAGAGGCATTCAAAAAGTCACAACTGAACTTGTCAAGTGGTACAAAGTGTCTATTTCATTGTCAACGCATGCCCAGATTGAGCAATGTTGCAGGACAACCACATAGCCGGTTCCATGTGTTCCAATTAGATGATTAAAGTTCTCAAGAAACTAATTAAAGTTCTCAAGAAACTTGAAGCTGGTGTGTGTGTGAGCAATGTACACTTTACTCATCTTGCACTGAATCATCTTCCTGAATCTCAGTGTTCTGACCACAACAACTCTGGGCAAATTACAAGTCAGCACCAGTCAGATGCTGCATTCATTGTTTTACACTTTTATGATGTCACTACAACTACAAAAATACACACCTACGAAGAAATTTTCTTCAAAAAAATAAAATACAAACAAACATACTATTTTGTGTTTGAAATACTTATTTTATATACATGTCAGAAATACTGCCTATCCCTGGTTGTTGGCTGCAGCAACTCATACTATGTAGTACCGAATTTTCTGTGTTTGTGTTTTGTGCCAATATTGATTAAAATGGACCACTTTGGTCATGTTGCCCTCCCAAAATTTCTACCAGGACACCCAAATGTAGTAGGCTAAAACCGGCCCTGGTCACCCCCCCCCCCCCCCCCCCCCCTCCTTCACACAAACACCAGAGGCCTTGAAATACCAAAGCAAGACATTTCCTCTTGCGTGCACACAATGGTACCATCAATGCATTGGTGTATAGGGTGGCCGAGGTAGCTATAAGGCCTATATACCTGTCCAAAACACTGGTGGTCATTCTTGCCAACTTTGATGGGCTAGACCAGAGAAAGTGACCTCCTGGTCATGTTAGTCAAGTTGATACAAGTCAAGTCAAGTTTATTTATATAGTGCATTTTTTTTTATACACAGAGGTCATTCAATGTGCTTGAAGCAGCCAGCTAAACATAATAGTCTGTCAAGGGTTACTGAGAAAGCTAAATGAGATATTACATGCGTATGACCTCTTGATATTGTAAGTAGATAAGATTAACTTTTAAAGTCAGGCTTACTATCTAATCTGTAAATTTGATTTAAGTCAAAATTAAAAATCCCACATATTTTTCACAAATGTTCTTTCTATAGCCAGATGGACTACATGTTAATATTAACCACACACAACATTGCGGTAATTTAGTAATTCCCCACTGGTTTCCACTGAGATACTGAGAAGTTGGCTTTGTGAGAATACTAAAATGTTCATGCCTATTCTGTACTGTAGGTCTAGCCATAAGACCAGTGGCCTATCATCTTTTGCTTGTTTGATCCCTGTAGATGAAACTGATGGCTTCCTGGCCTTGTTTTTGATGTATCTCAAATGACGTGATTTGTTAAACGCTTGACTTATAAATGTTCACAAGGGTAATAATAACTCTGGTGTTTGGGGGAGACATGATGGGGGAGGCTTGAGAAGAGAGAGAAAGAGACTGCGAGAAATTGGATGCGATGGGGGTGGCTTTCGAGAAGTAGTGTGTGGACCTCTTTGGTAATGAAAACAGGTTCGGCACGGGAGCATCTGTCTGCTTTCTTCTGCTCTGCCTTTTTAATTAGACCGCACAATGGCGATGAAATCTGCCCGTAATCTCCCGGCATAATCACCCCCTCCACTCACAGCCTCTCCGACGCTAATTCAATATAAATGTAAATTACCAAGAGAAAAGAATAAAGAAATCTCATTTTATTTACATGACTAATCACAATAAAAGCGTGCCACATGAAATATGAATGGAATATACGGCAGGTCTTATGAGAGAGAAAGCGAGAAAGACGCTTTGCCGGAGGGGATGTTTGAACTTTCTTTACATTTCTCCCCGGTGTTTTTGCACGGGTATACAAATGAGTCTAGCACTGCTGTTATTGTCCGTGTGACGCTTTGATAATGGGAGATGCTTCTCATTTTGGCCTCAATTGTGCATCTGATGTCAAGGATGTGGCAAGATAAATATAAGTGTTATGCATTAGAGAAAAAAAACAATTGTGCAAAGATGCTGAGAAACTTGTCAAAACGGCTTGTCACCAAACTGCTTAGAATTCACCATTCTTTTTAAAAAAAAGTTTATCCAAAGGCTATTTTGGTGATAATAAAAGTGACAAGATTATAATCACACATTATGGCAGGAAACATTGATGTGTGTGTGTGTGTGTGTGTGTGTGTGTGTGTGTGTGTGTGTGCACGCGCGCACACACACACACACACACACACACACACACCCTGTGTAAATGGCATTTCTTCTCTCTCTCTTTTTCTTTCACTCACTCAAACACACACACACACACACACACACACACTGACGCATGCGTACAAGTCATTGGTCTCTGTATCCACACACAGATGTACCTGATGAAAATACCCTGGAAGAGGAGCCTCAACGCTGCCGCCAGAACGCTCTCCCTGGCCCGCCCTCCCACGGCCGCTATCTACGGAACAGCGCTCAGAACCCCCCGGAAGAGGAGGAGGAGAGAGGCCTACAGAGCCTGGGACTCGCCAGAGGTGTGCCCCCCGACATGACCTTTACTTCACAGGAGAGCAGATCGCGGTGCAGGGGGTCGCAAGAGCAGACTAGGCCTCTGGGGTGCTCCTGCTGTGCACGCAGCTAATTCTGTATTACCCAGTAATTGCTTTGCATAGGTCATAAGTCAAAGGCAGCAGTATAAAACAGATGCAGTTATACAACATCCTACACCCCTATCAGACAGATCTTGAAAACCATTTATAGAGTGAGTATTTAGTGTGTAGGTGTCCACTCTGAATGCTACCTACATGGTCAAACGTAAATTGATCCTCTTTGTGACCTGTCTCTGTGTGAATCACTCTTTAAATTAATGTGTTGAAAACAACACAACTTGCGTTGTTTTTGAACACATCTCTGTGTTCAGATAGGGACAACACATTCGTGTTAAGATTGTAGCAACTACTCGATGGACGTCTTCGAGAAGGGCAATGGGGAGGGGGGACTTAAAAACCAGTTCACCAGTCCACCGGTTCTTTATGTCAATATCATCACCAACCTGTTCTGAACACAATAAATGAAGCCAACAGGTAATTGGAGCAGTAATGCCTGTCAGTTAAACTGAGAAGCATGAAGCCAATGGACTATAAAGAGACTCAGTTTAGAGCTAATTTGGCCTTTTGAGTTTACTTCTAAATATTCAAGCAGAGACACCCCGTTTGGATGCTCCCTGGCAGCAGTTTAAAAGGCATTTCTCCCTTTGGACTTGTTGGACAGAAGACGCTGTAAAATGTGTCATGTCTTACATTTCACATTGGGCCTTCATTTGCTTATTCTCTTTGATGTTCTTAATGAGGTTTTAGGTAGTTTTCCTGGAGATTTGAAGTGGTCTTGAGTCAACTTGGGTTTTTGGTAGATTATTTGCTCTTTCCCGAAGCTTTTGCTTTGGACAAGTCAAGCTAATATTTTAACTTTGTGAGCCTTTAATTGGATGCATTTAATGCGGTATCTCAGCAAATGAATGGGAAATAATTCTGGGTGCAATATTTGTAGAAGTGGGCCCACAGATTCTTACTAATGGAAGACTGTGCAACTGGCAGGCAGCCAAGTTGAGCATATTATGACATTACAAATAGATTCAGTGAAATCCAGTTTTCAGGTTCAAATCACTCATCCGATTTTCCAAACAATTTCTTAATCAGGATTAATTGTTGTGTAATTTGTAATTATTTAGAGCGAATGAGAGGTGCATGTGAGCACAAACCCAAGGTAAGTCAGCATGGTTTCTTTTGACTCATGTGTGCATGTTGCATATCTGAGGGTGTGCACCTCAGTTGTTGGTCAGGAGTCTGACATGGCTGTTCTCCTTTAGGATTCTTCGATTCCAAGAGGAAGAAAATGTGGCTGAAAGAGGGGGACACTAAAAAGAAACGTGCACCCAGACTGGTCCCTCGGATTGGGGCATGGTTTTAAAAGAAATCATGGTCACTTTCCCAACTTTTGGAAAGAAGAGGAGACACACACACACACACACACACACACACACACACACACACACACACACACACACACACACGCACACACACACACAGGGCCTCAATATCTCACACTCCTATTTATTTACTCCTATTGTTCGTTGTACATCCCACCGAGGTGCAGGAATAGTCTCTCCTTTCTGTTTTTCCATTAGAGAGCCCATTCAGCAGTTTAAGCCTGAATATGTAGTTACCTTCCAAGGCCTCTCCTTATTCTCCCGAGCTCATGTTTTGTTTTTCTGATCCTGTAATGGCTTTCCATAATGAATGTAGCATCGTCGCTAATTACCCAAAAGGAGACGTCAGTGGAGAGGGCACACTCTGCGCCTCCGCGCAACCTTTCACCCAGTTGTGTTAATGTGTGTTTGTTTGGATGCTTGTTTTGTGTGTGTGTGTGTGTGTGTTGTGTGTGTGTGTGTGTGTGTGTGTGTGTGTGTGTGTGTGTGTGTGTGTGTGTGTGTGTGTGGTATTTTATATGGACAGACGAGGCACATACAAGGCCAAGGGTGATATCCAATTAATCCATATCGGAAACAATTACGTTTAGACAAACACAAGAACACGACGATGCTTCAAAGAGCACTAGATCCTCACAGTTCTGTTTTCATTCAGTAATTCAGTGTTAAAAACACTAAAGATATAACACTCAAATTCACAATGGTAAGACTTTTGAACCTTTGTTGGCTGATGTAAATAAATAGAATATGTTATTTTCTCTGTTAGCAATATTAGTCTGGCTGTGGTCATGGACTAGACAGCATTCTGGCACATGGTGAAGGTGGGTGGGCATCCTGGGTGGCTGTATGACCGGTGGCACGCAGGGCTAAGTGCTAAATGAAAGCGACAGTGACAGGCGACAGATCCTATGAGCACAGCCCTCAGACAGGAAGTGGCCAATGAGGTCAAATGTGAGGGAGAGTAGCAGGCCCTGACTAAAGCAAAGGAAGAGAGAGAACAGGAGAAGGAGAGATAGGATAGCAGGATAGAGGGAGAGGGTGAGAAAAGGTAGAATGATGTACATTATTTATGCAGGGAAGGGAGAGAACAAGTTGTCACCATGTTCTCCTCAACCCCCTGTGTTAAACACTGTATCAATATTTCAGGCCAAAGGAGAGAAGCAGAAATCAATTCTGGACAATAGAAGCCCCTCTGTTTTAGCCAGCAGGCTTTGAGGAGGCTTTTGGGTAACCTAACTAGAGAGCAGCTTTGCCACTGTTTTAGCCCAGTCACAGAGATGTGTGGCAGTGAAATTGATAAAGGAGATGATATGCTTTGTGAAATAAATGGACTCTCATTAAGGTTGTGGTCATTTACTTAGTGTTTTTTGTTTTGTTTTTGGTTAATGTATTATTAAATGTAACTGAAATTGAATAGATGCCAGGAGCCTTGGGTGAGGAAGAAAGCAAATCCCTTTGACATCGAATGCTATTATATTCCCTAAATTGATGTGGCTCCATCTATCTGTATGGGAACTATAAAAGTTTGTAATGTAATTTGTCCTGATTCATGTCAGCATTCATCAGGAGTAATGGCCTACTGCGACTAGGAAAAGTATTTTCTGTGCAATACTGAAATGAAACCACTCACCAGCAGAAGGAGTCTGATCAAGTGGAGCTGTGTAGAGTGCATACAGTATGTCCACTGTTATGTTCAAGTGGTCGTTCATGTGAAATAATAAATCAAAGGACTGCATGCATTTCCTCATCGTCATCTCAACTGATGAAGAACCGTGGTCTTTGTTTTGAAAGCTACAGGATGATAGTGTTTCTCCATGAAGAAAGTCAAGATGTCGTTTTTTGTTTTGCCTTTTTAGCAGGTCATTGTGTTTGTTGTGCTGTATAGTGAATGGCGTATGCATGTAGTGTGGATATGTGAGGAGGTGGACATATTTTTTTGGAAAATACTCTTTTCTATACCGATACAATAAAGCTTTCAAGAAAAAGACAACAGATTGTGTCTGTTCACTAGAGGTACTACATCACTTGAGTAAATCATTCGTTTTGAAAAATATTGACACTGAAAAGAGATTTGTTTTCTCTAGAATTAGTTAAAAAAAAAACTTTTATTAAAAACAGTTCCATTTGTGATTTGCTTTCAGAATTTTCACTCATGCTTTAATTGGACTTTTTACTTTTTGTCCATCCTAAGAAGGAAAAATGAAAAAAAAAAAAAAAATGAAATTGTGGAAAAAGAAGGCACACTTACCCCTACACACCCTTGGATTACTCTGTCAACGGCTCAACCATGAAGGTGGCGACATTTTCCATTTATATCGGAGCGGCCTGGTTGGGGCTGTATTGTATTATTCATATTGCGTGAAACATGCACATGACCCAGCGAGTCATTTGGCCCTTGTTCCCTGACGCAACTCTCTCTGGGCTTAATTAAACAGCATGGGAGTGATGGTTCCACTCTAGCCATCGCTTTCAATTTGCAAAGCGTTTCAGCACTTATTCATTTCCCCTGCTTCAAACTGCAACAGAGAGTGGGAAGTCTGGAGAGAGAAAGAAAGAGAGAGAAAGACTTTCTGAAAAAAAAATAAAAATATTTTCACAAATGAGAGGCCTCAATACCACTGTCCTCTGGAATATGACTTTTCTTAAGACCCAGGGATACTTTGTTTATATCTGCGTTTGTGCACTGTGTTGTGGAAAAAGAGGATCCCCTGGCATCCGTACAATCTCTTCCGAATTTGCTCAGGAGTGTCATGCATGCGGTTAAATGCGATAAAGTCTCCCTTCGAGCGCAGTTAAATAAACAGCATGTAAAGCACGCTGTGCCCTGAGGGATGTGGAGCGGCGAGGCTGAATCATTAGCACCAGCCTCCCTCCTCCCTCTGCTGGGAAGGCAGAGCGGCCGACGCTAGATGGAGGTATTCAGCATGGCAAGTAGCGAGGGAAGGGAGAGAGACTATTGGAGAGGAGTGTAATGTCTGTCTCTGTGTGTGTGTGTGTGTGTGTGTGTGTGTGTGTGTGTGTGTGTGTGTGTGTGTGTGTGTGTGTGCATGTGTGTGTGTGTGTGTGTGTGTGTGTGTGTGTGTGTGTTGTGTGTGTGTGTGTGTGTGTGTGTGTGTGTGTGTGTGTATGTGTGTGTATGTGCATGTGTGTGTGTGTGTGTGTGTGTGTGTGTCTGTGCAGGTATTAAAACCTAGTGCAGGGTATGTTGGATGAATAGAGCTGTTTAATAAATCTCAAGTGCACTCAAAAAAATAACAAAAAAGCAAGAGTACAACACTGAAGTACAATGACTACACGCCAGCTGAAAGGGAATGAGAAAAACATTGTCTATTAGATTGGGTGTCTCTTCCATTGGGCTCAGTTCTCAGGCTGTGAACACATTGGCTGTCTCACTGCGGGGTTGGTTCTGCAGTCTCGTTAAACCATGCCCTCCTTCTGAACGGAGAGAGGCAGAAATGTGTTGTGCTCTCTACTTGCACCCCACCAACGCTTCGATCTGTCCAAGGTAAACAGTCAGGGAACACAACCTTCCCTTGTAAGCTTTCACGCTCGACCCAGAGATTTCTCACAAGTCTGCCCCATGGAAGAAAACAAGCTCTTGGCGTTTGGAGCCAAAAGACTTCTAAACAACCCTGCAGACGAGTGCTGCAGGCTGTACTACACTGGTGCACCCTCGACTGGAGGAAGATATCTTGTGCAAAGCCTGGCTGCCACTGAACCGATTTATCTGGCACTTTAACTCAACTCACTCAGATAACTCAGCTAATTTAACACCTCAGATTTAATAAACCTCAAATTCAGGTGTGTTTCAGCCCTTACATGCTTGGTTGCTTACGTGCTGGTTAATATGCAGTAGGTATTTTAGGCATTCATATGGCAGATCTATGGGGAGGCAAATGTGGCTATATTATCTACAGTTGGTCTGAAGTGTCTTGTTTCGTGACATATTGACATCATTCTCCCAAATAAATTAGACTCATGTATTGTTGAATTGGTTTGTTCTAAACAGTATTACATGTCACTTTAAGAGAGCATGCCAAAATAGTGTCATACCTTTGCATAAATATGTATCATTCTATCCACCACTATCATTACTAGTGAATATATATTTAACCACTCAGTTTGTTCCCCCGATCTGTATTTCTCTGTCAGTCTGTCCTTCAGGTCAGTCTTCCCCCTCTGTTCTTCTAGTCTCACATCTATTTATTTTTTATCCATATTTTTTCTGTCCTTGACTTGCCTTGGGCAGATATGCCTCCCCCACCTCCCCAACAAACACTCTTTAATCTCGGATACTGCTCAAAATTTCATCCTGTGGTCACAGAGGGGGAGATATTAGACCTTGGTTTTGTTTGATTAGTAATAATGATATATAAATAAATAAAATGGATGGAGTATTGTTATCCTGACTAACTACACAGCAGGATTTTGCTATGACTGTTGCCACAATACATGTGTGACTAAAGGTGATAAATATGCTTGATCAATTGAGTGGATATGGACTATAATTAAAAAATAAAAATAGGTGTCACTTATAAAGTGATACAGTGTAACATGTAGCATTTGTACATGTCTAATGAAGCAGAAGAACAAGCTAAAGAATAGCCTCTGTGTGGAATGTGCACATAATGTGCAAAGAAGATATACAGTCATTCCTTTACATGACCATATGTCATAAGCATTTTAATAAAGATAACACACACAAAGACAGGCAGACACACTCTCTCTCTCACACACACACACACACAGGATGACTAGGAAGTGACATGATTCATGAAAGGATTTAACTGAGCAATTAGTTCCTGTGTAGATCCAGCTCCCGAGGGACCCACAAGCCCACAGCCAGGTCCAGTGTGAAGACTCACACACACACACACACACACACACACACACACACCCACACACACACACACACACACACACACACACACACACACACACACACACACTGATGGCTCTGGAGGCCAGTGGCATGAGGGGGCTCAGACCGACTGCATTGCCCCTGGTCCGGGTGTCTTTAATTGTGCCTTGTGCTTATCCATCATGCCTGCTGTCCACATGCACTAATAAGTCACAGGGCTAATGAAGGCAGAAGAGTAACACAGCTAATGATGAAAATGAACACACAGACTAACTGATTAATGACCTCCACTTGATGACCTCCTATGCCGTATGTTTCACGGACTATAATTATTCTCCCTTCCACATGAAGCACCAGGTGCCACACATATGTAATGAACTTGTATAACAGAGTAGGTATGGTGTACAGTAGGAGGATGTTGGAGATGTTTGCTGTGTGTTATATGTAATGCAGAGTGTATTATCTTTAACAATCTAGATGCACGGCACATACTGTACACTATCATATCGGTAACACTGTACAAGAATGGTAGCCCAGAAGCCAGCCCAAATTTGCCCCGCTTACAAAATTTGAGGGCAGGGAATTTGGTCTGAAGTCACTCTATTGAGAAGTCTATATGCCCAGTTAAGATTTGTTCAGGCCAATCAAATCATTTGGGCGGGCTTTATATGATGATGGACAGATGAGCAATAGTGAAGCAGTCATCCACATCACCTGAGTGCGCTTGAGTTGACTTTGTTTACCACAAAATCAGAGATTAGAATCTGCTATCACATCTGTTATACAAGACATTGACAGCGCAATAACTTTAAAAGACTAACAGAAAACAGCTATTAAAGCATCTGATATCCTCACATTTTGTGGGCAGGGTAAATTCAGGCTGACTTACAGGCTAGGTTGAAACACACTCCATAACCAAAACAAAATGGTGTGTAACCAGACTCAGATTCTGATAAGAATGTGTGTCTAGCTACAGCAGTCTACAGTAATGCTGCATATTTACATCTTTTTACAGCTTTTTTGAGGGATGGACAATGTTTACATACCTTTCCCAGCAACTCTTGGCTTGATGGTTCTTTAGCCTCTCCTCCAGATTCTTGTGGCTTTATGCTTTACATTCTTTCTAATGTATTTGAACAAAGCTAGCTCTACGTATACACTTAAGTTTAGGTAACCAGGAGGTCAAAAACCTCTCCACTGAAAACGTTGTGCCACAAGCTTTTTGTGTCAGTAAGTACTATTTTCTTTGAAAATATGGTCAGTGGATTATAAACATTTCAAGATGCTGTAATATGTGTATTTCTTGCTCAATGTTTTGTGAACAGGCAAATAATTGGCAGGTAGACTTGTTCATCTCTTTAGAAGTTTATTGATTAGTTAATACTGCCAGCATGTGTTGAAATTTTTCTTTTTTTAATAACAGACCCCAGGGGTTACAGAGATACAAGGATGCAAAGCCAACTAGCCTTCATATATTTCAGACATGGATGTTTTCTAACATGCTTTGGTTCTAGCAGTTGTTGGGGAGCAAATATTTTGCCTGAAAGGTAGCCATTACGAGGTGAAAGAACACGCTACAGTGTCCCGTTTAGATGCTGTCGGAGTGTAATAACACTGGCCATTGCCCATATGATGGCTTTTTTATTGGTGTGTTAAGTGGTCGGTTCTCACCGCCACTTCAGCTGTTGTGAGCAATCTCCACAACCCTATAGCACCATATTTCAAGCTGATAGTCTCATGGATGTCCAGTATCAGCTGTCTAGGCTATGGCGACTATGTGAGTATCTGCCACAATTGCACAGTGTATGTCTGTGATTGCCCCTGTGGAGTCCCATGTTCAGACACCTATCCTCCCTCCAAACATAACACACACATACAGGCAGACAGACAGACAGACACACACACACACACACACACACACACACACACACACACACACACACACACACGCACACTTACATGTAGTCTCATGGCAGTCCCAGTGAGGTTGGGCCTCTCAGACCCTTACTCCACAGCTGTCTAGTCGGCTGCAGGAGGAAACACATCTCTCTCACTCTCTCCCATGCCCCTCCTATCCCCTCACAACCACCACTCCACCTCCTGCCAGCCCCTCTCCCCTCACCCCATTGGCCAAATTTGATGAGACACGAAAGTTCCCCATAGGCTGCGGCTGAGGAGAGTTGTTGCTGTTGCTAGGTTCCTGTTGCTAGGACCGTTGCCATCTCCGGGGCGCAGCAGGAAACATGTAATGAATTATGGATGGTTGATTTTTCTCCGAGAGGCCTAATCTGTGATGCAGATGAGCTCCCGGGCCCCCCTCCTCGGCTGGGTTCATTAAAAAAAAAAAGAGCGGGGTTTCAGATCGGAGGTTGGCATTTGGCGTAGGCCCGGCTGCCGCGGCGGTGACGGCAGAATACTGATGCCGATTCTTTTGCAAAAGAATCAAGGTCAGAGGTCATTATCTGTTATTTGTTCAGGAGAGGCACGGGCGGGATTTGCCCAATGACCTCACCTAACCTGTGGGATTATTTTTTGATGAGTGACAAAACAGCAGGAGGAAACACAAGAGGCTCACTGGCTCACCTTTCTGGAGAGACGGAGCACAGAGAAATGACCCCTTCTGTGCAAAATTCTCCTTTTTCACCCTCTCTTTCTCTCTCTGCCCCCTCTGTCTCTGTCTTTCTAATTCTGTGCAATCCAAATTGATAAGATACTTAAAGCTTAAGGAGTGTAATTGGGTCCATGTATCCATATAATCCTTAAGACACATACAGTATCCCTCACAGGCCAGCAGCTCTCTGATGCATCTCCTGTGGCTTTTCTCCTGTAGGGTTTTGCATTGTCTTTTCAGAGCTGACCAAGAATACTAGTGCTCCTTCAAAGTCACAGCTCTTTGTTGAGTCCTCCTATTTATCAATCCTCTGATTACACAGATGTTAATAAAAAACAATATCTTAGTATCTTGGTAACTGAAAATAATTGTTGGTCACAGAGTATGTTTCTTTTTTTTCCAGGCATCTGACAAGGCCTTGATTAGCCAGTGAGGGTGCAGAGAGAAGAACCTGTCCCTCTGCAGACGAAAGACAGCCCCTTGGGCTTTACACAAAACAAATGTAAATTTGTCGGAAAACCAGATTCAATTGTAGTGCTTATTGTTCCACATGGTGTGTTTTGTGTCTGTTATTTATTTATTTTAAAACACATGAAACGTTCGCTCATTAAAATGCACAAAAGGTCCTCCATCGTGCCAGGAAATGCAGAGGGCGACGCTACAATAGCCAGCAGCATTTTTAATAATGTGTTATTGAATTTTCCCCTTCCACTATAAATACAAACTCCATATTAGGATGTGGCGCTGGCAAACAAGAGATATCTCTCTTCTATTTTCTATGAAACGTTCTTTTTTTTCTGTCGCTGTCCTTTCATTTTTTTGTAATTCCCAAAGAGAATGCAGCTGTTTCCCATAAAAATGGCAAGGCATTTAAACTATTCATATGGAACAGCTCTCCTGCGCATGTGGGAAGACAAGGCTGGGTCTGGTGAAAGGGGTTTAAAAGCAATAATTACCATAAACAGATGACGGTCAATATGGGCCCACTGTCTCTATGTCAGCGGCAGACACAGCAGCTTCTAGAGATGTGAGAGATGGATGCAAGAACCTCTTTTTTTCTGTTCTTGTTTGTGTGTGTGTGTGTCTATCATCTGAGACAATACAAAAATCAGAAAGAGCAGCACCATCTGTGGCTACTGCTGGGTATCAAAGCAAACCATGTAAAAGCTGTAGCTACAGCATGGCACCCAGAGGATACAGAAAGGCAGGGCCTGTGGAGTGCTTTTACACAATCCAATCCAGCTATTCCAGATGCAAAAAACCCCAGAGGATTTGACAGACATAATTTGTTAAGACATTATCATCAACCTGTAATCGTGGATTTTTAGGAGGGGTGGTTGTGTAACGTTCTTACCTGTACCCACCATGCATGCTCACAGGGCGGTGGAGATGGCTAAGGTCAGGGCTCCACCAGGTTCTTTCATCCAGATCTTGACATGCCACATGTGTATGGATCTCACTTGTTGTGCTGAATAGCACCAAAAAGAGGTCAAAAAGGGTAGGTCACAAACCTGGAAGCTAGGATAAAATATCAAGTATCAAGCATTTGTCAAAGAGTGTGAGCATAGTGACTATGCCATTGAAAGGAAAATATTGCTATGGGTCCAAAACCATCATGCTGCACCTTATGTGTGATTTAATCCCAGGTACAGTATATATATGTATCATACATTCAACCCTCAGTGCCTATAGTTTTTTTTTTATTTTAATTATCAAAATTATCTTGCCAAGGGGATTCTAAAATGACTCAGCAGTCATTGAATAGGATAGACCAGTTGGTCATCACAAATAGTTGCATTAGCGAGCGTCACTGAGTTAATTATAGAATATAAGTCGATCCACCTTGGTTACACACGCTCGATAAAAGCTCTTGTCTTGAGGTTTTCTCTTTACCATGATGTCGACTTTAAAATCTAACAAAAACTCAGTTATTTCCACAAATGTGTGTAACTACTTCCTCTACCCCACATGATTCTAGCTCTTCCGGTGACCTTTACATTGGGCACTGTGTATTCAGGAAGTAAGAATTTTCCTGGCATCTGCCAAACTTAGATCCGTCCACTTACCTGGCAGACGGTGAGGCGTGAGTCATCCCTCAGTCTGAAGAGCGCCTCTCCCCAGCTGCTGGGGCCGACACTGATGAGCCCTCAGCCACTCCAGCCGGAGCCCAGGAGTGGTGTTGCACATGGGGGATCTGTCTGTCTGTGTGCACCTGTTCAGCCCCCCTCACCTCTCTCTCTCTCTCTCTCTCTCTCTCTCTCTCTCTCTCTCTCTCTCGATCAGCCACTCATGCTGATGTTCTTCCTTCCTTCTCCCAAAAATCTGAATCCCCATTGTGTGATGTGATCGAGGACAGACATTTCCAAACAGCCCACTTATTGGGTTTATTTTGGCTGAGCCCTTTCAGTCTTTTTGGTGATTCCACCTTATAATATAGTCATAACATTTACACATTGACAGGGGCAGCTCTACCAGGGCCAAGACTGGCACAAACTTCTGCTGGAAAGGTGGCATCCTACGGTGATGCCAGACTACCCCGCAGCTTCTCAGTGTAGCTCATTATGCTCATTATACAGCCAGTGATTGTGTACAGAGGCTGACTAGCTGGCTTTAGACTATTAGCAGTGGATGTAGCTTAAATACTCAATTTCACTAATTACAAAGTATTAACATATTTACAAAGAGGTCTTCATATTTGCTCATACTATGTATGTACTTCAACACATGTAAAATGACGTATTACACATAATGTTATTTGTTATCAAACTGAATATTCACTCTTTCCATGAACTACAACATAGGGGGTTTATAACACTCCGTAGTCATACAGCCATGATCAGTATACCTTCAAAAACAGTATGTGTGCCTGCATGTGTATGATATCTAAAGATTCTTTGTGCTCGTCGGGCCAACAAAAATGTGTCATGCTCACGTAAAAGCTGCACTGTTCACAACAACATTTTTCAATACACTTCTGATGCACTGCTGCACCATGGGACACATTTGTAGTCATTTTCAAAAGACGCTTTTCTTTGCCCCCTGAGTCCAAACATGCCACACTCAGCCAACCCCCTGGCTCGTTTTACACAGATAACACCAGTCTCTGGCGCACCTAAGCCCTCCCTGGCCCGAGCGAGCAACCTGCAGACCCAACCCCCCCGCCCGCCACCCACCCGACGCCCCCAACTCCATTCATCCCTCTCACTTCCTGCCGCCTATTCGCCCCCTAAGCCTCTCTAAATCCATATTATTATAAGCGGCTAAAATGTATGTGCGATCCTAATACCCAGCGACACCTTTGTTAGCGCGCCCCTTATCATTAATAATTATGCAAAAGGAGACGCCTCCGTCGGCTGGGCAGAGAGGGGAAGAAGAAAGCAATCTTCCTATGCAAATGGCCGAGGTCCCCGCGGAGAGTGCCGATTAGATGTGTGTTGATAAACTGGCTCATGATGAGTGACAGCGCGCAATATTGGGGCCACGCTGGTCGCCTCCACAGACGACACTGATGTAAGCGGTAAACCAAATGCCAGAAGTGGCCCCTACCCTCGTGCTAGACAAACCCCCTCACCTCACCTCAGCTCCCCCCTTCCCCCATTTACTGTACCCTTACCCCCTCCCCCCCCCTCCAATCCCACCATCATCCATAGCAATGATGGAGCGCAGATGAAATGGTGTAAAATGTCACCACTGCACACACCGCCAAGGAGATGCACACACACACACACACACACACACACACACACACACACACACACTTCTCTCTCTCTCTTTCTCACACACACACATTCAAAATTCTAAATCTCGTACACACACACACATACAGTACATAGACACAAACCAAAACACTCCCCTACAAGTGCTTCTAGTAGTCTTTTATCTGCATGTCAATGCCCACACTAGAGAGAGTGGATTTGTTCACCTAGGCTTTGTGGGTTTGTTCACTTCCACCACAGATCTCTTGCCGCCATCTTCTTGAGATGCAAGGCTGCTTTTCAAACCGTAATTAAAAAAACTCAATCATTTCTTTCAAGACAGATTAGGGTAGATGTCAGCACTTCCATTACAACAGCAGAGTGCTTTCTTCTGCATGAGTGGCTAAAAACCTTTATGGAACAACCATATTACTTTAAACTTACTGGGGAAACTCTGGCCTTGTCTGCACCCGAATCAAAGTTTTACGCAGAAGACTTCTTAAAGACTCTTTTGCTGTTTTCTTACCAAACATAAATTGGTAAATAGGCACAAAGACAGATACATCGATAGATCAGAATTAAGAGGGAGATGAAAGACAGAGGGACTGAAAGGCAGTGTCTGGGCTTTGTTCTCTGTTGAACTGGGACTGCTGGATAGTGGGGTGGAATGGGCCAATACTGTGCACCCCTCTGGCCAGAGCTCAAAGCTGGTTAAGGGGATGGAAAGTAGCCATAAGAACTTGTTCAATGCATTCAGCGTCAGCATGACAGACTGAAGCACGGAGGCAAAGACTGGGGATGGGAGTCATTGCCCTGTAGCGCGGCGTTTAAAAGCATGTTTGTATTTTCCCCCTCTTTCTCCCTATAAAGAACATCAAAGGTATCAAAGGCCTTGGACAGACATGAGAGAGCGTGCATCAGCAATCTGCTTCTCCCTCTCATTGCAGCCTGCATAAAGAGACGAGAGAGAGAGACAGAGAGAGAGAGACAGAGAGAGAGAGACAGAGAGACTCTCATTGGGAGTCCTGGAAGGCTTCCCAGATACCCCTGCATTATGCTCCCTTGAGGGCCCCTTACTCAGAAATTCCCAGTCCTTCCCAAGGACAAGTGCTGGCCTTTATCTTGCCATCTTGATCATCAGGTATGTATGCAGCTACCTTTATTAGTCACCTGTTAGAGATGCTGTCTCTTAGAATGTTGTTTTCTGAATACGCTACCGAAGCAAGGAGAGCGCTTTTTTAAATACATCACAGGGCCATTGACGGCTTTCTTGGCAGCTCCACTCCTTTCCTGATTTGGTGGGATTTTTTTGCCCCGTCTCCCCCATCATTCACTGGGCCCTGGTTTAATTTACAAAATCAATTACTTTTGTAGACTCCTTAATGGTATCTTTAGGGGGGCTTTCTATACCCTGGAGCCCCCCTAGCCTAAATTATTAATGGAATTTCCCACCAATTCATAACACTTACTCAACCGATCTCTGGACTACTAATGAAGTCAAGAGTTACAGGAAGGCCTGGGTATTCGCTGTGGACATGAGCCTTGATTCGTTTACTGATGAACCAAAAAAGTCTTGCCTTAATCTGGAAGAGTCAGACAGCATCGATTCTTACTCGTAAGGGTTCAGGCTGTGAGAATGTTTCTAGTGGTTTTTGCACAGGGAAGACGGCCATTTCTCTCTCTCTCTCTCTCTCTCAGTTTTTCTGTGTCCTATATGGACTCTCTTTGGTTTTGGGGCAGAGTTTAGGAGAGGCGATATCCTTATGGGGGGAGATTGTGTGACGGTGTTTTAAGTGCCATTAAAGAGCTCTTAGGCTGAGAAGGTCCTTTCTGAGTGCAGAGAAGTGGGGGCTGAAATTGTCAGAGGGACTTAGGCATATTATCTGAGAATAATTGGGTTTTTATGGGAGGGATTTTTTCTTCTTCTTGGTGCCCAGGCTGATGATTGAATCACCCTCTCGAGGACTCTAATCTCAACTTTTAGCCCGAAATGCATGAGAAGCTCCGCACTGGACTGGGGGACTCTTCCCACTCTTAGCCCCTTTCATTCCCACAGATGAAATCATTTCAGTGACTGTAGCATAGCTGGCCGCGTCCACACTAAAAGTGGAATGGCCACTTGATCTGTGGAACCGAAGCTTTAGTGGCCACCTCTGTTATTCATAGACATGCCAACGTATATATCTCCTAGCAGGGATGGGATGCTTCCAAATTGCTACTAATACTTCTGGCGGTTTCAGAACTTCATCAAATTCACACTTTAGGGGACATTATTGATATTTTGGTTCTGCTCTTAAAAGCCTGTTTCACTCGAGTGTCATCAACTGCTGTTTCATCACTTGCCATAAATCTGGCATGCCCATTAAGTCTTAATGAAAAAGGTTAATGCAGAAAATAAAGTGTGTAGATTTCATCTCAAATTTCTCCCACAGGGGGGAATAGATCTGTTCATGCACTGTCGATACTCATTTAGATTCCTGCAATTAACATATTTGGGGGGAGGGGATGTGGGTTTTACAATCCGAATCCAATGTTGCCAACATTCAGACTGGACACACGACTTACCCGTCAACCGGCTGCCCATGACTCTGATGGGGCCGATACGTAATGCAAAGTCACCTACGAGATGACGGGCGGCTCCCAAGGACATCTTTAATGATGGGGTGGAAATAATGAAAACAAGAACCAAAATGGTAATCCTGAACTTCCTTAATTAAAACTCAGCTCCAGTTAGACCAATCACAGTGAAAAGCAATAATTAATTGTGTTAGCTATTCTGAGCAGATATCATGGTTATATTAATTCTGGGGAATGGGAGGTGACAGGACAGCGAACACCGCAGCGCACACTAGGTACCGCAGGAAGTAATTACCATCGATAATTTTATCCCTAATAAACTTGTATCGCTCAGATGATAACCAATTAAACAAGCGTAATCATGGTTTCCATACAGTTATTCATCAGCTCATTAGCATGCGGGCCTTATATGCAAGAGGGGGTTGCATAATGAGCAGGACGAGGTTTGTGCTCGATGTTAGCTTTAGGATTGTGTGTGTGGCTTGTCTTCTGCAAATCTCGAGCAAATTATCAATTAAGTCTCCCATTAGGACTGTCAATAATGCCCTTGCCGTGAGGAAATGGCCACGTTTGGTGGTTTGTGCCTACGAGGGACTGAGAGAGAGCAGGAGAGAAAGACTCAGCTTGTGTGGAAAGATGTTTTAGAAATAATCTTGTACCAAAACTATTTCTCTCTTTGTAAGCTTAGAAAGAACTTAAGTGCATTTTATTGATACACAATTACTGTCAAGTTTATACTGACTGTTAAGTATTGCTATAATAAGGAGAGCTTTCAGATTGTGTTTATGTATACTTTTGGTGAATTTATTTTGTCATTTATTTTCAAAGACAGTTCATGGCCTTACACATGTTAATAATATTATCCTTACCAAATGTTCACTGTGCCAAGACAAATGTTCTCTTTAGAAATCAACAGTCCTCATTTAGCATTTTCAACGAGTCCCTAATTTTCCACATATGATAAGCAAGCCGTTATAAAGTAATTATTTTGTAATCATTTTGCCTTTTCATCTGTCGTGACTGTGAGGCAAAGCAACCCAGTCATTGGTAGAGATACGTATAAAGCACACAGTACAGGAACAGAAGAGAACTGCTGTCTCTAGAGAAGTGTTTCTTAACTGGTGGGTCGGGACCCAAAAGTGGGTCGCGGAACCTTTCTGGGTGGGTCGTGGAGCTTGTGGTTAAAAAAGAAAGCCATTTAAAATGCTACCTTATCAGATCTAATACTGGACCTTTATTTTGATGTTCATAAGTCACTGCCATGGACATAGACAATGTTAATGTAACAGGTCATGTTAGACATAAGTCTAGCGGTAAATACAAGTATTGAAAAAATATCTGAAGTAGGATATGGATTCACTTAAATTGAGGACAAAATGGGACCAAAACCTCAGTATGTGGAGTGCACTGAATTGTTGGCACATGAAAGCATGAAACCATCAAAACTAAAATGCCACATGGAAACAAAGTACCCCTGTGGAAGACAAACCTGTTGAGTACTTTTGAAAGGTGACAACAGGAGTTGAAGACTTCACAAATGTAATGCCAAACATCAGCATGTTCCAAGCAAGTAGACCTACAGGCACGTTGGATGTCCTACTACCGTATGTCTGTTGGTTTGAACGCTAAAAACATGATATAGGTCGCAACTTAATGAACATGGCAAACTGTGGGTCCCAAAGCCAGAGCAGTTAAGAAGCACACTGCTCTAGAGCACAGCAGCAATGTCACTGGAGCAATGATCTCTATGTTCTGTGGCTTTAGCTGTGTGGATAAAAGATGCTCCAGGACTGACTGACCTTCTTCTGAATAAAGCAACAGATACAACTCATGAGCTTCCTTCACTGACTATGTGTTTGACTCTTGGACAGAGAGAGAGGGAGAGAGAGAGAACTAGTACTGCAAATAATGACTATTTTCATAATCGATTAATCTGTTGTTTATTTTTTGATTAATCAATTAGTTGTTTGGTCTATAAAATGTCAGAATAGCTGGAATCACAAAATTGTAACATCTCCTCCCCAGAAAATGACCAATTAATCAATGTCAATGATGTATTTGCAGATTAATTCAATAGTTGACAACTAATTGCAGTCTGAAGAATTAGTGAGCGATAGCGAGTTTACCAGAGCTTTCCATGTAACCTCTACCAAATGTAGCAGCCTACAAAACATGGCCCAATATATTACACAGTATAGTATCTACAGTATATCACTATCATACCACACCACACCAAGCTACCCAGTCAGAGAGACAGCCAATGCAGCCAGTTTGAATAGAGCTTTATTACTAATATGATAGGCCTATCATTTACACACAAAAATATATTTTACAATTTAGAGAACATTTCAGATGTCAATACATTATTTCATATTCATGGCATACACTGTAGTTATCAGTCGAAAATTACACAATCACAAGATTTGTGTGGACACAAACCAATATGCCACAATTAAACTTTTGACCGTCTGGTAATCTCCATAGGTAATTTATTTCATATTGCTTGTCACCATTCATATATCCAGATTTGTCACATTGATATTCACATTGAGGCAGTGGTTGCTATATTGATCCATTGCACAGAAAACAAATGAGATTAGTAAACACTGATATGGGGTTTTATGAGTTGTGTCATATAGACACAATGCTGCATTAAGTCATGAGATTTCTACTGGCATCAACCCCAAGTCTAGGACCTCCATTAGAGGAGAGCAAGACACATAGAGTAAGAGAAAGAGTATCAGATTTCCTTACGACAGTCACACGTCTAAATCATTTCTCTGTTGGTTATAGTGTACAGTATCATTTTTAACTCGAGTTGCAGGAGAGAAAGAAAATAGGGGAGGGAGGATATAAATCTTTTATAGATATATTTTTCATTGCTACCACCACAGGAAGGTTTTGTTCTAAAAACATTTTCCGTTAGAATACAACACATTTATGAATATGCTCACAGAGTCACACATTTACAAAAAGTGTTGAAAAGAAGAAGAGGAGGAGGAGAAGAAGAAGAAGAGGAGGAGGAGAAGAAGAGGGATATGCCCTACTGTTGTGAAAAGAGAGAAGGAAAGTGGGTGATGCATTTTGTTTATACAAAGAGAGATGTAAAGGGTAGAGGGTGGATAAGGAAGTGGAGAAAGACTGAGGAGGTGAGGTAAGGACTTTGTATTTACACAGGCAATGGAAAAAGGTGTGTGTGTGTGTGTTTGTGTGTGGGAGGGAGGCAGATGCATCCATCTTCAAAAGGAGTGAGAGAGCAGAAGAAGGGAGGCTAGAGTCCTCTTGAGGAAGAGTGCGGGCAAGGAGACAGGGGAAAGAGGGAGTGAGAGCCTTAGAGAGAGAGAGAAAGAGAAAGAGAGAGAGGGGGGGCATCAGAGGTGCAGAGAGAGGACAGCTGCCAGTCTGAAGAGTGACTGCTCACGACCCTCACTGTGGAAGAGCTTTGAGGATGGCGTTCACCTCTTCAGCCACTGCTGTCAGAGCAAACTCAAACTGCTCCTGAAAGAGAAAGAGCAGGAGAAAGAGACAGAGAGAAAAAGAAGAAAATAATGATTTCAATTGTCACTTGCTTTGCAATAGAAAGCAAAAATGCACCTCATGCTCTAATCTATATTCTCTGGGGGACTGAGATGCTTCTAGCAGGTGAAAGTCCTTCAAGTGTGTGTGTGTGTGTGTGTGTGTGTGTGTGTGTGTGTTTGCAGGTGTGTGGGTGTATGAACATCTGATTTTTTGTACTTCAATGTGTGTGCCTCTGGGAAGCAATTCAGGAACATTTTTCATTGCATTCATGTCTTCTGTGTGTGAGTGCCTGCGTGTGTGTGTGTATGTATGCATCTGTGCTCTTTGCAACACTTTAGATCTGCCAGTCTTTAAATAAGCATCTAACTCAGACTGGAGTCTGAGAGTGACTCACTTTATTTCCCTGCAGGGCTCTGGCCTGTATCGATCGCTTGTCTGAAGACTGACCCCAAAACTAATGTTTGAAATTCCACCCCTCTGCTGGCCATAGACTACTCACAGTGGTGGGTGTTTCAGAGGCTTCAGACGTGGGTGAAAAAAAACTCACAAATACCCTCCAGAAGTAAGTTTATCTTGATTGTTCTTGATTCATAATACAGTTATAAAAGGTCAGAGTGTCGTCGTCATTTTCCCTCCACTAAACAACCCCCAGCCCACAATAAAAAAAGAGGCAAAAATGCATGTTAACAGAGTTTGCCAAAATAATGAAGTCAGATGTTTTTTTTATAAGGCTGCTCTCAAGGCGAGACACAACATTATTAGGCTCCTACCACTAGAGGGAGGCAAACATCAGAAAGAGTTCAAATTAGGTAATTATCAACAACTTATCAAAAAACATTAGCTTATCATTTCAACACTTGCTTCAAATATTCAGTCACATTAAATGTTACATCAAAGGTAAAATCCAACATTTTATGAAATTGTCACATAACATTCCTCCCTGGATTTTTATTTACAATTGCAGCATTCTCTGGCTATAAAATCATTACTCTACTTTTATTCTATTTGGACTTAAAAGCTATGGCAGGTAGTAGTCTTATGTTGGTTCAAAACTGAAATTTCTCTTGTAAAAACACTAAATGTATGCAACTGGATGTTTGATTGAGAGAGATGTGGTTAAAATCAGTGCTTTAATAAAAACTATGAGTGATGCTGTGGTAGCTTGGACAAACATGAATGGCATGGAAAGCCTGGCAGACTCATTTTGCCCAAGGATGTGCTGTAATTGACATTTCCGCGCTCACTCTTTACGCAGAGCCTTAAATGACTCTGAAAGCTTCAGTGCTCGTCATTGGTATGCAGCGAGACGCACCCGCGGTTTGTTTAAACCCATCAAAACAAATTCTCCAGAGAGCACCCCGTCGCTCCGTAATCAGATATTTGAAATTTGTCACGCGTCTGGATAAATGAATTAGATAGGCTACTTTGAGAGTGAGGAAAGCACCGTAAATTTATAAATAAATAAACAGCACCCTGTGGTGATGTACATCTTCACAGACCTTCTACAAAAACAAACTCTCACTGGAAGCCAAAGAAGAGAAAAGGCAGGGGCTGACTAACAAGTCTCCCAGTCGGTTCAGATCGGCTTTGTCACATTGTTTTTATGTCCAATAAATGTGTGATAGCCAGATGATCCATTAATCTAATGAAGCCATGGCGACAAATCCTTGTTGTCCATCTTGAAAGCCTCTCAACTGAGTGAAGCTCCTAGTAGGAGGATTTAAAACGAATCTCCAAGGTAACTACAATCAATGTTGCCTTTCATTTTCGCATGGCAATATATTGACTATGTGACTGTTGAGATAGCAAATTGATTTCATATCCTAAATAATTATGCTAACGCTAGTGGGCTATCCCTGCATGGGTCCGAAAGTGGTGCAGAGAAGTGATTACACCTGAAGCTCCACGCTGGGTTTAATGAACTTGGTGATGTTTAATACACTCCGGTGGTGTACAGTTTGGGGATACCCTTTAGGTTAGATCAGCTAACTAAAACAATGAGCGTACTATAACAGGCATTGGGGAGTGCTTCCCTCAGTATGAGCTAAACCAGTTGATGTGGCCTTCTAACAGTGTATTTGGGCTGTATGTGTGGGTGGGTGAGTGGGTGGGGTTGATAATGTAGGTTGGTAATGTGCTCCTTCTCTGCTCTGCCATCCAATGGTCTGTTTAGAGGCCTCTCTCTATTCCCTCTCGTAGAACCCAAATAAAACAACCAACGCCGGCAATTTGCCCCTCACTCTCCCTCCACTCTGAGAGATATGAACAACAATGGAAGCCCCCAGAACAACCTCCTCCCTCTGTCTGATAACTCTCAGTCTTGTCTCGCCACTACCCTCACCATTTCTTAAGAATTAAAGACAAATCCCTCTATGGGTGAGATGACGCACACACCTCCTCCACCTTCCCTCCCTCCCTCCCTCCCTCCTGCCCTTTGTGCTCAGAGCCCCAGGCAAACTGAAGGGCCTTACCTTTGTCTGCACCATGCTGGGCCTCTGGTCTCTCAAGTGCTCCAGGGTAGCAGCAATATCAATCTCTTTAGCACCTGCAACAGACCGCAAATTGGACTGAGTTCAAAGAAACCCTGTAATCCTGCATGCATCTGTCAATCTCTCTCAACCCTTCACTCTCTCTCTCTCTCTCTCTCACTCACACACACACACACACACACACACACACACACACTCTGGGTATCACAAGGCTAAAAGAAGCATGCAGTGATTGAAAATTATTGCATTCATCCCCTTCAGAAGGTCTGGCAAAGAAGCTCGTTGTCTGTTTGAAATGGAACGCCACACTCTTACAGGTACGTGATGGTGGTGGGGACCTGGGTGCCTAGTGCTGGAGGCAGACAGTGTGGTTTCATGGTTTCATGGGAACGACACTCGCATGTGGGGTTTTTATTGTCTGTGTGGGAGTTGTGTTGAGTGAACGTTAGCCATGCTCATTTCTTTCCCTTCCGAGCTTGTCCAGTAGCTCCGTTGTTCACCCAGCCGCTGTGATGGTCGAGTGACAAAGAGACCAAAATCAGACAAAAGTGATATAAACTCCCGATTAGAAAAAGGACCTCCATTCACCTTTAGCTTGAATGACTTTAACAACTGGACTATTGTTGGGCTCACTCATAAACGAGAAACTACTGGGGGGGGGGGGGGGTGGGCAAAGCTCACAAGGGCTCATTTTAGATTCACTCGTTCCCTGAAAGAAAGGAGACCCCCTTCTCCTCAGAGAGAAGGGATGGAGTGAGAGGGTGAAGGAGAGAGAGAAAGAGAAAGCTAGAATCCTTACAGACCTTTTTTTCCCTCCCTTTTTTCTTTTTTTCCCCCCTGAAAAGAAGCAGAGTGCAGCTGGGTTCCCAACTCAAAAAGTGCTCCAACACTTTCAAGTCTTAAGAAGTGTTGGATTCCTCAGTTTAGGAGGGAGAAGCCTCTCTTCCACAAGAAAAGACTTAGGGAATAAAACAGCATTCTTGAGTAATTTACAATTCATTCTGAGAATTGGGTTTGGGGGGGGGGGGGTGGCAAGAAAAAAACGTCAGAAAAAGAAAACGAAGAGGAGGAGGAGGAGGAGGAAGGAGAGTGGCAGCGTAGCCGTTCCCATCAGCCTTTGCTGCTTTGATCATACAAGTGCACACAGCAAGCAGCAACCTGGGCCCCCTTCTCAGGCCTGACAAAAGGAGAACCAGGGGAGAACCGGCCGAGGCCCCAGCGCCGAGGCCCCTGACAGCCTGGGAAAGGGCCCTCCCAGTGGGCAGAGCCCTGCCCTGCCTTTGGCCTTTGATCTCTCATTATGGAGGGAGGTGGCCGGCACGGTCAGGAGGCCCGAGATCCCACTGACTCCAACAGGCACCGGGGAATGGCCGGGGTCACGGCAGATGCACAGATGACCTGCTCTGCCCAGGGAAGAGGATGGAGGGGGGGAGGAGGTGAAGGAGGCAGGGGCCAAAGGAGGAGGTTTCAGAGGGTGGGAGCAGAGGGCGCGGAGGCCACCCCATTGTCTTCCCGGCCAGTTTCACATGAGCTGGTTTAATTTTATGCAACCCTGCTGGAGGTTGGAGTTTGGGAAGGGGAGAGCACAATTTGTCCGCTGCTAAGTCAGGCTAGACCATGGTGTGAGATCCAAAGACCAGATCTGACCGCATTTCACTAGACCTCTGGAATTACTGTGGTCCTTTTGAAAGATACATGGAGAAATTCTTTATTTTTTTCACTGACTAGAGAGTAAATACTTTCAACACAAAGAAGAAAACAAATCTAAAACCTAAACCGTCAACACCTCCTGAGAGAATTTTCTTCTCCTCGTTTTGTTGGGAATTTTTGTAATTTACTTCAGTTCTCAATCCCTTTCCATTTTTCTCCCTCCATCCCTCCCTTCATCCCTCCATCCCTCCCTCCCTCCCTTCATCCCTCCCTCCCTCCCTCCCTCCCTTCATCCTCCACCCTCTCTTGTTCTCCTCAGATTCTTGAGTATTCAAGCAGGACCCTCAGTCATCCTCTAATGCATTGCGAGACCTTCTGCTGAAAATTGAGGCTTTAGTGTTGCCACGGCAACGCCTCCACACACGCAGAAAAAAGAAGGATGTGTGTGTGTGTGTGTGTGGGGGGGGGGGGGGGGGGGGGGGGGGGGGGGTATCGACTCCCACCTTTAGCCATCTTATTGAGGACCATGTCAATCAGGATGTATGTTCCGCTTCTCCCAGCGCCATCACTGCAAACAATGAGAGAGAGATAGAGAGCAAGGAGAAGAGGGAGAGAGAAAGGGAGTGAGAAAGAGGGAGGGAGAGGGTGTGTGAAAGAGACAGTCTCATTAGTACCACTGGAAAAGAGAAAAAAAGCAGAAACCTGTTTGGCTTCAACATTACAAGAGGGATTGCCTCTCTCAAACAAAAACAAATTGCTCATTTCTTTCCTCTTATTTCAGTGTCCTTGTTTGCTGTTGCATCATTGCCGAGCATTTGAACAATAGTTCTGTGGTAAATAACAACAAAAAAAAGAGTCTAATCCTCCTGGTAGTCTGTTTACTTTGTGAATATCACTGTTTATGAGAGCGAGCCAAGTAAAACCGAGATATGTTTGAGAACTGATGTGACATGACAAACTGTAATTATTCCAATACAAAACAATACAATTATCCGAGTGTGAGCGCCTTAAATAAAATGGCTATTGATCCGTGCTTTAATGAGGAAAGTCAACTGGCAGTGAGACAGCTGAAATAAGAACTGTTTAGGGATGAACGGCTGCTGCCCAGAAATAACTGGGAATCTTATTTCAATACTTTCTTCCTCAGAAAGCATTTCAATGAGTGTGTGTGTGTGTGTGCTGTGGCTGCTGTTGTACACCTTTCTATCACATTTGGATAGAAAGAATTTAAATGTGTTTGAGAGACTGACAGAAAGAGAAACTGAACAGAACAGAAAGAGAGTTGTACATGCATGTGTGGACAAATGAAAAAGATTGTTTTTTGTCCTACTGTATGTCCTTGTGAGTGTATTCTGTGTATCAAGCAAACATTTACAGCTGCCTACAGTCAGTATAATACCAGCGGACAACAAGGCACTTTTACAGGCCTCTAAGCCAACCCCATGCCTCCATATCACACTGCTGTCATACAGACTTGGACACGGCCCTCTCTTCCATTGGCTGCGAGTGCACATCATAACGAGGTGCACATATGTGTCTGCTTTTTAATTGCAGGCTGCAACGCGTGTTAACTGGCGCGCAGAGCTAGCATCCCGCTAATAAAGTCCCTGGCAATCAAACCTCCCAGGCTGCACCGGGCTCAGAAAGCGGATGGTTCATTAATCCTCGGTTACCTATTCCACAGCACACAATCTGGCCTGTGTGTGCAGCCCAGGATGGCTACACTAACCTGCAGTACAGCTGTGCCTATAAACACAGGGCCTGTGTTCAGAACACCCCCTCATTCACTACATAGTGAAGTACATATTGTACATTTTTAGAATGGTAATTCACCACATAGGGCACTACATAGTGTATACTTTTAGAGTGGTAATTCACTACAGTACATAGTGCAGTACATAGTGTATATTTTTAGAGTGGTAATTCACTACATAGGGCACTACATAGGGAATACTTTTAAAGTGGTAATTCACTACAGTACATAGTGCAGTACATAGTGTATACTTTTAGAGTGGTAATTCACTACATAGTGCACTGTGTAGTGAATAAGTGAATGTTCTGAACGTAGGCAGTGACTTGTAATGAGTGTTATACATCTCCAAGCAGACACAACACCAGGGGCAGGCTGTGCATTCAAATGCATGCGGCATGCTATGCAAATCCTTGTAGATGAGAGTCAGGGAAGATGGAGGTACTGGGTTTGATGAGAAGGGGTGACCCCCCTCTTCTGACCTCCGTGACCCCCCAGGAGCGGAGAAGGTCATGCTGCATTATTTAGAGCCGCCCGCTCGGCTAAGACGGGCTCTTTTTTCGAGCGGGAGAGTGCGCAGGGAAAAGGGCATCAATCACAGGCATCAGTCACGACTGCGCGGAGAGGCAGACACTGCGGACGCCATCTGCTCTCTGGGGATGAATTCACCCACACAGAGCCCTGCCCAGCTCCCTGCCTATTGTCTGAGGGTTTCAACACACACACACACACACACACTGTTTTCTGTGAGAATGGCAAATGACTCGTCTCACACACACTGTGAGTCAACTGATGGAATTCAACAGATCCAAATGAAAAGCGCTCTGGAGTGAGATTGTGCCACTGCACATGGCCAATGGCTACAGCCAGATGTGACTGAAGGGGTTCTCAAGTGCTCCAAATCTATCACAGAGCCCAATGGAAAACAATTCAAAATTCTCCCTTTGCATCAGTCGCTGTGTGTGTGTGTGTGTGTGTGTGTGTGTGTGTGTGCTAAGAGGTAGATATACTTGCCTGCAGTGGATTATGACTGGACACGAGCGACCCCGGTAGCACTTGTTAACCTTTCTGTTGTGAGAGAGAAAAAGAGAGAGAGGAAAGGATGCCATAAATGACACGAATGAATGACAAGAATAGGACAACTCACTCCAGCCCCTGCTTCTCTGGCCATGCTATACAGCTCTATCTGGGCTTGGGTTAGGAGTTGAAGGTATTATAAGAAAACTGAAATCAGAGTTTCTTCAAAGTAACCAGAATACATTCCCTGAAGTTGGATCGTCCCAGAAAATTACTTTTTATTGTGAGGTTCATGGCCTACTCATACAAGAGTTTTGTTGACTCCCACACAGTTTTAAATATGCTGAATGGAATTAGACTTTCAGTCTTTTAAAGTATTTAGACTGATCTTCCTCTGCTTGAATGCACACAGAAACAACATCCTATTTGCATACACTTTCAACTGTGATGGAAAACTGTGACCGTTCTTTCCCCTCAATTAAAGTGGCTTGTCAATCAAAATCATCCAGAGACAAAACGAGTGAGCGTTAAGCAATTCAAAGGAATTTGGTCTTTTTAAAACTCCATATTGTGACATGCTGTTAGGGTGGTGATGGATGCTGTGGAGAGGTGGTGCAATCCATTGCACATTAACCCCGCACAATTACCAATGTTACACGCCTGTAAAAGGAATGGTGAGGGTCCACACTTTTAGAACATGCAAACAAACACACACACTCACACACTCACACACACACACACTCACACACACACACACACACACACACACACACACACACAGACACACACACACACACACACTTACACACACACAAGCAATTACAAAATAATGACTACATGGGTTTTGTTTTAATGAAAGCCAATTTCTTTTCTGGTAATTCCAAAAAAATGTACTAATAAGCTGAAAACCACAATGGATACTTTCAATTGGGCAGCTAACCAACAAAATATATAACTCACTTCTAAGGGCATGTTTTATTTAATCTATAAATAATCAACACAGTAGTCTAAATCAATATTGTCAGACAACCGACTGGTTTATATTCCGACTGTTTTTAGCACATAAAACACATGTAAGGGTAATATTTTAACAGATTAAATGTAAAATTGAACAGCAAACCAACATCCAACCGAAAAATAAGAGCGGTTTTTAGCAGAAGGCTGGTTCAATCGTACAACCCATGTGGATTTGTAGGAGCAGTGGCTGGGCGCACCTTCATGCGAGTTTGGGGCAGGTAGGACCGGAGGAGTTAGTGGGGAGGCACGAGAAGGAGCGAGAGAAGTGGGGAGTGGGCAGGAAAACCAAATGAAAAAAAGAGAGGGATACAAGGAGAGAGCGAGAGGAGAGGAGGCAGGGAAACAGCAAGGGCCTGGCTGAAGAGACACAGTCTCCAATGATCACTTTTGTGACTATGCAACTGGACTCATATTACTAGCTGCAACATCACAAAAATGACACTGGCAACCGCTAATTAGCTGGCCAAAAAAGAAAAAAGAAAGAAAAAGAAAAAGGAAAAAAAAAAAAAAAATCAAACCAGAAACAAAAATGTTGTGTTTGTCTCCTAGTCTTTCAGGAGAGTACTGTACGTGAGAAGCCAGAAAGCAGTGCATAGAAACAAGCAAAAGGAATAAGTGCTTTTGTATATAATCCTGGAGGAACCTTAAACTGTAACTGTTGTGAAGTACAAGTGAGAGTTGGATGGAGAAAACTTCATTTCGAATCTCATTTTGCCTTTTGCCTTTGCTCCCTTTATTGAAATAGGTCTGTAAACACAATACAGTGTTTTTGTATGGGTGGATGCAAGATTATCTCCTCTTGAAATCTTCGAGCTGGTTGCTTAATAGCTGCAGTAAGTGAATGGGCATCTATTCAAGTCAACCAAAATCCAATATCCCATCCACCACATTTTGAGAGCGAAAAAGCAAACAGAATTATGAAGAGGTTTTACAATCTCTCTCTTGGACTCAGTTTAATTTCCTCTTCTTTCATTTCAGAGACAGCAGTGAGAAAGAAAGCTTTTTTTTTTTTGCTCACAAAAAAGTGCAAAACAGACAAAACAAACCGTGTGTCCAAACAACCACACACTTCCTTCAAATGTGTGTCTCTGGTCAAACAGTGGAGGTGGTGGCGGCCGATCGAAGCCTGGCCCTCTCCGCTGAGGTATATATTCTCATTTAAAGGGATTTTCGGACTGCTCGCGGTCTGACCCAGGGGAGGCATTACAGGCCATCAGAGCTCGCTCACACACCAACCCGAGCAAACACACTTCATCGGCTTCCCCCCTCTCTCTTGCCCTGCTTTTACGGCTGGACATTTCACATTTAATTGCCTGTTTAAATTAAGGATTGCCATGCAACATGGACAGTTAATTTGCTGCCAAGAGTGTGTGAGTGTGTGTGTGTGTGAGAAAGATAGTGTATGTATGCGTGTGTGTGTGTGTGTGACTGTGTGAGAAAGATAGTGTGTGTGTGTGTGTGTGTGTGTGTGTGTGTGTGTGTGTGTGTGTGTGTGTGTGAGAAAGATAGTGTATGTATGTGTGTGTGTGTGTGAGTGTGTGAGAAAGATAGTGTGTGTGTGTGTGTGTGTGCAGACTGAGGCCTGAAATGGACGGTGCACTGGAGGAGACACCTGCTCTTAGTCAGACAACAACATGAGTAGAGGGAGGAGAGGAGCAGAGGGGGGAGGCAGACTTAACGGACAGAGGGCAGTGGGCAGCAATCACGGAGGGGGGAGTGGTCAGAGTCAGCACACTCCAGCTCGCTCCGGTTAGGGCTCTCATCTGCTCTAGAAATGGCCACCTCACCTGCGGAAGTCCAGCAGGGTCCTGGCCGACTCAGGGACACTCTGGTCCATCCAGGACAGGAAGTGGAACTGCGAGACAGTGCGCGTCTCGTTGGTCTGCACGTTCTTCAGGTAGAAGCTGCGCACCAGGAAGTCCTCGCACCAGATGTGCTCTGACACCAGGTTCACCTGCAGAGGCAGAGCAGTATTGGAGTCCTGGTATCACAGCATCATGTGAAGGACACAATTACACTGTAGTGTTTGACACCGGGGCGCTTATTTCAAATATCGTCTGAAAGTCTTTGCTCTTCAGATATTCTCTTCTTATCACATTCTCAACACATCATTTTGTATAGTGTGTGTGTATTAATGAGTGTGTGTGTGTGTGTGTGTGTGTGTGTGTATGTATTAATGTTAGAAGTTTAAGTTGAAAGAATTTGGCAGACACTTTTGACCAAAGACATTCACTGAATACATAATATCATTCAGAAATATTCAGATTTATAACTTCCTACTCTCCTCCCCCTCTCTGCCTGACACCCTCCTTGACCCATGCGTGCTGTCTGTGACGTACCTCGTAGATGTGGTAGAGGGTGGAGCCCTCATCGGGCCAGTACTGCTGGCACTGCTTGTTGCCGTTCTCCGACAGGGGGGTGAGCATGACGACCACCACACAGCCACTCTCCCACACCATCTAGACACACACATAGACACACACACACACACACACACACACACACAAAAGTAAAACAAAGGTTAATTCCTGAACATTGAAACAAACATTCCTTATTTTGGCCAGCTGAGATGGTGTGGTCATGGCACACAGATAAATGGGAGTGTGTGTGTGTCTGTGTGTGTGTGTGGGGGGGGGGGGGGGGTGTCTGGTGGATGTATTGATCAATACGTTGATGTATTGCATTCCATAAGGAAGACATACTCTCTAAGTGGTTGCGAAATGCTCTTTTCATTACATGATTGCTGATCAAGAAGCAGTCTGAGAGGGTCTGCAAACTCACTGCGTTCGCCTGGCATAACACTCATGCACAATGCGCTCCTAATTCCAGCCATTAGTATAATAGCACTCAATGCTGGTGAGACCCACAGTTACAAATGCAGCCTCTCCGACGGTGGCCAAATCATCCATTCTTGTTTGTCAGTTACACTGCCTATCCCTCAACAGCCTGGTGAGCAGATACTGCTCCATCACAATCTTCCAATCAAGGACTGATTACAGCCGTGCAGACAAGGTGAGAAAGACTCTTCAGCTCATTAATTACAACAATCAGGCAATTAATGGCGAAGCGGCAAATTATAACACAAGCCCAGAGCCCTGGCAGAGTTGTCTAACATTGTCAATCAAAGTGTTTGTCACGAGCGCCCGAGTAAACAGGTCCGACATTACATTCTGTCGCACTTCCTGATAAGATTGACCATCATCAGTGTGTTTACACGTCAGTGAGGGGGGGGGGGGGGCGCGTTCACTGTAGCAATTTTGCCGCCAAAATTGAACATGACATTTAGCGGCTAAAGGGACGGGCTGAGTGGAAACCTCTGTGTGAGTGAGTGAGTGCCATCTGTCTGTCGCCAGAGCGAGGCTGGTGTGATCAGAGGCGTCTGCGCCTGGCTTGCTCGCCTGCTCCCATAGCTCACGGCTGACAGCGGCGAGCTGGAGTAACTGGTAGCGCTAAAGCTAGCAGCCTTCACGCTCTGCTCCATTTCCCCGTATCACACTTTAATGTGTCCTTGGAAGATCTAGGGCCCCACGGAGGCCATTAGCAAAATGAGGAAAAAACACTGACTTTTATGAGCACCATAAAAATACAATGGTCCTGACCGTAAACTAATCACACACGCACGTGTGATGTATCCCCACAGAGACATTAGCAGAGATGTGCCAAGATGACATGCCGCACAATAAAAGTGCCAATCCCCACAACCAACCAAAAAAAAAGCTACGCTATTTTAAACATATACCTATCTACATATGACACAACAAAATAATTTCATCTAATCTAATAAGGTGGGAAAACAATACCTCTCATTTATCTTTTTACTTAGACTTTTTATGTTACATTCTTTTTGGCCTTTTATCCTCATAGAAAATCTTTGGAAAAAATCTTCACACTGATATCTTTCCCATTCTGCCTTTCAGTGTTTCAGAATCCAATGTCAAGGCAGAGAACCATGCAAACAGGTTAGCGCACTTGGCTGTGTTTCTGGCTCAGCCTGTCATGGCCCTGTCTTTTCTGTCTCTGTGTACGCTGGGCAAAAAATGGTGGGGCCTTTCATGTCTCTTCCGCTAGTTCAGAAGACGATGAGTCACATACCATTACAAGGCTTTCATAAGCCTACAGAAATGTTTGTGTCTTTTAAGACTTACCCACCTAAATGAACTCTAACTAAATACCTTTTCAGAGAGAGAATTTAATTTGGCGGATATAGCTATAAGGGTTTGACTAAATGAATATGTTTAGATATTCTGAGCATTTGGAGTATCTGGATGCAGAAAAAACAATTTGTGTAGGAGAAGAAACTGCTTAACGCCCAACATAGTCGATATAATCCGGCTAAAATGTCAATAGTGCGCTGGAGATGGATAAGGCTTACTCAGGTGCAATGAAGGAATTGTTCAAACAGGGAGACAGACATGCTGAGAGAGAAAGAGAGAGAGAGAGAGAGAAAGAGAGGGTGGGAGGGGGAGAAGAAGAGAGAGAGGGGGGGGAGAAAGAGCACAGGAGAGTGGATTGAGGGAATGGGGAGGAAATAAGGAGGACAGGAGTGGTGGATTAGGCAGAGATTTGGGGTTCGGGTGGCTGAGTGAGTGTGTGTGTGTGCGTGCGTGTGTGTGTGTGTGTGTGGGGGGGGGGGGGGGTTCTAGGCCCCTGTGGGGATTAGACAGAAGCCCAACCTAAAGAGAGGTCTCCTTCACCTCCCTCCATTAGCCTGTCCTGCCCAGCCTCCATTTGGGCCTCTTTCTGATGCGGGGGAGAAGGGGAGCACCATTTCAAATAATGAGCACTATTAACATAACTCTCAGGCCGGATAACAAAAAAAAGAAAGAAATAGAAAGAGAATGCCTCATTATGAATAGTTGTAGAGAAGGTTGCATTAAAAAGTTTAATCATTACCAGTTAGGTTTTTATCACTTTTATTTTATTGAAATGCGTGTGCAGGGAGGATTCAACTGTGCCTAATTTGCAGGTAAAGAGTTAATTCAATTTAGATAATGGATATTTACTTGTTAATTGACAAAATGGCAGCGATGAAAAAAAACAAACAAACAATGATGATAAACTTTTTTGTTGTTGATGTTTGCACAAACAGGCAATTAATTGGAATAAAAAATGACAAAATCAACACATTAAATAGACAGCCAACCAGTTCAATCAAAGTGCACTTTTCAAACAAAGGGCTAACACAATGGAGAGATCGAATCATAATTGAAGTGTTAACATGGAGACCTGAATTTCAGCAGCACAATCTCATCCATTAGCGAACAACACAACACTGGTGCAGCCGCTCTCCGAATGAGCCACATTTGTGGGCACAAGGACTACAAGGTCAGAACACAAGCCAGTCTCCCTCTCTCTCTCTCTATACACACACACACACCTGAACAAACACACACACAAGTGCAGACACACAGACATGCACACACACCTTTTTAAAACGACCATTCTTCCACTGCCTGCCCACCCACGAGACCAGCTTCTATAGCAGACCAGGGGACCATCTGGTGTCGTGGTCTCTTCAACCTGCGCCTCTGTTTCTGCAGTGGGCAGCAATGGCTCCTCCACAGCAGATGAGCGGCCTGCACTGACTGGACCTAATTAGCCTAATATGTTTCCATAAGACCTGCGCTGGATAAGGCTGGATAACGGCAGCGCTCCAATCCTCTCTCCACAGTATCAGTTTCAGCCGGGGCTTATGACGTCCGACAGTGCGCTCCATAATAACCGAATGGACGGACAGGCCAATATCGGGAAGTGGGCATTAGTCACATCCTGTTGGAGGCTTGTGCCCTGAGTTGTAATCGATGAGTGTAGGGGTCCGTGAAAAACAATGGGAGATTTATTTAACCAAAGCCAGGTGTTTGTGTAAATGGAATGGATGATTTCATCGCTGTAGCATTTGATTAAAACCGAAAGTGATATTGATCGATCAAAGTCTCATTTGCTGTCGTATGCGCATTATAATGAACAATGGCACTAGGGATGATTGATTGCATAAAGATAATTACTAGGCTTTTAAACGTAGGCCTACTCTGTTCTTGGATGAACATTACTCCATCAACAGACATATTTCACATATAGCACATGAAAGCTATGTCCAGTTTTATCATATGTAAAGTATGTAAAGGGAAACTCTATGTAATCCATCAGTAGCCAGGTTCAGTGACTGACATAAATGCAAGAGCCTTCAGAGAATATTGTATTTTTTGTATTTATGCATGCACTGTATGAAGGACTTGTTTCAAGGTGAGGCTTACCTGCCAAAAATCAGCCACAGTAGAAGGCAGTGGACCTTGGGCAGAGATGTAGGCAGGGTTACGAGGATCATGATCCATCTGAGAAAAGAGAGAGAGAGAGAGAGAGAGTTAAAGAGAGATTAACACCCTTTCATTAGAATCCAGTTATTGTGGATGACTGATCAGTAATCAATAATCTCACACGCTCTCACACACTACAATGGTCAGCATTTCACAAAGGTTGATTATCTCACATGACATGCCACACACACATTGCATGGTCTGGTCCCAAATATATATACCTGTAGATTGTCTCTAATTATCCAAGACAAAGTGTACCCTCACTAGATTTACTTAAAGAGGAGGCACATGTTTGTATGGCTTGTTTTCAGAACTTAAAATAAAAAACAAATATGAAGTGAAATATGGGATGTATTTATCTTTGGCTCTAACCACCTGTCAAATCAACACATCCTTCATCCCTCGTTTCCCCAGAGGCATTTACGGCCTCTTTATCTTTCTGTCCAATTAGAAACATCTAGAAAGAGGATTCCTGACCACCATAATGGCTTTTGGCACTTCAAACCAATCACAACCTCTCTGCAACACTTTTCTGTCATTTTGGGCATTTCTTAAAAAAAAAAAAAAAAAAAAAAGCCTTGTCTCATGTGATAACGTACCAGTTGTCAAATCAACAAGTCATCAATGTCAATGATGAAACTGGGTGCAACAAATAAGCATCCAAGAACGTGCGTGTAATCACAGATGGATCATCAGAGCCAAATCAAAGATAAATAATTAGATAAGACCTCAGAGAAATCAGCCGAATAGCCACTAATGAGTAGAGCACCTATACTAGCATACTTTTCCCCCCTTTCACTTACTTCATCCTTCATCCCTCCATCCATATTTCTTCCCTATGTTTCCTTTGTCTCCCTCTTTCTCTCTCTGACTCTTTCCTTCTCTCAGCATGTTTATTCTTTCATACATCTGATTACAACTTACCAGAGATACAGTGTGACATTAGTACACACAAATATTGATCAAACTCTCAGCAAGGATATACACTGCTGAAAAAAAAAATGAAGGGAACACTTACAGTTTTCCACAATTGTAAAAACACATTTTTTGAAACCTTCCACCCTTTTCTCCATTCTCAAACTACATTCACAGAATGTCTGACAGTTCTTGCAAAATAAAAACACACTTGCCTCAAAGGTTTTACTTGTGCTCAGAACCAAACAGTATCAGAGTACCGATCCAGTGTATGATTGAAGTGTTCCCTTAAGATATGATTGAAGGGTTCCCCTTTTTTGAGCAGTATATGTGTGTGTGTGTGTGTGTGTGTGTGTGTGTGTGTGTGTGTGTGTGTGTGTGTGTGTGTGAGTGTGTGTGTTTGTGTACGTATGTGTGTGTGTGTGTGTATATGTGTGTATGTGTTTGTGTACGTGTGTGTGTGTGTGTGTGTGTGTGTGTGTGTATGCCTGTGCTTACATGTGTGTGTCATCAGTATGCAGACCAGCGAGCTGTTAGCTGCAGACAGTAGGCATCCTCCCTGTCTCTCCTGCTCTCCAGCGTTCTCCTTAAGCCCTTCAGCCTGAACGCACAGCCAGTAGAAAACCCATTATGCCGGCACTATCGTAACGGCGGCAGACACCAGCGCTTCAGTCAGTCTCCCTGACTGCCTGTCACATGGTGCAGAAGACGGCTCGCGCTGACGCGTCCCCACCCTAGGGTGCCCATGCTAACCTGTCTGCACAGCAGTGTGAGGAGACGTCGATGAGTTTAGACTGGAGAGTCTTCTCTGCACCTCACTTGGCGTTCTCTTTTAGGATTCCCCTATGTGTATTTGTGAATAGTAGACACTGACTTTGTCTTTTCTCTGTGTGTGTGTGTGTGTGTCTGTGTGTGTGTATGTATGTGCTGGGTGTTGTCTAAATGGTGTTGGTGTGTATTTCTGCGATTTCAATATCTCTTCTCATCTCTGACAACAGATGGAGGTGACTGACACACCAGTTGAGAGACTGACTCTGAGGGGAGTGAATATTTACTGACTAAAGCGGCACAGTCTTCTCTGCCCGCTCTTCAACCTTTAGATGAAGCAGCATTTAGTGCAAAAAGTCAGCCGCGCTAAAAAGTAGCGCTTGTGTCCATTAAGAGCATCGAGCCCAATTACGGATGCCCTCTTCTGCCATTTGATTGAAACATTTTACGTGCGTGTGTGTGTGAGTGCTGTGTGTGTGTGTGTGTGTGTGTGTGTGTGTGTGTGTGTGTGTGTGTGTGTGTGCGTGTGTGTGTGAGTGCTGTGTGAGTGTGTGTGTGTGTGTGTGTGTGTGTGTGTGTGTGTGTGAGAGCTGTGTGTGTGTGTGTGTGTGTGTGTGTGTGTGTGAGAGCTGGACTACACACACCAGTCTCACTGTGCTTTATCTCCATGTTCCCCCTCTCTGAGCGCAAGGCTTTTAAACGCTGCTGTGTGTTGGATGGCCAGGGCCCTCCGTGTGCCCCTCCCCTCCCCTCCCCGTGTTCTAAACGCCTGGACGACTCTGAGCACCACCGGAGAGCCTCCTTCACAGCCCACACCAGCAGAAAAAACACTACAACTCCATTCATCAAATATATATAAATACATCTCTCTCTCTCTCTACACACACACACATATATACACATATATATATATATTGACCTATCGGCACCATCGTTCAAGAAATGACTTATGCCAGCAGGATGGTGATAGAGAACACTTTAATCATGACTAGGTGGAAGGCAGGAGTTAGGGAAAGCTCATGACACAGATCCACTTATTACTCAAAATGAAATTCGTCATTGCTTCAGAATCCAGCTATTTTGTTGGAACACAAAGGCCAGAGCACAGAGTGTGCAGGGGGGAGTGGATGTGCTGCACTGCAGCGCTCAGGGTTGCTTCCATTGTCTTCTGATCGGTGAGAGTGCAGAGCCGGGGCTAGCCTTGGTCACACACTCTTATTCTCATGACCAGTGTGTGTGTGTGTGTGTGTGTGTGTGTGTGTGTAATTGGTGTATACGAGTGTACTAGTGTGTGAAGTGTGAGATTTTTCTAACCAGGCACTCAGGCCGGCAATATTCCACCTCCCTGCATGGTGTACAGCAACGGGGGGAAAAAAGCAGCGAGAGGTTGAGAGAGAGAGAGCCAAATGAGCAGGAGGAGAAAACAATAGAGATGGAGAGAGAGATGGAGAGAGAGATGGAGAGAGACGGAGAGAGATGGAGAGAGATGGAGAGAGAGACGGAAAGAGATGGAGAGAGAGATGGAGAGAGAGATGGAGAGAGACGGAGAGAGATGGAGAGAGACGGAGAGAGAGATGGAGAGAGAGACGGAGAGAGATGGAGAGAGAGATGGAGAGAGAGACGGAGAGAGATGGAGAGAGAGACGGAGAGAGAGATGGAGAGAGAGATGGAGAGAGAGACGGAGAGAGAGAGACGGAGAGAGAGAGAAAGGCACGGCAGGAGAAATCAACTCGGAGTGTAAAAAAGCACTAAAGGTGAATGAGAGGACGTTTCGCACAGCTCTCTGGTGGCCATCGAAAAACAAAAGCATCGGAGTCCCCTCGCGACTCACCCCGCCCAGGACCACCGCCATCACGACTCCCTTGGCGAGCACGAGGTTCGCACGGCTGCCGTCACTCCCACCTATCCCCTCTATAGTTCTCGCCAAAGAATGGGAACTCCAACTGAACAAAAGGCGACCGAAAAGAGGAACGCGAGAAATAAACCATCTAATTTGGCATCCGCAATTACGGTGAATGACAACCCCCATCATTACTCCATACTGTAAATGGATACAATTGTTCGCCACAACCTTAATTGTTGGAAGGGAGCAATTTAAATATAAGAGCAATTATAGCTGTGAACGATGATGACAGGAAGCATGTTCCAGGCGGTCTCTGATGGCCTGTTCGGCGGTTTATGAGCGGGCCTATTAAAGCGGTGGCATTAGCAGAGAGACTCGGAGATCATGTCTGCAACTAAAATCTAATGACTGTAAGTAGAGGAGGGTGCTATTTTGAGAGTCAATCAAACTAAAGCACCACAGTCCTCTGACTCCAGGTTGGGTCTAACCAGCATCCATAGAAGAAGACAATAGTGTGTTAAAGTGTAACTTTCAAACTCTAATGGGGAGACTGGTATGTTATGTGCTCTCCTAGGTGATTTAGAATTCTGCTGTGATTTTTATTTATTTATTTATTAAATAAAGAGTATCGGCACTGTGAAAGGGGCAGATTGCATCTGCCTGCTGTCTGCTAGACCTGTGAAGTGCCCGCAGCAGGACCTCGCTGTGGACGAGAGCGGCTTCCTGGGCAGAGTGGTGAAAGGTCAAACTGCTACATCTCCAATCTCACTTGTTACCACGACAACATCAAAATGGGTTTCTTTTGAGAGGCACTCTTTCAGGTTGCTCTAAGTGAGTTTGTAAGTGTGTGTGTGTGGGTGTATCTGTGTATGTGTGCAAGAGAGAGAGAGGCCTTTGTGCTTGTGGGGATGTGTGTGTGTATGTATGTATGTTTGTGTGTGTGAAGAACAGATGAAAGTGCAAAGAGTCCAAAAGGTCACAGTGTCATCCATTCCCCCTCAGACCTCACAATTCTTTTCAAGAAGGTTCACACACTCACACATACAGTACTCACACACAGAGCCACACACTCACAGAGCCTTACAGAGAGACATACAAACATAAAGATGGACAGAGGACACAAAAGCTCTTAAATGATTCAGTTTTGCCCCCCCCCCCCAAAAAAAAACCTAATGAGGAGAAAGCTATAATGCTGACACACGTAATTACCCCCCCGCCATTCCAACTACCCTGCTAACCCCCCCCCCCCCCCCCCCCCCCCCCACACACACACACACTAGCCCTCTCCTGTTGTTGTGCTGTGTGTAATTACCCCCCTCAATATCCCCCCACCCCACTTGCCTCTCTAAATCAGCCATCGCTACAGCAGCTCTGCGTCTGATTAGCACCGCGGGGGAGCTGGGCGCTAACTCCCTCTCTTCCTCTTGCCTCTTTTGTCTTCCTCTCAATGAAGCCACCTCCCCAACAGCAAGCTCACCACACCCCTCCACCCACTCCCTCAACACACCTCTCACACCAAAAAAAGACCACAAAAAAGAGAGAAGGTGTGTGTGTGTGTGTTTGTGTGTGCGTGTATGTGTGTGTGTGGAGGATGGGGGTGTTGGGGTTAAAACCAATGCAGAACAATTCTTGCTCAAGCTCCCTAGGTCCACCTCGATCCTCTGTCCTCCAGCGCAATTACCCAGAGGCTTATTGATTATTGATGACTTTGCGATTAGTTTCTCGAGGAGAGCATGGAAGAGAGGAGAGGAGAGGAGAGGAAAGGAGCATGGTTAGAATGGATACACAGATGGATGGATGGATGGACAAGTGGATGGATGAGTGGCCTTGGATTGCCTGGTTCTTTAATAAGCACTTGTTTGTGCAGCCTGCCATCAAATCCCCCTCCTGGCCGCTGTAGGGCCCGAGCCTGTGCAGATTTGAAATGCATAGCTTCCTGTTCTTTTAATGGAATCTCTCCCACTCTCCCCTTCTGCTCCTGATCTCCTCCAGCCAAATCATAAATAGCATATATATATATAAATATATATATATATAAATACATAATATGTATGTATTTCTACCCCAGTTTTGCTACAGCTTTGAAAAAGAAAAACTTAAGCACTCAAAGCCCTAAAAGGAATTTGGTCTGTGCAATAGCAAGGTCTCTCTTTTGTCACGGCTTTCTTTCCCTCCTGTCTCGGCTCTGTTTCTGTCTGTTGTAAAGAAGGGGTGGCCCTGAGAGCGCGCTCGGTGTGCGGCCAACATGTGCACTTCTCGCCGTGAAATCGGGTCTGGCAGCTTTCCACCCCTTTTTCGCTGTTTAAAAGGTAAGGCTCATCTCACGAGACGAGGCGCCGATCCGCCCCTGAGCCGGGGCAGCGGAGGAACAAAGGCGGCAAGATCAATGCCCTGATGAATAAAATATCACATCCCAAAAATAAATAAATAAATAAAATACAAAAATCCCTTTCATTGCAATTCCATCTCAGCTGATACGGCAGAGATCATCCTTCAGGCTTATAGTGGCGGTAGTCATTTCACATAAGTTTGGCAGAACGTACGTATGAAACTGATAACAATGGCTGAGTTATCTGAATATCACTGATTGCCAAAATGCATCTTAAGAAAGCAATGGGCAAAAAGAAAGGAAGGATGAAAAACAAAAAAAAGATAAAAGATGAAGGGAAGAGAGTAAAAGCAGAGGGAGGGCACAGTTGCTGGCAGTCTTGCTGCTACACATGCTGCTACTCACAATGGGACTGGCGTTGATGTAATCTGAGTTGCTGTGGTTGTTCTCAGGCTTCAAGGTGACTCGGGAGTGATCGTCTGAAATGGAAACACATAATTTTAGTACTTCTCTCTCTCTCTCTCTCTCTCTCTCTCTCTCTCTCTCTATGATTCCTGTGTTCCACGCCCTCGCACTGCATTTGGTGGCAACACTTCATTTAGGAGGAAGCAAGAGCACCGTCTCCTTTTCTGAGCTCATATCGGTGAATATCTCCACTTGAGCTAGAAGGGAGCGTGCAGAAAGGCATTGCTGCATAATCAATGCTTCTCCAATCCCAGCGAGCTCCCAACTCCCACCTCATCCCCCAAAATCTTCCTCACCACTAGATTTCACACTCAAAATGGCCTCTATAAAGATTTTTTTTTTTTCTTTTTTCCTCAGCGCAGCTCAGCGTAACAACTCGGTGGGTGTACGACGACTACATCTTTATTATGTCTTCTGGACCCCAAAGACTCCATGTTCTGGACCCCAAAGACTCCATGTTCTGGACCCCAAAGAGCCCAAGCCTACAATTTACAGCAGGGTATTTTTCACACTCTCAGTCGGGCTTTGAGCACATGTTTTGTTAACCCAGGGCAGCTCAGTTTATAGAGGTCAGTGGGTTGCTAGTGCCCTCAATGGCAGCTCAGCTCAAAGACCCCCAGCAGAAGCTCAGGACTCAGCAGGTTGTGTCTTTTTGGAAAAAAGGCGGTTTGGGGGGAGGGGGGCTGGAGGAGATGAAGAGGGGTGAGAGGAGGGGCTACTTACAGACGAGGACCCCGTTGGGTCGGTTCCGCTGGGCGTTCTGCGTCTCCTGGCCCACGACGGAGGCGCCCGGCTCAGCCTGGTAGCTGCAGAGAGCCTCCCACTCCTTCTCCAGACGGTTCTTATTCTTCAAGTGGTCCTCCATGTAGGACTGGAGAGAGACAGATGCAGAGAGAGAGGGAGGGAGGGTGAAAGAGAATGAGGTTAGAATGTCACAAGAACAAAACTCTCACTGGCAAACACTTTCTAAAGTACAGAGCATAAAAAACGTCTGTGCCACAAAGATTAGACACTGGGAGACACACTTACATCTAAGCAAAGAAATCATTTATTTTGATTATATGATTTGACGCAACAATACACTTATATAGCTGAAAGCTATTTCAGTTGTCCATTGTGAGGACCACATTAACACAGCTAGGTTGTCTGGAACCAAGAATTGTATTGAAATGTGTGTGTGTGTGTGTGTGTGTGTGTATTTGTATTATTATATTGAGTCTGTTTTTTGTGAATATAAGCGTCTCCTGCCATGAGTAGACGCATTGTGAGGCTCCTGGTCCGACCTCACCATTCCCACCGGCCCCAGCGGCCTGCCTCGCCGTACACGGCCACAGAGCCTCTGGACGCACGTCAGCCCACTGATCCCCCCACTTACGCCACCCCAGGCAGCAGCCGCAGACAGCTAATCCCGCACCTCTGCGCTATGCATGAGCACGACACCACCGGTGAGAGAACGACAGAGGGAGAGAGAGAGAAAGAGAGAGTGAGGAAAACAGATAGAGAGAAAGAGAGAGGAGGGGTGGGGGGGTGGGAGACGGCCTGACAATCGCAATTAAGACTCCTGAAAGGTCCGTCTGCATCCACGCGTACTTCAGGGGTGCTTCAATCACCCCTTTCACTGCTTGCAAAAACGCTGATAAGATTGTCTGCGTCTAAGCCGTCTCCCCGAGAAGACCAAATTGAATTGAATTCACCAGAGACAAAGAAGGGAGGGAGGAGGGAGAGAGAGAGAGAGAGAGAGAAAGAGAGCGAGGGAGAGGGAGATTGTGACAGAGAGGGAGGAGAGGGAGAGAGGGAAAAAGGGAGAGAGGGAATAGGAGAAGAAAAGAGAAGGAGGCTTGTTTGACAGAGCTGTGGGTGTGGCGCGTGCACATATGTGTGTGTGTGTGTGTGTGTGTGTGTGTGTGTGTGTGTGTGTGTTGTGAATGTATACTGGTTGCTGGCTTGATGTTCAGACTCCCTGTCCTCCTCTAAGGTCACTGCACACACACACAGTTCTGTAGCAGTGCTAGACTGTGTTAGTGGATTGCACACTCATCACCTGATGTTGGGAGGGACCCTCTGTGCTTGCCTTGGAAAGCTATCCTCAAATGCAAAAAAGGGAGCCATCAAACGAAACCCTCACCCTCACACAAAACCTCAAGAGCAGCACCTTCACAGATGGATCCACAACAACATACACAATATCCCCACCACACCCAAACACACACAACCCACACACACACAACTTGATTCATAGTTGATTAGTCGTTCTGTCCAAGACTCAACAAAGCCCTCTGTCATCATAATAGTTAGGAGCGACAGCACTCAATCAGCCTAATAGTGCTATAAACCCTGATGTAAACACGCTCAAAGGCAGCAAAATAAGCTCTTAGAAATGCATTGAACTGTAGGGCAGGAACCACATAAGACATGTGATGTTTACATCCTCCATTCAATGGGCCGTATATTCTGTCACTATTTCTTTCCCTCTCTATCTCTCTCTCTTTTTCATTTCCTAGATAAGTCATATCTTAGAAGATTATGCTTCATATGACAAGCAACTTAATAGAAGGCTATTACTGCCCATGTTGAATTCATAATTTAGTAAGGGGAAATGACTTTGATTAAAAAGCCTTGGTAGCGAAATAATGAGATTAACCTCCTCTGGATGAAAGGAAAAAAAAATACATTCTTTAATTCGCCCACTGTCCCTGTTTCTGTTGAAGCCACCACTGCTACGCTAGCCAGTGGCCTAATCACCTGTGTTCTCATTAGCTATTTTTACTCACCTAAGCCGAAGGTTCAGCTCGAGCCTGCTAGAGATGACCTCATGTGGAATTTGGAGAAAGGTCTCTATTTGAGAGTGTTATATATCAACACCATGTGTTTTCATTCTAATTCGGCACAAAAGTCCTGCACACATTTACATTCAATGACAAAATGTTTTTATTCTTACTAGTGGCAAAGTTTACTTTACTAGTCATTACTTTACTAGTAATTTTTTCTTTCATCCAGAGGAGGTTAATCTCATTATTTTAAGACTGAGAGGGTGCCTATTATTGCCCCTATGTCCATCTGTCATCTACTGGTCAACACACCTGCTTTGTAAGCTACAAATTTGCTGCAGAAATACTAAGTGCGTACAGACCAAGCTAATACATCTGATCTGACCATTTGTAGTTTTGTGTTGAATGGGGAGGGTTGGGATTTGCTGGAATGCACACACACAGCATGGTAATCCTCCACTCAACAGAGCAGGTGCCTCCTTCAAAACGCTTTCAACTTCAGCGGGAAAAAAAGCCCCTCAAGATTACCTTTAACATCAGCTTGATCTGAGCTCATATAACACGAAGCAAAATGATCCTTCACTCCATTGCCTTGAATCTCTGGGTTCTTCGATAATATCAAAGATGCCCCCCCCACCCCAAACAAAACAAAATGGTAGCCTGCTTTATTTCTCTGGGGAAGGATTCCCCCCCCCCCCACCACCTCAACAAAGCCTGGTGGTGTACAGAGGCTTGGCGCGGGATAGGCGCTTACCTGCTGTCCTTTGTTGGCGCTAGAGTAATAAGGTTTAGGGGGAGAAAGTGTAACAGAATTACTGCCAGCCAATCAGTAGGCCTAGATGACGGGGGTGTCGGAGCCAACTCCCCCTAATCCCCTTAAACAAGCTTCACAGAGGAGGGGAGGGGAGGGGGTTTGGGACAGGGGGGTTTGGTGGAGCACAGACCTGGGAATAGTGAGTGCTTGGGGCAGGGAGACACAGCAGCTGAGGTAATGGCGGCGTGGTAGTGATGGTGGTTGTGGAGGGTCTGGAAGGAACAGCCTCGAGAATAAGTGATTGGTGCTGCTGCTGTGTCCACAGAGAAATAAACACTGTGTGTCCATTAGTGTGTGTGTGTGTGTGAGCGTGCATTAGTGTGTGTGTGTGTGTGTGTGTGTGTGTGTGTGTAAAACTGCGTGAGTGAATTCATCAATGTGTGCTACTGGGGGAAAGAGAGGGTGCATTATTATCCATATTTATGAGCTGAGACAATCAAGGAAAGAGAGACCACAGCATTCTTCGCAATTAGCCATCGACTAAGTCATCAGCCAGGTAGGGTTCTTTTTTTTTTGGCAGAGGGTCTTTATTATTCATTTTCTCACCTTCATTGTCTTTAAATATATATTTCATGTCATGATTCCCCCTCTGCTCAGCTCAGGAAATACATGAAAAAAAAAAACTAAATAATAGATAAAAGCATGTGCTGCCCGTGGGTCCTTATTGATTTTCTGTGGAAACAAATCAGCACACAGAGTTCACAACAATGTCTGGATATCAAAGACAACCACATCAGAGCTCACCACATTTCTGTGGGGCCAGGGTAAGAGGAGCAGGAGAAAAGCTTGCTTAGAAGATTGCTTTTTTTATTTTAAAAAACGTGTTATAAAAAAACGCTGCAGAGTGCGAGAGAACTGGGAAAAATAAACCGCCTTGCTTCCCAAAATGAGCTACTTGGAAGACACTGGCATAAAGCAGTGATAGGTCTCTGTTAATCTCCGGTAAACCTGCTTACACTTAATGAATTCTACGATCTAATAAAACACGCTTTAATTGCTCCTGCTAGGTGCTGGGCACAGCACTGCACTTCATGGAGCTGTGCTTTCACAGCCATGAGCCAGGGGTGCTCTCCATGGTCCTGAAAGACCCACGTTCACTACAGGCTCACCAACACAGGAGACTTGACAGCAAGTCTGTAGCTGCTGCAGAATGTCCTGCACTACAGCAGTCAGGTTTACACACCAGACTGACCTGGGAACAGCTACCACACATACTCACACAGCCCCACACACACACACACACACACACACACACACACACACACACACACACACTGCCAATCAAGACCCATGTTCAGGCAGACAGACTCAGATGGTGGGCCTTTATTCAGGCATGCTGCGCAGAAGAAAAGCCCCAGCAGGTCTATTCATAACCTCCATCTTAAGATCCCGACATGAAAGGGGGGCAGGGGGCTGATCAGAGGTCTCATTTTTCATATGGAGGATGTAGGGAGCCGCCAAGATAGGGCGGAGATAAATGACCCGCGACAGAGCGGGGCCCCCGATAACAGGCAGTATCTGAGAACAGCAGTCAGGTGACGCCCCGACTCCCTTGTGAAAAGAGCGGGAGGAAAAACACACTCTGCTGGGATCAGACGCTGACCGGACGCGTCAAAAGACCCCGGTCACATAAAGTGTGAGAACGATGGAGAATGAGCTCTATAAAAGCCTATTTGGAGTTTTCATGGGGACTTCTGTAAAGAGAGTGCTCTCAGTCTGTGAGAGTATGTCCCGGCGCCTTGCGGTGGTTTTAAACTTAGTTACGCAACCTCGCAAGAGAGAGGTGACACCTGCCTGAGGAAGAATATTCATTGTGAGGGGAGATAAAGTGAGGAAGAGGAGCAGAAAAAACAACAACAACATCCTGTCCCTGAGACAAGTGTGACAAAGAATATGATCTTCCTTTGTGCAATGAGTGGGTGGGTGTGTTAGGGCTTTAGAGACATGAGAGTGCCTGTATGTGTGTGTGTGTGTGTGTGTGTGTGTGTGTGTGAAACAGAGTGAGGTGTTCTATTTAGAAATATATATTCATCATCTAGTTTAGCACAGCAGGTGGCCCAGGGAAACCATTTGAGTGGGAGTTTGAAAGTGAG
>NC_055973.1:26928303-26948303 GCF_018492685.1 Alosa sapidissima
CCATCGCTGAACTGCGACGACACGCTGTTGATGCGCGACGTGTGCGACGTGTGCGACGTGTGCGCCAACGGCTCTGGACGCTCCCCGCCATCCGACCGCTCAGACGTCTGCACTGCCATTCGCTGCCGACACAAGTCCTGCCCAGGGAGGAAGAGGAGGAGTGAGGAAGATTGGTCACTTGAACAACAGCCATTCCAGCTATACCACTGATACACATAGTAGATTGTGTATCACCTTTCCCTTCTATCATCAATCATCTCAAGACATTGCTTTTGAAATCAGGCATTAAGACATCACCACAAATCTGTTCGATCATTAATAATAATATCTTGGATGTATGGGTGTAATGTCTGGGGGACTGATGAAGATCTGCAATAACATTACTAATCAGATTCATGCCTGATCGCACAACGATATTTAATCAAAACAACCCGGGGGGACAAAGATCATATGCATACAGTCGTATGGCTAATGCATACAATAGATCATACTTACTGGAACATGCCATTCCAAACTAGAATAGATATCGCCGTTTGGCTAACCACGGAAGACAGTTTTACCCATTTGTAATTTAGGTCTGTATTGATCAACAGCACTGCAGAACGCTTAGTGCACCATCCGAGTAGACAGATGAGTAATAGGGTTCTATGGGCAGTTTCATAACGTTATTCCAGCACTAATCTTCAGCCATCGACTACAAGTCACCTCAGACGTGGAAGAACAAACCGAGTCGTGTCCAGCCCCGCCACGGCGGCCACTGAGACGCAGGTTGCAGTCACGGGCGAGTTGGCGCGCTATAATTTTCTAAAGATCCGCTCTGAGTCAAAAAAAGAGGACTAGAGCAGGACGATTAGGACGAGAGGAGCGGGCTGGGAAGGGCTAAGAAACCCTGACAGCCTCTCAAAAGCTTCTGGCCTGCAGGCCAGGCAGGTCAAGTCGACTCGGCCTCTGACAGGTATGGAGTTAGCCGCAACTAATGGCAGAGAAACCAACCAGGAGCTCCAGCACAGAGAGAAACCCCCGAGTCCACCGGGCTCATTACGGTACAAGACATAGCACGTCTCTACACAGCCTACTATATATATACATATATATATATACATATATATAAATCTAATGTGCTTGAGCCTATGATTTGATGAAGAGCAGAGGAGATGTGGGTTTATTCCTGATGCTAGGATATCACCTTTTTATTAACTGCAGCTCTGAATCTCTTTTTGTACACTCCTTGTCTGCTCCCCATGATGGTTCTCTCTGGGTGCGTTCAAACACAAGAGTGTGTGTGTGTATGTGTACATGTGTTTGTGTGTGTGTGTGTTTGTGTGTGTGTGTATGTGGGGGCGAGGGGGGTGCAGCAGTGGAGTCACAACGGCCAGCGTCGCTGAGACCGATGGACTGCGGTTGCCACGGTGATGGCAGCCAGCCAACGGGCTGAGACCGTTCGCTGTGACAGCCTCCGGTGGGCCAGACAGATGCGGCACCCGAACGGCACACTCATTCCGGACTCGCAGCTGGACCAATCAGTGCACACGTCCATCAGACACCGTAGGGGGACGCAGGAAGTGGAGCCCCTGAGGCGAGAGTCACAGGGCCATAAGCAATGCCCCCTCTGTCCACCCCCCTACACACACACACAAACACACACACACACACACACACACACACACACACACACACCGACTGACGGGAAGACAGAGACCACTGCTGGCCCGTGGGCAATTACAGATGAAACATTGCTCTCCAAAGGCCACTGGAGGTCTTTCAAGGGTTTAGGAGGAGGGGGGAATAGGCTTGGGAAAACGTGATTAACTGAGGGGGTTGCAGTAAACGAATGGGTAGAATTTTAAATACATTTTTGGAGAGCATAATTCAGACCCTCTAGGGCTTTGGCTGCAGTAGCACAAGGCCACCCTCAGTTCTTCTCTTTTTTGGCATCCAGGCATCCTGATGTGCACATATTTAAAGCTATGCTCAAACCCCTTGTTTTCATATCCCCCACTGACAGTTTGCTGTTCAGGTGAGAGGAATACAAACATTTTTCTGTGAATATTCCTGCATAATGGTACTTACTGTTGCAACAGCACAGACATAGGTTATGTCATATTATACAGGTATGAATTGAAATAAATTCAAAATCATTTACAATATTTATTCCTTAAAGTATAATCTCTAACATGTATTTTATTGAAAAATCAATAAAATACATTTATATTCCTGCATAAACTGGCTATAAATCAATAATATGAAACTGCTTAGGAACATATTTCTATGGCAAATATATTCAGGAATAATCTTCTAAGAGATGAAAGATTAAAGGGATTCTTCGTAGTGTAAATAAAAGAATATATATTCTGCTTTAAAGAGGGCAAAGATTTCAGGCTGGAACTCAAAAGCAACATATAAGTATAGCCAGCTAAAAGAACACATCTCAATGGTGACAAAGACAGCTAGTGTGTTCATTATGTGTGCAAAAATGTCCTTTGCACAGAACATGTGTACCTCCATAATGTCTAATTTTGGGTAAAAAAAATCACGATAAAATCATCTCAATCATTAAAGACGGGAAAATGGGCCAACAAAACGAAGCTGGGGACCATATTATCCAGGCTAATTTCTGTGTCTTTATTTAAAAAAAAAAAAAAAAACATTTGCTGGGTGTGAAAAGAGCTCTGTCTTTGCCTCAGCCTTCCCCTTTCCCGAAAATGACTCAATTCTGCTCCCATCATGCCTCACAGCGCCATTACAGATTCTTAGCCCAGGCTCTGTCTGCCTACCCTGCCAGTTATTTACTTCAGATGGACAGTTTAAAAAAGAGAGAAAAGAAAATGGGGACCAAAGGAGAACGAAAAGAGAGAGAGAGAGAGTAAACGCCAGAGAGACAGAGCAAGATAGAGAGAGAGAGAGAGAGAGAGAGAGAGAGAAATAGAGGCAGCTCTCATTGTTTGAAGACAGCGATCATATCTTTGAAACCCCATTGATAGTGTCTGCTTTATCGGAGCTGGAGATTTGGCCATTATATTGGAGGGGTGGGGGGTGGGGGGATCAGCGCGTGATGCGGCCTGACGTGGAGGGTGATTTCGATACGTGATTAAGAGACGGGATCCAGGAGAAAACGGGCCACGGTGTGCCTGAGATCTCACCGTTTCCCAGCTCTCCGTGCAAAAAACGCAGACTCCAAGATCGCTCTGATCACGATGAGGAGAGGAGAAAGGATGCTGGGCGACTGACAAGCAAGAGCGTGACAGGAAAGCATGTTTAAATATCTGCCAAACGCCCGTGTTTCATGTGAAGAACAAGCGATCTTCATATTGCATCATGTATTTGTTCGAAAAAATATATAGATAATATATATATAGCTTGAAAAAATATCACACTAAGTAAAAACAGATCAATCACATTAAAAATGATGCAGTTGATTTACATATGAGACATGTATGGCCACATAGTCAATAGTAAACATGTCATTATCATTCACTGAAAATGAACAGATGCAAATAAAATCTCTAACACACACACACACACACACACACACACACACACACACACATGCAGTCACAGAAACACACACACACACACACACAATGATTCCTTCATAACATGGCCTTGCCGTGACTCCCTCTTCTCATACTACCCATATGAGTTTTAAAAAGCAATAAGGCACCCTTGTAGTACAACTCCTGTCCAGAAGGAAATGTACTGCAGCAGTAAAAGCATTTGGAACAGAAAGGGGGTGCACCATAGGGCTGACAGGTGGGGGTCAGAGAGGCGCGGGGTGGGGGAGGGCCAGGGGTGGGAGAGCTGGTGTGACTCGCTAATGCTACACCCACCCCGCTAACCCTCCCACCCCCCTCCAACCTCAGCACACACCATGAGAGGGGAGGGAGGTGGGGGGTGGCAGCCCAGGCGGAGAGTGCCGTACACAGGCAAACTCTCCTGGCCTCCTCCCCTCACATTAATATTCGCCCGCTAATGGGGAGGATGACAGCTCGCTGTGCAGGTTGGGCAGCCATGTTTATATGCACAGCAGCACGAACACACACACATGCATGCACACACACGCACACACACACACACACACACACACACACACACACACACACACACACACACACACACACACACACACATACACACACACACACAGACACACTCACACACATACACACACAGAAGGTACAGATACACAAGCTCAAACATGCTCACTTCCTCCATCACAAATAAAACACTCTCACAGCCTTTTCCATTATCTCCCCCCCCTTGGTGCTTGTGGTCATCTGTTTTGAATACAGGAGGGCAAAAGCTGTGGGCTAATTGCATGTAGCCATGTGGAGCCTCCTAGCCTCTTCTCACCGCTTGCACAGACCCAGCAGCTTAGGGGAAACCCCAGGCAAACAGTGGGACGTGGCAAACCACCGCGCGCTTTCGGCCTGGCGCTCTTTTCAGCGACACGGCTGCGTGCGGGTGCCTGTCTCTCCCGACGCTTGCTACGGTGCCAACAGTTGCCAAAGCCTGAGCTCTGAAAATCCCATCCATCTTTCTTTTTTTTTTTTTTTGTATATTTTTTTGGCCTTTTTATGCCTTTTTTAATGATAGTGAAAGTGGAGAGTGACAGGAAGCGAATGAGAGAGAGAGCAGGGGTGGGATCCGGAAAGGACCACGGGGCGGGAATCGAACCCGGGTCGCCGGCGTACGGTGCAGGTGCACCAGCCAGTTGCGCCACAGCTGGGGCCCCGTCTTTCTTTTAAAAACAAATCAATGTCTCATAATTGCAAACTGGAAATGAATATATGACAATGCGGCCACCGGCCCCTGTCAAGACCCCCCTCTACGCACGCACACACAAACACACACGCCTCCATCATATCGATACAACTCGACTCTTTTCTTTTCGCGTGCAATAACTCTGCCGATATTCATGGGCAGGGCCGTGGCGCAGCCAGAGACGTGATTAAATATTGAAAATGGGAAAGTGACGTGCGGATTTGCACCCCTGCACTCCGCTTATATTGAGCACAGCTGAGCCCAACAAAATAAAATCAATACGGCTTCGCCACCCCCCACCACCACCACCACCGCCACCACCACCACCACCACCACCACCACCCCCCCACTGCCCGCCTCAACCACCTACACCACCACCGGCAGCTGCAGCGGCAGCACTGGCGCCGCGGAAAAAGGTCAGACAACAAACTCATTTCCCTGCTAAAAAGGCCCTCCTTTTCAGCCCGCATTCATATTCAGTGCTGCTGGCACACAGGGACATCTGGCCTCGACCGTCCGTCTGTCCAGTTGGGGGGGGGGGGGGGGGGGGGGCGACGACAATGGGGACGCGAGTGAGTGGCGTCCGCGCCCGCCAATGCTCGGAGAGGACTGGGGAGTGGCCTAAGAGTGCTTTTAAATTGGCCCTGGATTTGTGTAACTGCAAGCAGGTGAAGACTAAAGGATGAGGGGCTGCAGTACGCTTAATGGCCTTCAGCTTGAGTGCGAGCACTACGCCGTGAGGCTGCCTTTTCAAACAAGACTTCAAAAAAAAACAACCCCCTCCTCCCACCCCGCCGTATTCTTCTCTGCGCAGGACTTCATATATCAACGGCAAAAAAAAGACAAAATACGTCAACCACGAACAATCCCAGCAAATCCCGACCGCACGAGCGCGTACCATCGCATCGGTGGGAGGTCTGGAATCTGTGAGTCTGTGACATGATTGGTGGAGGGAGGGTGACAGCTCTTACCTGATAGGCTGCCGTGGCATCGGCGCTGGTGTCAGTCCCCAGGCTGGCGAGCTTCTCCTTCAGCTTGAGGTGGGAGTGGTGACGCAGGCAGTACAGCGCCCCCGACACCCCCAGCACCATGACAATAAACACCATGGACACCACGGTCAAAACCAGAAAGTTGCTGGACTCCACATGGCTGTGTTTCACGATAGGGATCTGGTTCAGCTTGCTCCTCTGTGAAAAGAAGAGAGAGGAAATATAGTTTAATCATGGAGCCTGCATTTAAAACAGCAACTCACGGGCCAAAAATAAAAACGAAATATCTTGACAGATATCAAGTCTTCGTGACAATGAAAGGCAAATCTCCATAGCAATGAATGCAAATGTAGACAGATAATGCATTATTGCGACTTATCAATTTTTTATGGCAATATTTCTTCTAGAGCATCAGTGCATATTTTAAGGCCTGGGGTAGTAATCCAAAGGGATTGCTATGAATACAATTTACACTGTTAATCGAGATTTCTGCCTGGATATAACACCCAACTCTTTTCACTTCAAGCACTACAAGCACTGCCACCATTTTCCAAAGAAATGTTCAAAAGCAACAGCAATTGAGAAGAGGTCACATAGACTGGGATAGAGAGTGAAGGCAAGTGACTAAGTATGCAAGTACTGTAAGAGAGTAGGAGAGAAAAGCATAAATGTTCTGGAGTATAAAACAAAGGTGCAATGTGACTGCATTTCCCCCATGATGATGACCCTAAAGGCTAGAACCCCCTCATCTCTCACCAGTAGCTCAGGCAGCCAAGTCATCTTGTTCTCATGCTAAATTTATGTGGGTGTATTCACCCTAGCCAGGTTCCACTTTCCTGTTCTTGTTGTCCAGTGGAGTGCAGACACCCACCCACACACACCACACAGTCACACACACACACATGCACTCGCACAGTGTGGCTGAGCCTGTGAAGTTGAGGCTCGTTCTTGTCTTGGCAGGTTTAAGCATGCCACAATCGGGCAATTAGGGTCGGTCTTCACTGTAAAAGCTTGTCGCTAATTAGCCTCCTAGCCCTGGGTTTGGGCAGAACTCCATCCCTGGCTCGGACCTCTCGGTTAATGGCACTAGTTGGGGGGGGGGGGGGGGGGGGGGGGGTTGGGGGTGGAGGGGGCTGAGGGTAAGGGTAGGCGGATGGGGGTTTGGTGCATTGAAGGGTGTGTATAGACATGGAGGGGTGGGTGGGTGGTTGAGGGGGAGTTGAGGGGGCTTTCTGATGGGCCCAGCCCAGAAACATCCCACAGAACTGGGGTTGTCAGGCTTGTTAACCCCCCGGGAGGTGGGGTGACAGCCAGGGCTAAGCTGGATGAGAATTGGAAAGGCATTGTTTCCACACGCCTGTGAGGCTGAATAGCCAGGGCCTTCGGAGTGTGGGTCAGACCTGAAGGCCCCCCCCCCAGAAAAAAAAAACAGCTTCTGCTATTATTCTACACTATTAAAACTCCCTGAAAGACTGGAGGGGGGACTCTATGGGCTCAGCAAGGGACCGGCTATACATCTCACTGCAGTGGACGCTCCACTTCAGCAAAGCAAAAAAGAAAGAAGAAGAAGAAGAAAAAAAAAAACACCTTCTGTGGGTGCTGGGATTTTTTAAAGTTAAATAAAAAAAAAAAAGAAGAAATTTGTGGGAGGAAAAAAAGAGAAAACGCATGAGAACAGGAATGCATAATGCAGAGAGCATCAAATAGTCATCAAAGCTGTTTGAGGCTCAAGGACAACCATCAAGCCATGTGGGAAAAAAGGGCCTGACTATATCTCTTCGGGTTAGAAGACCTTGCCATTCTTAACTTCCAATTAGCATTTTATCCTCTACATGTCAAAGTATAAGGGAATATGTATTATTCCTTATATATGATAAACCTAGCTACATAATTCCTAAAGGTTGCCATGCTATTATTACACATTATTATACAATGTATTGCTACTTACAAGGAGCTTTCTTAATCAAAAATGAAGAAAATTATATTTTAATTCTATCGACTCTCAAACGTTATTTTCTATCAGGATCAGCCTGTATATGCTGCTGCTGAACTCTTCCTGTCATATTTTCCCCCTTCAGAGAAAAAATAAATATATCTTTCATATGACTTGCTCAATTGTATTTCGGTTTCCATGGAGTAAGGCCCTTTTTCTCTCTTTGGCATTTCTGTGCTTTTGTGTGGCAGGAACGTTTTTTTTTTTGTGCACATCAAACGCAGAGAGAAGCAGAGGGAGCAGACTGGAGGATGTCCTCAGTGTGGCTATAGGCTTAGGGATAACCCCCCGCCCCCCCCCCCCCCCCCCCCCCCCTCCCTCCTTCCTTGCCTGCCTCCACAAGCTTAGTGCTCTCAATCGAATTACATGAAAAGATCTCCGACATGAAAAGATGGCCATGAAAAGAAAATTGTGCTGGGCTAAATAATGTCCACAATTAATTATGACTAAATAGAATAAATGCATTGGGCTCGTTAATAAGGTTTGGGGAGAGAGGCACAGTCACAGAGAATGACTCAAAAGAAAAGAAGAACACAAAAAATAATAATGAAATACCAAAAAGAAAAAAAATCATCAAACACCCCTATTTTTTTATGTGAACATGGAAGACGGCACAAGCTGCTCCAACACAAATACACAGGAAAAATAGGAGCGCAGTAGTTACAAAGGTCAGTGAATGTCCATGTAAATTATGGCCTGTTATTAAACTCCTCTAACTACATTACTGGCTGGACTAAAGAAAGAGTGGAAGGAAAGGAAACAGGAACAAGTGTAGTAAAAAAAGTCAAGATGATAAAAGAGAATACGCAGCATAGTCCTCATTCCCCAGGACACAGCTGATATAATTTAGACATGTGGGCTAAACTGTGCGGCTACACTTAATAGCATTAACGCTTAGGTTGGGTAAGAAATATAGGACTATGTGAGAGTTGTTTGTTACAGCTGTGGCAGGCCATTAAATGCAATCACAAATTCATAAATTACACACCAAATAATTTATCGTAATATTACTATTGATGGCACAGTTAGTTTCATTTAGCCCCGTGAAGGCATGGGTCATTTACAGAGCAATAAATTATTTATTTGAAACAGCTGGACAACGGCTCAGAGTTTCTTGGTGTGCCTGAATATAGGATCTTTTGTGGGAAACTGTAGATCTTTGTGCAAGATCTGTGATCATATATAAACTCCGTACACATCTCACAATATGACGTGTCCTTTTCAACTGTCTCATGAAAAGATGGGGGGGGGGGGGGAAACTCACAGCCAATAAGCTTTGTCTACTGGAACTACGTGTGTGAGTGTACCTCTGGTTTTGTGTGTGTGTGTGTATGTGTGTGTGTGTGTATGTGTGTGAGGGAGATAGAGAGAGAGAGAGAGAAAGAGAGAGTCTCCATTATGCCAGGAGTTTTTTTGTTCATCTGTCGGGAATAAAATTGGACTTGCAAATTTTCCAATTCACGTGAGCAAACGCTGCCAGAGACAGTCAGCATGAATACACCGGCTCATATTAAAAGCTCCAAGGCGCTGTCTCAGATTAATCTACACAGCAAAATGAGAAAACCAAAATAAACAAATATTATTGCAAAGATGCTGGTAATCTAAAATATCCAGTTAGATATCACCTGGCTTAACTAACAGGCTAATTGGTACATTCTTATATAATGTAGATTTTAAAATGCGGGTGCTAATTTCACATTTAACATGGTGTTTTAGCTATAAAAACATATTTCAAAATAATATAAAAATTATATTGATTAGCTTGAAATACCTTAAAACAGCAACACAAAAAATGAAGTACAAAAAAACTAGCTCTGCTCTAACTTTAGGTTAAGCAGTGTGCTGCGTTCACAGCATAAAGGCACAGTGAGACAGGTCTGATGTGTATATACATTTAAGGATACTTCTTTCAAAAATAATGTTTGATTACAAAAATACACAAACTGGATAAGTTCCAATACATTTGATTTCTTCAAATTGGACAGCATGTTATTCTGCACACACAGACAACATAATGAGCTTTTTTTTTTTAAGCCAGCAAGAGCTCATTTCTTCAAAGCAGCTGTCTGGTTCTAGATGATCACTTCACTTTAACTAAGGTCAGGACTCCTTGATACTGGGCATTGTCTCTAGCAAGTAATATGCTGAGAGGTATGGACGAGGAGAAGTTTTCTACCCCTACTCTCTCTCTGTCTATCTTTCCTTATTCTCTCCTTCTCTCTTTCCCTCCTTCTCACTCCCTTTTTTTCCACCACCCCGTGAAAGGGAGTGAGGGATTAGGAATCGAGCAGGAGACAAAGGGCAGATGGATTTCGGAGGCTCTGGCTTATTCAAATGATGGAGGAAAGGTCAGGCTAAGAGGGCGAGAGGGGAGAGAGGGAGAGCGCCGGTCACCCTTTCGCTCGCTCACTCTCTCTCTCTCCCCCTCTCTCCACACACAATGATCTCTGTCCAAAGCCCTAAGCATCACAATGCCTTCCACGGACAGCCCACACCCACTCCATTCAAACTCTTTCAGGAGATTTTTTTTTTGTTTTGTTTTAGTAAATAAATAACCTTATGAAAACACACAAACACATTACTTAATCATACACTTATGCCTATAGGCTACTTCCAAAATCAAGAAAATGTCATACTACATTAAAAAGATGATGCCCTGGTCACTAAGACAATATTCGATTTTGTTGTGCAGATGCCCTCTGATTCAAACATGGTTGATAGTTTATGGAGTTGGCCTGGCTGGATCTTACATAAATCACAGCTGTAAAACCATAAGGATAAGTTAATGAATGAAATTTGCTTTGCAATCACATATTTTAGCTGTCAATTTCCTTTTCAAATTAAAATGACAAAAAACAGATAAAATACAGAAGAGAACCCCCGATGTTTTCACGCATGTTTAAATTGAATGCGGTCTTGGCCATAATTATGTTTAAAAGTATTATGGATGGTACTACTGTTATTTGTAGATTCAGTGGTATTTTACATGTTGCATATGAATGATGGTCTCAAGCAACTTCCTTTAATATGACTAGATAGAAATAAAATCTAACAATCTGCTTCACAGTGGTCTGAAAATTGCTTGAGGTAAACTGAAATGGCAACCGCCAAACACTTTCTGAATACACCTACACATTATATAAAATAACATTGGTTTGTTATTGGTGTTGTGTATGTAAGATATTACAAATTGGGCTACACTGTATTGATTAGATATGAATACATTACTGTTGGCTTACCAATACGGACTAGAATACAGAAAAAAGGCGCATAGACATTTTGGTGACATTTAAACAATGTGCGCATTTTAGTCGTTTGTGTTTAAACATAGCCTAAGCATGTTATAATCACCTTGTTCGGTGGTGTTTAGTTTAGAATTAAGCCGTTCAAATAATAATATGTGGGTTTAAATAAATATATCTTGCTGCTAACCTAGCTGATCCATGGTAGCCTTCGGGGTAAAGTAACGGCAATCGATCGGTAAACTTCTATTATCCGGAGGACAGACCGGAGCATCAGTCCTCTGAATCGCATGGAGTGAGTGCGACGGATAATTTGAGTCGCAATATGACGTACAGCATGAGGCATCATGAGTTCTCTTTAACCATTACGAATGTTCAAAGATACCCGTGCAAAATCGTGATCCTATAAATATTATGCATATTGTTAAATAGACGACGCTAAATGTTCGCCGGCATCCATCAATAGTCTAGGTAAGATTCTGCTGCGGTTAAAGTGTAAACCTACAATACGTTGTAGTGCCGCACTGTAACACAATACGTGATCTGTATGCTGTAAACAGGATATGTATGCATATCGTCTACATACACGTCAAACTAAATGCGTTCATGTTTGCAGATTCTCTTCAAAATGCATTCAATTAGGATAACTGCTCCAATAGAGAGTTGTAGAGTACTATCCCATCTTTACATTTACAAGGATGCTCGCTTGAGTTTGGCTGCACCACAAATCATGCTCTGAAACCGTAAAGCAAACTGATATTCAGAGTTTCTCATTGCGCTCCTGCAAATATGTTCATAAGAAGTGCATAAAGGGATAGTTACCTAAATCCATATTGAGGAACCAAAGCGCGGAGATCGTCGTGGAGATAGTAGGTTCCTATTCCAGAGCTGCGCGTTTGGTTACTGTAACCACCCGTTAGCAGCAGTGCGCCCGGCAGCAACTCGCTTTGGACTACAGTCTCCTCTTGGTCCCGCTGCTTAAAAGTTAACAACCTCCAATCCGCCTCCCACGTAACGAAAGACCGCAGTTGCCTTGCCATACTTTCGCAGTGGAGGGAAAACGGCAAATGAGAACGAGGCAGAGAGTATGAGCGCTAAAGGGAATAAACAAAGCTGAGAGAGAGAGAGAGAGAGGGAAAAAAAACCGAATGGAATGCCCGCCAGATTTTCCAAACCTTGTAAGAAGCTGCAGAGGGCTACCGAGTCCTTTGAGCGTTCATGTGCCAATGAATGAAAAGACAGAGAGCAGTGTGGTTTTTTTGAAAGCACAAAGTAGCGGAGCAGAGCCCCTCTTTATATTCAGGCGCGCTAGAGTCCCTGTCTTCAGCACATGTCACATCCACTGGTTGCTATAGCGATACCTCCACATGTTGCCGACAGCGACGGCTCAGGGAGAGATGGCTGCTAATAAGCGTGTGGGGTAGAGGACCTGTATGAATGGACATCGGGTTTGTCACTCATTTGTAACGCTACTTGGGGGTTTATGTGTTCCCGGTGAATTGCTTTTGCTTTTGCTTTTGCTCTCTCTCTCTCTCTCTCTCTCTCAATATTTTTGAGGAAGGGGTTTAGGGATTGGGGCTACTAAGTTTCAGATTCAAGAGTTGAGGTGATAATTGAAATACTCATAATATAATCACAATCTTAAAATTCAAGAGAGGCACCTAATTTAAAAGATTTCTTTAATTTAAAAAAAGAAATCTCAAAGTCTTAACTATGGATGATCTTACTCTAAACATTTATACTGGACATTAGATGAGGTGTGATTAATTTTAATGCTCATGTGTCATGAGATTTCAGTAAAATACTGTTGTCTAGCTGTTTGGGTAACCACGGTTTAGTGAAAACTGTTCCGCATCATAAACGGTTCTCCTGCCATGTAAAAGACTGCTTCTACAAGCACGCTGTGACGCTGAGAAACAGACTGAGGGGAGGTTTTTTTTGACGAAAAATCTTTATTAACCCAACGACTTCTGATTGTGTGGAGTGGAACAGCTGCAGCGAACGGGAAGGATTAGCAACAGAAAAGACAGAAAGGGGGGGGGTCGTCAGATTCAAGTGTGTGTGGATTTTCTCCTTGGTGCATGTGTGTTATAATATCTGTGTGTGTGTGTAGACAGAATAACTATGTATTTGTGCCTGTGTGTCTCTCTGTATGTGTTATAATGTGTGTGTGTGTGTGTGTGTGTGTGTATGTGTGTGTGTTATAATGTGTGTGTGTGTGTGTGTAGACAGAATAACTATGTATTTGTGCCTGTGTGGCTCTCTGTGTGCGTTTTGTACAGATTTTTGTATTTGTATGTGTCAGTGTTTGTCTGGATGCTTGCATAGTTTGTGCATCCACCTGTATTTGTACACTTGCATGCATGAGTGGGTATGCATGTGCATCCATATGCGCGTATGCATGTGTGTGTGTGTGTGTGTGTGTTTGCATAAGTGTGTATTCAGGAGGCATTGATGTTGGAGGGGTGTCCTGTCAGATGCAGATGACGAGTCTGGGGAGGGGTCTTCAGTTTATCTCTCCTTTCAGGCTCCCTCTCCTGACCCCCCCACCCCCACCCCATTGTCCTTGTGCGAGACAGCTGGAACTGGCAGCTCTTTGCAGAGCACAAAACCTGCATCAAGTACCCAGCACTGAGGGGGTCACACACACACACACACACACACACACACACACACACTCACTCACTCACTCACTCACACACACACACACACACACACACACACACACACACACACACACACACTCACACTCACACTCACACACACACACACACACACACACACAAATGCATGCGCACGCTCACACCACACACCTGCAGCAGCTGCACCCAACAGTCAAGACCTCACTGTACATTTGGCGTATTTCGAGCATTTCAGGAAATTATCTTTAAACAGCCTACATCATATCAGTACAGATTTAGAATAAATCCTATTTTTTAATAGAGGGAAATTCATATAAAGAGACGAAACCTTGAGGGAGCATATTGAGTTTTACTGCTTTAGGTCTTGTGAGGCTAATATTATTACATAAATATCTTATGCAGTATTATGTATTCACAAAACATTATATTTACTTGAGGATGTTATTCTGTCTGTCTGAGTAACATTTTCCTTTGGACGATCATCTGTAAAGCCTGCGTAAATCCTTCTTGTGAAATGTCAGCGGAGAATTCTATTAAAAAATACAGATAGGAATGGGAAAGGGAGGAAAATTCACCAGGGGGCTCAGTTAGGTGAGTGTGATCTGGAGTCTATGATTTCAATGACAGATCCTTAAAAACACAAGGAGAGCACCTCCCCCTTCCCTCTGTGTGTGTGTGTGTGTGTGTGTGTGTGTGTGTGTGTGTGTGTGTGTTTACATGAGCGTGTATATTGGAGGGGGGGCATCAGAAAAGAGAGGTCTCTTCTCCTGTCCTCATGTGTTTCATGGAATTCAGTCCAAAGTACACATCACACACTGGACACTACATTTCACCTCTCCTGTCACCCTACACACACATAAGTACCCTACACATCCCTCACCAGACAGCCACAGAACCTTGGACTGACTCCTGCACACTTTGTAAAACATGAAAAATTACAAAGGGGGAGAGGGGTGAACTTTGTAGGTTGCTTAAGTACATTCCTGTGTCACTATTTTAGATTGCTATTCTGAGCAGTCTGCCACAAGGCCTTGCCTGGAATAATCTTGCAGGAAAGCATTGACTTATCTCACTGAAGGATGCTCGCACTGACCACCAAAGTATGGCAGAGTGATAACATGCCAGAACACTCTTTCACACTGTTCCTGTTGGATTCAATGTCGGGTGTCCATTTGTGTATGTGTGTGTGTGTGTGTGTGTGTGTGTGTGTGTGTGTGTGTGTGTGTGTGTGCAGGTGGTGTTTATGTAAGAGGTCTAAAGGAAAAGAGAGAGCAAAACTAGGCAGAATACTGATACTGAATACTGAATAAATATGAGAAACCTGACTATGGATATAATTGGTTGTGCCATATTCTATCTGTTGAAAAATAACCAAATGCTTCATTATTGCCATGTGCATTTGAGCAAGAGTGTATTTCTTAGATTTACCGTTCGTACTATGCATATCCACAATAAATGAATAATTGTGATTGTGTGATTGTTTCTTGAATGACTAATGTTTATAGGTTTCTGTTTGAGTCTCTCTCTCCCTCTGTGTGTGTGTGTGTGTGTAATAAGTTTCTACAATGTACATAAAATGAGTTGCACACAGACTTGTGAGATGAATGACATTTGTGTGCTTTTCTGGGCGTATATGTCAGTGCATTGATTGCATGATAAATAACTAATAACTATAATGTTCTCAACCGTAAGTGTATGTGTATTTGCATGTTGGTTTGCGGGCAGTGCGAGTGGGCTTGTTTGATGAATGACTGTGTGTGTATGTGTGTTGAAACCAGTGTGTATCTGTTGAGTATATCTTTTGTGATGAATGAATGTGTGTGTATGTGTGTTGAAACCAGTGTGTATTTGCGGAGTATATCTTTTGTGATGAATGAATGTGTGTGTATATTGGCAACGAGTGCCACTATAAGTGAGAGAAAGTGAGAGGGGAGCCAAGTTCACATAAGGCAAAAGATGTGTGTGTGTGTGTGTGTGTGTGTGTGTGTGTGTGTGTGTGTGTGTGTGTGTGTGTGTGTGTGTGTCTGCATGTGAGTCTGTGTGTGCGTGTGTGTAAGTGTCTGAGTGAGAATGAGAGAGGGAGTCTGCATGGGGCCAAACCTCCAGCTCTTGTAATATATTTGAGTAAACAGCAGATAAGGCGGAGGAGCATAAGGCAGGGTGATGGAGGCTGCTGTTTCTGCCCGGCCAAAGTGAGGTCCCCATAAAAACACAGCATAATGAGATCAGATTACCCTAATGCCTGGCACACGGCTCACCCCCCCCCCCTTTACTCCTCTACTCCCTTCATCTCTCTTTACCCCTCCTCCTGTCTTTCCTTCTCTCCCCATTCCATCTCTCTCTTTCTACCCCTCCCTCCCTCCTCCCTTCCTTCCTCTCCCCCTTCCCTCTCCTCCTCACACGTCACATTGGCAAATTATGGCAATAGATAAACAGATAAATGAATGTGTATGTGTGCAGTGACGAACCTCAGCAACCGCAACCCCCCCCCCACCCTCCCATGAAATCAACCCAATATATTATTAATGAATCCCCAACCCCCCCCCCCCCCCCCCCCACACACACACACACACACACACACACTCACACACACAAACCGCTGTGAGAGATGTGGTTAATGTGGCTTAATTTGTAAAGGAGGTAGAGTGTCGGGAAAAAGGGGTAAAAAGCAGGGAGGCAAGTTTGTGTGATGCTGACAAATGTGGGCCAGCAGCAGAAAGGCAGGAGGCAGCAGACGAGCCCGACGAGTATTGGGCTACCCAACATCACGCAGGGAGAGAATTATGATCAGACTCTTGACTGTGCATTTCTCTTCCTTCGCTCTCTTTTACTTTACTTCATTTTTCTTTTTCTTTTTCTTTTTTTTTTTTGGGGGGGGGGGGGGGGTGGGGAGGGGTGGGGGGTTGTACAAGAAGGGAACGAAGGAAACATTTACTCCGATTAGAGCTCCTGATGTTTCCCCTGGTGGGTTCATTTCACAGTTTCTGGAGTGTTGCTTACAGAAATTCTTTCCATCCACTGATATATTTACTTGCCATTCTTTTTTCTGATGAATGCGATGTAAATTGATGGTGGCTATTTTTTCTCCTTGGATGAGAAGACTGGAGAAAGGGAGGGAAAAAAAATGTCCTAAAAATTGATAATCCAAGAGAAAGAGAATAGAGGGATGTTAATTGGTTAAAGCTAACATTTGGGCTGTGGTGTTGTTTCATACTCTTGCGGGGCTTAAAAACAGGCTAATTTGGGAGAAATGTGTGTCGACCATGTCGCCATAGTCTTTTCTCCGGATTAGCTTGTTAAAATAAGCCTCCCTTTTTATGTGCGGATGTGAGGCCTGTGCCAGCCAATCAAAGCCTAGAACATGTCACTGATCAAGGTAAATGCTATGCCTGTCACCTCGCTTCTTTATGCCAGGAAGCATCCCCCACATACACACACACACACACACACACACACACACACACACACACACACACAGAAACACTTAATGCACTGCTATGTTTGTCTCTATCAAAACAACTGGTACACACACACACGCACGCACGCACGCACGCACACACACACACGCACGCACGCACGCACGCACGCACGCACGCACACACACACTTAATGCACTGCTATGTTTGTCTCTATCAAAACAACTGGCACACACACACACGCACACTTAATGCACTGCTATGTTTGTCTCTATTAAAACAACTGGCGCACACACACACACACACAGACTTAATGCACTGCTATGTTTGTCTCTATCAAAACAACTGGCACATACACACATACAGAAACACACAAATGGGCTTGCCAATGACACAGTTTGCTCAGAATAAAAAATGAAAGTATTCTGAAATCTTAAATGACAGAGAGAGAGGGAGAGAAACAGGATTGAAGCATTGGGGAAACACTCATTTGTAATCAAAATGCACACTTGGGCTCAGGCTGCAGTGAAACCTGCAGTATTGCATCAGCTAGCACACATGGTTGGATTCATTTTTTGATGCTCAGACTGAAATTCCAGTATATTCAAATAGAGGGGGCATACTACGAAGAGCAAATGTGCATATACATCTCTTATTTTCATATTGTACAGTTGCTTCAAAGTGTGATACTGTATCTTTAACATCTACCTTCAAGGAGTTTTATTTTTTCCAGCGAGGACATTCTTTACTGTGTGGTTATGATAAGAGTTCAATGTTTGACAACAGCTTGGCTGACTTGTGTAAGCGCTGCCTTGCACTTCCAAACACAGAGGTGAAGAGAAATGAGTCATCAGAGGCAATTACTGTACATGCAAGCTCATCTTTGTCTTTATCTTGTGAGGAAAGAGCTGACGGTGGGTTATCGCCCAGGTTGGGATGTTCCTGAGCTTTCTTTCTCACTCTTATATTTTCCCCTCATTTTCTCTCCTTCTCTCTCTCTCTCTCACACACACACACACACACACACACACACACACACACACACACACACACACAATTAATGTTCTCCCTAGGAGGCAATATCAATACTTTTGATAGACTGCCTTCATATTTGAAGAGCAATGGATTTCATTATAGTTATTAAACTCAGGGGAGACATCTCCCACAAGTTAACTTTCCTTTGACTCAGTCCACACTGCTCTCTCTCTCTCTCCTCCCTTTGTTTTGCCGGAACTCTCCGAGGGGATTAAAAGGAACATACTCTGACATTTATATTTAATGCAGGGCTAGGCGCGAATAAAGTAAAACAAAAATGAAATAGCTTCCAAAGGCCTGTTTAAGAATGAGGGAGGGATTATGACAGGCAACTGGGACTGTGCGTAGACCCAAGTACAGTTTGACACATTTGATCCTGTTTTTCAGATGACGAGAGAGAGCGAGAGAGAGAGAGAGGAGAGCCACATGACTTTTAAAAATGTAAATGTCCAAATTTGCATGAAATAAATGTGAATCCAAGGCCAAAAACAGACAAGTAATGAAGGAACAGGTAGACAGACAGATTTGAGTGAGAGAGTGAGTGAGAGAGACAGAGAGACTGGGAGAGAGAGAGAGAGAGCCAAAACCTCTTTGAAGAAGCTTTACCAGATGGTTACAATAAATTATGTATCATCAGAGTTCAAAGATTTTTTGGGGTGGTGGTGGTGGTGAGGGGGTGTTCTAACAGTGTCTGTGTTGAGACGCAGTCCTCTGACAGTGCTGAGGGGTTAGACAGACAGTCACACAAAAAATGTAACGAAAGCATGGAATGTTCTCTGAGTAGCACTCAGAACAGAACACCATATCGGGTGCAACACACACACACACACACACACACACAAACACACACACACACACACACACACACACACACACACACACACACACATCACACACACACACCTGGCTCCATTCTCTTTGAGCACACGTTTTAGCTTTGGACTGTTATTTACATGTACTGATTTCATGGCAACCCTCCTACCCCTTGACTCCAACCTACACACACATCCCACACAGCCACCCACTCTCTGCCACAGCCATTACTTTCTACACAGAAAACCACAGCATTTTGATTTCTATTGTTTTCTACACAGCACTACCAGGGCAGGCAGGCCATTGTGGGAAATTTAATTAGCAAGGAAAGAGTTGGGGCTCTAAGTGCATGAGATGGGAAACATGTGATACAGCTCTCTATGGCAGCACACCATGATAAAAAAGCTACTAGAAAAGTGTTGTCTGTGTTTATATTCTTCAGAAATACATGACTAAGAGAGCCATTTACTTTGATAAGACCTTGACATTATATATTACTACATTGGAACTTTGTTGGCTTTTCTAAACGGGATATTATAAAAACCTGAACAAACATTAATATGTTTCCTCAGTTTCGCCAGCCAACTCTCTCTCTCTCTCTCTCTCTCTTTCTCTCGTTCTCTTTATGTCGTCTTTTTCAAATGACAGCCGTATTTCTGGCTTGCGGTTCAAAAACTTCACAGATCTGCTCGAAGTGATTACTCAAAGTAGCACTTGAAAACGGGCAATTAGAGTTGAGTCAATAGTGATCAGCGGATGTGTTTGCATTGTTATAGCATGTCAGTCGGAGTCAAGGCGCTCCCGCATTCAGAAATGAATAGACTTACATTACAGGCCTGATGACAATTTCCCTCAGAGACGGGGATGAACAGTGTAATTTTAATTGTAATATTATAACAGTTTGAGATCAAATTGAAACGTGAATTTGATGGAAATACAATTTCGCCGCAAATCCCTCTTAATAAATGACAGGGAGGAAGAGAGAAGACAAAGAGAGAGGGAACAAGAGAGGAGAAAAAGGAGGACAAATGATCAGAGTGTGCTATTCTAAACTTTTTATGTGCTTTGCATTAGAGCTCAGTGCCAATACTGAATCTTTCATTAAAAGG
>NC_055973.1:26953303-26960803 GCF_018492685.1 Alosa sapidissima
GCCTAATGGCAGTAATTAAATTCGGTGTGCGCTATCAGTTCCAAGCCAATGAGTTATTAACCTTGAAACAAAAACAAACTCACAGGGGGGAAAAGAAACAAAATAAAAACAACAGCGTCAAAACAAAGCCAGGTACAAGTTGGTGGCATGACTTTATCTTCCAATTCCACCCACTCTTCCAAACACACACACACACACGTGCATACACATGCACACACACACACACACACACAAAATGGGTGTGGAATGCTTGCTGAATGTTAACTACACAGATGTGCTCTAAAATACTCTTAGCCAGGGACAGGCTCTGCTAAGTGCAGACCTGAGTCTCATCTGTTAGAGGAGGACATGGAGAGGATGGAGAGGAGGTAACAGCCAAGTCCAGCAGCCTCCCTCTTCCCCTCTCCTTGACCTCACGGTGAGTTTTTCAGTTTTTTTTTCCCTTTTCTGTTTTTCCTTTCAATACCCTCTCAACCATTCTCTCCTCTCACCCTCTCGGTCACTCCTTGTCCCCCCCCCCCCCCCCCCCCCCTCTCTCTCTCTCGTGGGCAGTGCGGGGAGATGCCAGATGCACTAAGTGATCCGGGGGATGACAAATGGCAGAGGCTGCTCGGCTGGCCTGCCCCGGTGCCACGGGAGCGCTGTGCGGTTGCCGTGGCGATGCCAGTTCCTTAGCGTGTGCCATGTCACTGGAAATGGCACAGGGAGACCCTACCAGGCTGACATTTAAACCCCCGGCATCTTCCCCAGCTGTGAACTCGCACAACTCCCACCCGCCCGCCCGCCCACACACACACACACACACACACGCATTAATACCCACACAACCACACACAGAGTTAGTCATAAGCAGAACACACTTTCTCTCCTCTCTTTCCCTCTCTTTCTCTCTCTCTCTCTCTCTCTCTCTGAGACTTAGCTGCCTCTCCTCAAAGATGTGTTCGAAAACTCAGTGCGGCAAGGAAACAGATTGACAGGTCTCTTCAAAATGGAAGGTGACCTCTCGTTCTCAACCCATTAGTTGCCTATTCAAATGTCACCATGCATTTCAGAGTGAGCCAGGGCTTTGAAGGGGGCAAGTGATTAACACATGCTACACACTATGCCCCGTAAAGCCAATCTCCCGGCATCATTTCAACCCACTCAGCTGTGCATCTAAATAGAGCCTCAATATCCTCAATGTATATTTCTATGAGATGGCTTTTCAAGCAGTAGTAATGGCACAATTTCAACTAGCTGGTTGGACAAGAAAATACAAAAGAAAATGCAAGAATTAAAAATGGCCGACCAGACCAATCTTAGGTGTATATTAGATGTCCCCATATCATACATTCCATAAAAAATTAAAAACAAATAATACATTGACATCAAGGAAAAGACAAGGTCAATAACCTTGTGACAACAACTCTAAGAATATCTTTGAAAAGATTTTTAAGAATATTGAGTTAATGCTCAAGCACAAAAAAGATGAAGATACGTGCGCCATTTTGAAACTAATACAAAATGATACTAAATCCAATATAGTTCAGAAGTATGCAAGAGTAAAAAACAAGAAAAATAATTCAGTCAACTTCATTTATTTACAGCAATGTTATTTTCCTATGAAAATGTTAGTGTCCACATCCACAGTGTCCACAAGGACCAACTGTTCCATTTGGTGGTTCACTAGGATTTCATAGTCTGGGAGAACAAGCAGCATCACTTACAGCAAAAGCAGTAAAAATATGCAAAAATGAATTAGTTACCATTTTTTTTAAAATTCACAAACATTCCTCCAGAGAAATTCAAACAGCTTCACAAAATGTTTAAAATGCCAGTGCTTCACCTTCTAAGATAAGAAACCAAAAGTTGCTTTTAAGAAAGAGTAACACCACCCCCTCCACTTACCCAAACAAAACATTTCACACGTCACACACACACTATACAGGCTTCTCATAAATAAATAAACACACCGTCTACATTTATATAAGCAGGGAGGGAGGGGTGTGTGTCCAGATAAAGTGGGAGACAAAATACCAAGCTGCACGGAGCACCATCAAAGTGCCCGCCCAACCCCTCGGGGGGCAAAGGTCGCGCGCCGGTAAAAAGGGTTGGCCAGCCACAGATCCGCTACTCGCCGCTTTCATCAGCGGCCTGCGCCATGGCCCGCCGGGCTGAAGTAAGCTGGCCGCTCGGCGGGGCTGCACCGATATGACATTTCACACAGGGCCTCTGGCATTTAAGCCCCGCTTCTAAAGATGGCCGCCGCCTCACTGTCCCCCGTGCCACCGCCGCCTCAGCCGCCTCAGCCGCCTCAGCCGCCTCCGCCGCCTCCGCTATCATTTGTGAATTTTTTTTATTACGCAGTCCGGTCCACTATTCTTTTTGAAAAGGCAGGCGGGCGAGCGGCTGCTGCCCACAGGTGGACGGCTTGCTGACCCGCCAGGCTGGCTCGTTTCCCTCTCTCGCTTCGGCTGTGGACAGAGAGGGGTGCGCTGTGAAGGCCGTCAGTCGCGGCACTGTTTTTTTCCCTCTCCTTCTTTAAGGACAGTTAACCATGGGAGTTTAGATGTGATCTATTATTGATCAACTACCTTCCCTGGACCCAGTTAGCTCATTTAGCTTGGGCATTCTCACACACACACACACACACACACACGCACGCACAACGCACACACCCTGCCAAAACATGAATAGCTTAGATGCACAGAAAGCACACAGTGAGGTGCGCTAACCTTAAAACTCGGCACAGCTGGGCTTTTATCTAGTTTGGGAGACTGACACAGACATGGAGTGTTTGCTACACCTGCTCTCCCCTTCAGTGTGGACTACACCCTCTCCCACTCTCCTCGTGTGTCACGAGTTACAGCCTCTTCCCTGTCAGTGCTCCGTGTCAGTGTTCCGTGTCAGTGTTCCGTGTAGCTCCAGCCATGGAAACAGCCCCCTGCATTTACAGCAAAATAACACACGCGAACAGGAGAGGTAGCTTTCATCTACAGATCCTTAAAAGCACCGACTTCAAAAAAAAAAAAACAAAGAAGAAAAAGGGGGTTAAGATTCGCAACTCTGTGTACTGCTGCCGAGTTTCACGATCAGTTTATTATCTCTGATCAGTTTATTATCTCTGATTTGTATTTCCCGGGTTTCCCTTTTTTTTCCTGTCTTCACATTATTTCAGCTATCGCCCTCTCCACACCCTGCCTGCACCAAGGCCCCTTTGATGTTTTGCATAAAATTACTGGTCTGTGAATGTGTGTGTGTGTGTGTGTGTGTGTGTGTGTGTGTGTGTGTGTGTGTGTGTGTGTGTGTGTGTGTGTGTGTGTGTGTGTGTGGTGGTGGGGTGTTGGAAGAAAAGTGTGTCTCTTTATGATAATCCTGGGAGCCTTTAGAGGGCCTGATAGAGGCTCTCCACTTCAGCGGTGACGCCACGGCCAGCCGACTTGCGGGCGGCAAGAAAGGACGCGCCAGATGCCGCTGACAACCTACAGTTAGCATCTGAGAATGTGCCAGCGCACCACGGCCCGAGCCCAATTGTGCGCCTTTGGACTCTTATCAATTGACAGGATTAATAAGACAGCAGCGGCTGGCGTGTGTGAATGGATTTAAGCGGCTTTAATCAAATTGTTGGGCTCAACACTCAAGTCTGTGAGGTGGTTGTTCATTTAAGATATTGACAGCGCTGGTCCCAGATGCTTGTTGGGAGTGTGAAAAATAAAAAAATATATATAAAGTTACTAATATTACAAATCTCCATGATCAAAGGAGCCAACAGGTGTATCCTGCATAACAAGCCCTGATCATAACAAGTGATATCACTGATGAATTCAGTTCTATTTTTTTCTAAAAAGGCAATTGGATTTTGAAGGGAGGAATAACAAAAAACAACAGATAAAAGACAGGAAGAAATGAAACAAACAAAAGGAGAAAATGAAATGAGAGCAAGATAGCGTCAACGTCAGCTTAAAAAAAAAAAAAAAACACAGGAAAGCCACAGCCTGTCACACGGCCGGCCACTTCTGACCAGCGCCATGAGGATCAATCGTAACGCGATCAGACCGGCTGATTGGGTTACGCTCGCACAGAGGCGGTGGCAAAATCTCCACCGTTGTGATCATTTTACCGTTTAGTGGGAACACCGCAAGCTGCCGTTTGATCGAGCACGCATGGGCCGCCACACCCATGCACTGCCCACAATGCCACTATTAGACTATGTGACTATTATTACACACTGTCCATTAGAGATAGTGCCACCAGCCTGGGAGGGACATATTTGTTGTTTTGGTACTGATAAATAATCGTTGCCATGGCGAAGCCCCGCCATTTCCTCCTTTGTAATTGGCTGATAAAGGTTTCCAAGGTCAGTGAGGAAGTGGCCTTGAGGAAATTGTGCTCTGTTCATAATAGCAAGCCTTGTTAACTCGGTTTGTGGGCGCTTTACAATTGCTTATAGGTCATCTTTTAGCACAAACAACCGAACCACTGTAGAGTCTACCAGACCAAAGTAAGGTGTAAATGAACATTTCCTCTCTAGTGTGTCACACCCGCATTGATGTGCTAGCAGCTATTTCCCTTCCAGGAAAAAAAAACCGACACATTCTCCTAGAGTACATTTCTAAATCCAAGAGAACATGTACGGGGTTATATAAAATCAGGAAGTAGGGCTACTGATAAAAATCTCTATGAATACAGCGTCCATGATGCATTATGAGTATGTTCATAACATTTTACAGGGCACTGGCGATGTATTATACACCTGACATAACCCTGCAGGGCACAAGCTTGGACACTGTGTACTGTGACAAATGTGATTTATTCAAATACATAAACATGGCGCTCTGTCTCTCTCTCTCTCTCTCACACACACACAACAACACACACATGCGCACACAAACACGCACATGCACACACGCACATGGATACACTGGCTTGTGTTTAGTACCGTAATGAGCACCTGTAATGGATGAAGGGTTCATGATGAATGGGCTGACACACACACTGCTTTTATTCTTGAAGGTGTATACACCCACTTTCTGTTATTTCTGCAACCTACAGCAGCATTCTGATTCTGTGAGGAATAGTGTCTCCAGAGAGACTAATGTGCTGTCGAACCCAGTGTAGTCGACCGCAGAAAGAGAACCAGAGCAGGCAGACGAAGGAGAGAGAGGGGGGGGGGGGGGGGCATAAGACATGTTGGGAAATAAACAACGGCACATTAATTACTCCTGTTCTACGCTGTATTCAGTGGAAACCCCCCACCACCAAGACAACCCCCCATCAACAGACAACACCTAAAACACCTATCTCCCCCCCCCCCCCCCCCCCCCTTCACAGCCTGCTCCGCACGTCTCCTCTGTTTAAGATCCGACGCGTTCACAGCTTCGCCAGAAGTGCCTAATGAGACGGGAGCGCGAAAACCCGGAGACCCTCGCCACTCGCACTCATTTGCATATCACCATGGAAATCAAGGGATGGAAATAATGGATCAGAAGCAGTGGCTACACACCTGTGTGTCACATGAATATCTAAAGGTGTTCACCCTAAAGAGTCTCATTACGAGCGAGCGAGTCTTCAGGGAGCTGGAAATGAGTGTGTGTGTGTGTGTGTGTGTGTGTGTGTGTGTGTGTGTGTGTGTGTGTGTGGGTGGCCCTGAGGAGTGGAGAGAGGAGAAATGGTGGATTGCTGTGATACCTACATTTCACCTCAAATCCTCTCATTTTCCCAGAAATCTGAGCTGATAACACTGATAACACGCCCATGGCTAGCTGTAGATGCACAGAATATGCATACATGTGTGTATGTTGATGTGAATGTATTAGTAAAGATATGGGTCTCACTCTCTCTCTCTCTCTCTATTTTCTTGCTCTCTCTCTCTCTCTCTCTCTCTGTGTTTGTGTGTGTGTGTGTGTGTGTCTATTGCTTAAGGTATCTGCTTGTGGGCTGTCCACGTCAGAGTGGTAAATTAGGCAGAAATGACTCCTGAATTAAGGAGTTCGAGGCAGTCATGACCTTTCTGCCAGATGAGCTCACTCGGAATTCTGCCAGGGACTTTGATTGTGAGAACCGCAAGAGATCTCTCTCACACACACACACACACACATCCATACCCACAAACACACACACACCACACACACCTGTGTAGAGGTATAGTGACATTCGGCACCATTTCCTGGCACTTGACATATGATGGGATTATATGCTAATGTGTATTTCTTTTGCCTCAAATTCCATTACACGGAGAAGAGCCAGAAAGACACGGGAGGAAGGAGATAGCATGTGTGTGTGTGTGTGTTGTCTGTGTGTGTGTGAGAGAGAGAGAGAGAGAGAGAGAGAGAGAGAGAGAGAGAGAGAGAGAGAAAAGACAGATAGTAAGAGCCAGAGAGAAGGGTTGAATGAGTGCATGACTGGATCAGAGAGAGAGAGGCAGCAGAAAGAGAGTCCAGAGTCCAAAGGTAATGCCATCCTACAGCCAACAGCTTCACAAACCAGCTAACACAACAGCACAATAACCAAAGAAATCCTCTCATGCGGAAACATTGAATAGAAGGACATACACACACATGTGCGCATACGCACACGTACACACACACACACACACACACACACACACACACACACACACACACACACACACACACACACACACACACACGCACACGCACACGCACACGCACACACACAGGGGCTGACAGCCCCCCTGCCTGCCATATATGATTTTCCAGCCGCCAGTGAATTATCAGTTGACGTGCAGCTTGGGGAATTGGCTTGCTAATGAGTGCCTCCTCACATAAGCAGTTTGCACGAGTTCCCCCCAAAAACGGGAGGTTCCTATCAAAATGTCAATGAATGTCAATTTACCCCTCCAACTTAATCAAACAAAGGGGCTGGGGGGGGGGCACAATTTAATTCAGCATGGCTCCTGCAGGTCCCTTTGCTTAGTCTCTGTTGTCAAATAGGTGGGAAAAAACAGAATGCGCACAGAGTCAAAGGTGGAATGAAAGCCCATTGTGTCGTCTACAGGAACAGCTGTGCTCGATTCAGAAGCTAGCCCACTCCACCTCCACTGGGTGTTAAAAATGTAAACACAACTAGAACACGGCGGAGGACGTGCGTCGAGGCCATACGGGTATTTTCATCCGTCACTACAAAGAGCAGCGATTCGAAGGCGCAGTACGGGGGCTCTGAGGATGCCGGCAGTCAGGTAGCCGAGAATGGAGCTTGTTAATACAAAAAAAAGTTCTCTTTTTCCCTCAGAAAGGCGGCCTGCGATCATGCGGATGCCATGGCTGGGCACAGGGTTGGGTTGGGGGATGGTGATGGTTCCTGACAGACATGGTTATTTTAGCCAGCCGCTGTGCACCTGCTGGACCTGCCAGCGCTGGTCAGAGGCCAGGTGTCCCCGCAGGTCCGACGGGATGATCATTACTGGAATGAGCGGCCGTGGCGGGTGGCACATGGCACGGGCAGGAGCAGGGGAAGGGGCCGGGAGTGTAGGATGGAGCAGAGGGGGATGCGTGTTTGGAG
>NC_055973.1:26965803-26968303 GCF_018492685.1 Alosa sapidissima
ATATCAGACACACCGATGTGATTGGTTCCTCGCGATGCAAGGGGTAAATGTAACGTGCATCATTACTCATTGCCAGAGTGTCTCGCAGAGACAATTCAAATTGTGCTTTCGCGAGAACTCTGGATTTCCAGGGTAGGCCTGACCATGGAGCGCTCTGTAATAGTGAGCATTTTGAACTGAATCCTATAACACACAGGGAGCCAGTGAAGGGAACTGAGCAGAGGCCTGATGTGAGTGTCTGCTAGACCTTGTGAGTAGTCTTGCAGTATCATTCTAAATAGACTGTAGGTGAGTGTTATTAAAGGAGGAGAAAAGTATATAATGGATATAATGAAAATAGTTAAAAGCATCTTCAGTTCTCTATAAGAAACCATGGACCTCAATTTACTTATATCAAGCAGATGGGGAAAAAAAAACACAATTTAGCCAGCTGCTTGACATGAGGGACTAAAATAATATCACCTCTAAATTCCGCAGGTTTGAATGAACGGAAGATGAAAGAGGCAACATGTCTGGAGCAATAACTAAGACCTCTGTAAGAAATGTCCTGTCATCCAGCCTTTGATGGCATCTAGGTAATCTAAGAGCCTAAAAAGCCTAGAAGCCTCATTGGGTTTGCATGTAAAGTGAAGTTGTACATCGTCTGCATAAAAGTGGTATGTTATACTAAAATAGTTTATAATCTGTCCCAGTTGCAACAAATATAGGGAGAAAGGCCCCAAAAACTGAACCCTGTGGAACACCACAACATAGTGGTGAGGAAGCAACCAACTGACTGACCAGGTCACCAACGGAGACAGCAAAGCTTCTGCCAGGTCGCCACCGGAGACAGCAAACCTCTCCCGAATCCCGCCCCAGAGAAAGGGCTGAGGCTCCGCCCAACCACAAACGCTAGACGCTCTCCTGCTAGACGCAACACCTGACTTGGCTTGCTCTTAGCACTTTCACTGCCGGTAGCATGTCTTCAACCTCTGAGAAGCCTCTCCTTCCCCTCCCTCACCCCAACCGCCCTGTTTGGAACTCTTCCCCAGCCCCGATGCCAGGCCCTCTCGCACTGCACTGTCTCCGATGATGCATTTGCAAAGGTTTGTGGGTTTTGCGGCTTCGTTTTTTTCCTTTCTCATTTCCATAGAAAGCTGCTTGGGAGGTGGCTGTCGGAGGCTTTGAGTGCATCAATGGGCCCTTGATTAGATTCCCACCTCAGTGAAGCCCCGTATGAATATTTATTAGCCACAAAACGCACACTCCCCCCCTCCTCTCTCTCGTTTTATTTTTTCATTCGTGCTGCATCCTTCCTGATGTTCGCTTTCCCCCTCTCCTCTTAATTTCTTTATGAATATTTAGGGGTGAATTATGCCGCTCCCCGTAAACTGACAGCACTTCTGCTAATCCTGTTATTGTTTTGCCGAGGAGGTGGCTGCACCTCGCACTTAAAAGTGTCGAGAAAGAATGGCGGCCTCCCTTTTCTATGTGTTCTTCGCATCGCAGTTTTACCCCCACCCACACCACCCCCGTTTGATTTGCTCTTGCTGTGTTTGTCCCTCCTTTGTCACGGTGTGGAGCCCGACGAGGAGCAGAGGATGAATCCGAGAGCCCCATATCAAAGCGAGCCTCTTAAATGAGGAGTATAGGCGCCTCTAATTTTCACTGAAGCGATCAATGGCTTTTCACATAATAGATACACCATTAAGTAGGGCCTGAAAGAAACATCACAAAATACTGTGTGGAGATAAGATGGCTCTCTACTCTCTCTCTCTCTCTCTCTCTCTCTCTCTCTATCTCCCTTCTCATCTTTAGTTCAGCAACTTTCTCCCTGACCAATCATACTCAATTTTGAGAGCAAAGCTGAGGAAAACTCCCGAGACAACTTATTTTGTTTTTAATTCAATCTGTTTCAGAGGCACAAACACAGCCTTACCACCTTGTCAGGCTCTAAATGCAGTCTTCAAAACTATGACTACTTGTATGGCTACATTTAAGAAAATACATGATTGTCTTAAGCTATTGCTAACACAGCAATGCAGATGATAAGGACTGATTTAAATGGCCATATTACTTGGTATTTTGATATAACTTTCTAAATTTCTAGATTTAATATTTGTTGCCATAATTCGGAAATGTATGTATGTCTTTATGTCTTTATGGAATTTAGAAATTCCATTCCAATCCATTATAGACAGAATACCAGCTGAAATCAGTTGCATTGTTTTTAATCAGGGCAGCAGTTTTCAGATTACATTATGTGCTTACATAATTGCAAAAGGGGTCTCCAATGTTTTCTCAGTTAACCTTTTAAAATGATAAGATTAGTAAACAGAATGTGCCTTTGGAACACTGGATGAACGGTTGCTGATAATGGGCAATGTAGATATTATGTTGAAAACAAGGACATTTCTAAGTGACCCCAAACTTTTGAACGGCAGTGTATGTATGTATTCATACAATTAATGCATCTATCTATCAATCAAGCTTATGTATAACTCCCAAAGACAATAGCTAA
>NC_055973.1:26970803-26973303 GCF_018492685.1 Alosa sapidissima
ACCATGCAATACAAGGCAACCATAGTCAGCCTCCTGAATGGGTAGTTATTGCTTCAAAATCTCTCATTTATGACCCATAAAGCAGTACCACATGCTTGTATCTTATGCTTTACCATAGTTTTGAATAAAGTACTATCCAGTGCTACCGTGAGCAACATCTACATTTACATCAGCAGTGGCTAGAACAGATTACTGAATTAATTCCCATTAAGGTCCATATTCTGGTTAAGGCCATATTCGGAATAATATGTTCTGCAGAGCATGTGCAGCAGTGTTAAGCTACAGGAATATTACCATTTACATGTTAATCAACAAATTGTTAAGCTACAGGAACATTTACATGTTAATTGGCATATTCTGGATAAACAGCTATACGTAGTAGTAGTATCTGCGTCATGACGTCTCAAGATAGAGATGAATTTGGCCAAATTAGAGCCGCTATTGTTTTGCTTTTTAACTTTATAATACGCCGCTTTGAGGGTCTTCTGCCCATTCTTGATCTGTCAGCAGTGTGTGCAAAACCTGCTTCTTTAAGTTTGTCACAAACCCTTTAAAAGACTATTACGATGCTTTTGCATATCAATGAAGTCCATGACATTCACACGTTCAGGTATGGATACATACTGTATACTGGCCTCATATTCACCCCATATTTCAGCCACACTCTTCCACCACCAGAGCAACAAAACATTTGACCAAAATCCTTGCATTAACATGCACAGAAGCTAGCTAATATTCCGAAATGGGCATTTTCTGATTATTATGTTAACATGCCCAATTATTTTGATTAATACTGGCATATGACAGGGGTCTTATTCGAAATTTTAGTAATTGGAATATGATGGGTGTTTACTTGACTTGAATATTGTCATCATTCCGATTAAAACAGGAATATGGTCTACATGCAAATGTAAAGAAAGAGTAACTTTGGTTTTTTCACTACTTTCACTACATTCACAACTAATATGACACCATCTTGGCTTGCATCTCTATTTGGGTGTGCAATCCTTCACTAGGTTTTTTCCATGTAATGTTAGTCTAACAGGTGCCAGCCATGGGTTCTTTCAAAGTATGGCTAGGGCCATTAGACCAACTCATTATTAATTGAAGCTCTACTTGGGGCATTTTGTTAATAAAATGGCTCTTGGTGTTCATAGTGTTAATTAGCAGAGCAGGCAGGCTAGTCGTAGATCACAGGCTAGCGTCGTGACCAACGGGGATATGGCTCTCCAGGCAACCCATCACATTGTCTTCCTTTATTAAAACTTGCATGAAGCCGTTGGAGCAGAGAAAATTGTGTTGTCTTTTCTTGCCATGACCTCATTACCGAGGCCAATGTTTGGACAATGGAGTGATACTTTTCAATGTGACCTGAACAGACGTAGAAAACTGTTGTGTTTCATGACTGACTTCAACCACTTGGCCCACACCCCCAAAAAAATAGAGTTCTCAATTTGGTAAGATCGAGTTCTGAGAGCTAGCAATGATCGTCCCCCAGAGTCTGATGGGGGAATTTCTCATTTGCACGAGTGTGCCTGTGTGCTCTCACACTGCCAAAACACAATGATGACAATGTCTTAAGGTGTGTGTGTGTGTGCGTGTGTACATGTCTGTGTGTGAGTATTCCCTTGTCCCACATTCCCCACTGCCAACCTCCATGCAAGGAAATAGAATAATTCGGAGATCACAAAGCTAGAAAGAGATTTGTTGCCAACACAGATCCCAGTGCTGGTGTAATGCAAGAGAGCCCCCAATGAGTCACACGTTTGATAACTGCCACTCTGAGGAAGCGTGAATTGACTAGCAAACTTTGTATTTTTGTTTCAGTGTGTTTGATTGTGTGTGTGTGTATGTGTATGTGTATGTGTGTGTGTGTGTGTGTGTGTGTGTATGTGTTGGGGCGGGGGGGGTGTCAGATTCACTGTGACAGCCCCATAAATGCTGGGTGTAGAACTGGAGCAGCAGAAAATGCAGTGCTATAATATTTCTTTCAATTTCTTTTGATTCACTCAAAATATGACGGGTGTCCAATGTCTGCTTTATTGTCGTTACTCATATTCATGTCATCACGCGGAAAAATGACTTAAGTTTTGAAAGTAAGTTGTATTTACACAATACTGAGTGTTCACTACAGCGGTATAATTCCCTTGGTTTAATTTGTATGGCAATTGTGTGGTGTTTGTTCAATTCAAAGAGGGGAACAATTAACATATGCTCTGTAGATGTTGTCGGAGTGCTTAATGTAATGACAGTTTGAGTTTCATCTGGGAGAGTGTAATGTAATAAAACACACAAGGCATTTGCTTGGACAAATATGAGAGGAGCCGTTTTTGGAGGGAATCAAAGCGAGGGGTCCGATGTTTAAGATGAAACACACTGCTCAGCTTTGATTCCCAAATATGTTTTTCAAGTACAACTTTGATCGGCGCAAAAGAAATTGTAATAAAAAAAAAAACAGAATCAAAGGGCTCCCTTGCAGATTACATCAGTGAAAAGAAAG
>NC_055973.1:26975803-26980803 GCF_018492685.1 Alosa sapidissima
CACACACACACACATACACACACACACAGACACACACACACACACACAGACACACACACACAGACACACACACACACACACACAGACACAGACACAGACACAGACACACACACACACACACACACAGACACAGACACAGACACAGACACAGACACAGACACAGACACAGACACACACACACACACACACAGACACAGACACAGACACACACACACACACACACACACACACACACACAGACACAGACACAGACACAGACACAGACACAGACACACACACACACACACACACACACACACATTTGGGCAGGGATTGAGGGAGGTTGAGTTAGTGTTGATGGAGGGAAGGGGCTGCATGGTGTATGTCTGTACAAATTCAGCCAGTTGGATTACTATACAACAACACCCTCAGCTGTAATTGAAGCAAGGCTTTCTCTAGCTCAAGCTTTTCTGGGCCCACAATGTTGATGATGAGACATGGAAAAACACTTCTCCTAAAAAAAAAAGCAAAACCCTTAATGTCCGAACTCCGAGGCCAGTCTCAGTTGCTCTTCTGGTGGGGCATACAATAGATTATATTTAGATTAGAGAATACTCCATCTGCTTTCCATCTTATACTGTTTGGAAAAGCATAATGTGCTAGGGCAATTCCGGGCAAAACTGTCACATCCATAACACAAGGCCATGGTATTTAGTTGCCGTTATGGACGTGACAGCTTTAAATGGAATTGCCCATTACCAGATGAGCACACAGCTATATTTAATGACATAGGTGATGATATACATGCTATTAGCTGTATGTCTCCACATCAAAAATGTTAAGTGCTGTTTCTCTGGATTCTCTCTCTCTCTTTACCACTCAAATTCCCATTGTAAAAAGCCTCATTGGCATGACAAACAGGTAGTTGTATTGCCAAAGCAGTCGCTACATACAGGACATGAAGTACATACAATTCAAGAGCATACAGGTGCAGTATACCGTATGTGGAGTGTGTGTGTGGGTGGGTGTGTATGAGTGTGTTTGTGTGTGTGTGCATGAGTGTCTGAGTGTGGCTTTGAGGTTCTCTGTATAAAGAGTGGGGAGTATGTGCACCATTTAGTGTCCCTAAGATGGTGGCAGGAGAGGACATACTGTGCAGCTACCGTACAGCTGTCTTTGGCTTCAGCCCATAAGTAGAGTCATTTACTGTGGTTCAGTAAAGCATTGAATTGTGAGTGTTTTTCTACAAAAAATGATTGGAATGTTTTGCAGTCTGTTAAAAAGACCAGCACACTCTCTTTCCCTCTCTCTCTTTCTCTCTCTCTCTCATAGACACACACAACCCCACCCCCCACCCCCATTCATTCATTCATTCACACACACACACACACACACACACTTATGAACCAGACTGGGACCAAACTGTACTCATAAGCAGGGTGTAACCATTCCATTTAACTCCACTCGACAGTCCCTAATATCTAAGACAGGCCGTGAAAACACAGACGTCGTTCTGAATTTTGGAGTCATTTTTCAAGCCCTTTTAATTGGATATTGTATTGGTCCCCGTAATTTATTTTCCGATATGCACATTTTGGTATTCCAGCTGTTCAGACGATCTTTCTCTGTCACGCTGCCTCATTGCTTCAAGTCAATTTAACTCCACACACCAACACGCCGCTGGCAGCGCGACACACAGGGAACCATGGGGAAGAGGAGAGAAGGGGAGGGGGGAGGAGAGGGGGGTTGGGCACACATATCATTTAGCTATCTCGCTAACGTGCATTCAGTTGGGAGGATTCAAATGTTTTTTATTAAAAAGAAATATGTAAAAGGTTGGAAAATGACATATTTTGGTATTGAGTTAACACAATAGAGGTTAGATTTCCAGGTCAGCGACGCAGAGAATTTGATTGACAAGAGAAGAAACAAAATAAAAAACTCTAATTCTCATTGGCTTGTTGCTGTCTGCACACTGTATCTTCATGCTTCATTAGAACCATAACAAACGCGTCACCAGGGGGAGAAGGAAGAACGTGTGGTTTGATGAAGCTTTTCAAAAGAGCAAAGGAGAACAACAGGAGTGAAGAACAAAAAAAAACTTTATATGCTTCTTTATATTGCGTCACTGCTTCTCAGAACAACAGCATGGACCCGAGCCCCAAAGTCCCGCGTGAGGTCTACAGGCGGGATGGGAGACGGCAGCTTTGATTCGGGTGTCTGACTGCCGCTTGATTCGGCGCTTGAGCCGGAGTCAGGGGGGATTATGCTTAAATGTGACTCAACAGAAACAAGAGTCCTCTCGGCTCCCCTTACCCCTGGTCCCCTCCAAAAAAGTCAATATGCTTGAAGGAGTTTTCCATCTACCCAACAAAATGGTGGCCATTTTAATCAGTGTTGTTGAAGCTTGAAATGACTATTTGGGTGAAATGTCCTTGGCAATCGCCTCGCCCTAAATTCATCTTAAGCCGAGGCAAAATGGTAGACTAAACACCAAATGCCCCATGATCTCATCATAAAGTGCCACCCAACCACAAACCCTGTAATGTTTTTATATCAGAAAGCAGGATGCTTTTTTTGTTTTTACAGAAAGTGGAAAATCTGTGGGAGATCCTTGTATAATGACGTTGGGACAGTGGTCCTCAGTCCAAGAAGACTGATGGGTGTGTGTGTGTGTGTGTGTGTGTGTGTGTGTGTGTGTGTGTGTGTGTGTGTGTGTGTGTGGTGCGACTGAGCTTCCAGTCCAGTGTGACGTACAATGGCAAACCCACGCTCTTCCCTAAGATGGCCGGTCACTCATCGACTCACTCATTTGAAACGAAACATCTGCGAGGCAGGGGAAGGTTGATGAAAAAATGAAGAAGAAGCAGCAAACAAAATATTGAAATAAACAAGAAAAACAACACACGACGCTAGAGTGAAACGCCTTTTCTCTCTCTGATCCCTCGCTGTCGAGCGGCTCTCCTGTTCTCCCACGCACCCGAGGTCAGCTGCTTGCCACATCCATCTCGGGCCGCCGCTGCCGCCACCTGCCGCCGCCATCGCCGTGGCGAATGAAAATGTTTATTGCGGAGGTGGATTGACACTCGGCAGCCACATGCGCCCGCAACTGTTATCAGCGCCAATCACTCCCGTATTAAAGCTGCCACTCGAGCAGTCATTTTCCCTCCCGGCACACACGAAGCCTGTCTGTACATATCAGTCACAGAGAGAGAGAGAGAGGGAGAGAGAGACAGAGGGAGAGAGAGGGAGAGAGAGAGGGAGAGAGAGAAAGCAAAAAAAAGATGCATCTTGGAGATGGATGCCGCATCTCCCCCCGAATCAGGGAGGAGGAATAATATTGCTCAGTGGCAGTGGTCTGCCATGAAAATCATCCCTCTTGAACGGAGATGCATTAAGCAAGCGCGGCGTGCCAATGTGACATACAACCTCTGTGTTGCACTCACAATAAATACGCAGGACTCTTTATGGCCCCCATGATGGTATGGCAAATATAGGAGACCACAATTTCTTATAGAGGTGAAATTTACATACAAAAACGTCTTCAATTTGTATGTATTTACTGATTGCATGTCGCCCTCATCACACTTTCTATTTTTGAGGAGATTCTACCAGCAGTCTGAATCTGAGGGGGAAAATATAACATTACTGTTGTTAGCATTCAAACCAGACCAGCAGAAAAGTAACGTTCAGAAGAAATGCAATCTTGGGGAGCACACAGAGAACATGTTTATCGTCTGCCGCTTTCCTGCGGGAACGTTTCACTCTGATATCCTGCTTTGCTCTCTCCACACTTCCTTTCGGTGCATTACAAGGGGGGTGTAGTGGAGTTTTACTTGCGGACAACAAAAAGGCTTTTAAAAAATGCATTAGTAACTATGCAAAATTAGAAAACAAGAAAACATGGTACAGTAACTAGATCAGCACGACTCAAAGTCCCATTCAGAACGGGTGCTGCTGGCGTGTGAGGTCTCCGTGCTTCACTGTGCCACCTCTCGCAGCACTTAAGCACTTCTGCACCACACACTCATTCACAACACACAGATTCAGGTCGAGATTTGAATTCCTGCGTGATGCCATGATTGGCAATTATCGGGACTTGCTTTTTGACCCAGACTGAAAGGGAAAACACATCGGGGAAAGGGGCGGGGGGGGGGGGGGGGGGGGGGTGTCCAGTATACTTCCGCTACTCTGATAGATCAAGAGATTGCATCAAAGCAGGAGGCCTCACTCAGCCCTGAATGAACATACAAGAGAGAGATGGAAAGTGAAAGAGCTGGAGAGAGAGTGAGGGATCAAGAGAGAGAGGTATAGTCGGAGAGAGTGAGAGAGATGGAGAAAAAAGGGAGTAAGGTGAGGAGAGATTGATGAGGAAGGAGTGAGAGAAAGCAGGGGGTGAGTGACAGAAATAGAAGCAGGGGGTGGTTGAGGAAAGGAAGAGGAAGAAGTGATAGACAGACAACAGAGAGAGAGAGAGAGGGGGGGGGAGACGAATGCGAGCAGCGCTGGCGTCCGGACCGCGTGCACATCCACCTGTGGGAGGCGATTACTCACGCTCCTGGAGAAAAATCTGGAGCATCAGACGCCATTTGTCTGAGACGTCCATTTTAGTGGCAGGACGCAGACAGGACTGCCACGGGCCTGCCAGCCCACCCCCTCAGCCCCACGTTATTATCAACACAAAATAAAAAGCGCGCAGGCAGCCATGTTTGCTTGATGCCCACTGTCTCGTCTCACCTCCTATACGCCCGCTGAGCTATTAGTGACATCGCCCGTCCTTTTGTGCGCTTGGCATTAATGTGTGCCGTTTTTATTCCGGTAATCTGTGATCAAACTGACATGTGGCAGGATTAAAACGCCCCTTTCAGCAGCTGAATAATTCTCTATTTAGAGCAAGGAGAGGCAGCGGAGAGAGATAGAGAGAGAAAGAAAGGGGGGGAGAAAAAGATGAGGGGAGAGATAGAGAGATAGAGTGTTTATGGTGGCATACTCCACTGACTTCGGCTTTAATATCAGGGCCT
>NC_055973.1:26983303-27023303 GCF_018492685.1 Alosa sapidissima
TTTTCTCATCTATTTTCCATAGTCAACACACTCCCAACCACTAGCAATGTATTAAGGGTAAAGAATGTCTGTATTGATCAGGGGTTATAGTCTCTAGACTGTTCCCACCATGTCATTTTTATCAGAGGGAGAGTAAAGCCTGACTTTAGAATATGGAACCAATTCATGACTAGTAAGTACATACTGCATACCATAGGTATTACTGATGATAATCTGCTTGCTGCTAAGGAACCGGTTTCCACTTTAGAATGGGAGCCAATCTCACAGTGATGTTTGACACAGCAACCTGGGCAGTGAAATACAGCAATGAGGTTGAGCCATATACTTGCTTATTCTACAACTGTTCTCCCACTATTCGGGATTTATTCAGACAGTATACTAGTGGGTTATACATATTTCTCTTTTGGTACTTACTACTAATTAGTAAGTAGAGATCAAGGCTTACTAGGTCATTATTAAGATTATATCAAGAATAAAGGTCTAATTCGTCATGAACAAGAAATTTGTGAATACACGCCTAACAAATGATAAATGTTGCCGAACACATGCCTTACAAGTCACTAATACAGGCATTAATTAGGTATGTATTAGTGGCTAACATGTGAACCTTAAAATAAAGTGTTACCTAAAAATGTATATAGAGAAAGTATATCTCAGACCATCGACGAGACAAACATAGACGGTGGACGTACAGTATGGAGTCTGTCTGTCTGGCTGCCCACCTGTCTGTCTGTCTGTCAATCCATCCAAGTATCTGTTCGCCGACCTCCTCCAACTGTCTCACCTCCTCCAGAGGATGAGTAAGTGCCTTCTCTCTCTCTCTCTCTCTCTTTCTCTCTTTTTCTCTCTCTGTTCCTGTACTTCTTCTGAAATTCACTGCTGAAGGGGGTGGGGGGTGTTGGACATCACACACCGTCTGTGCTGTGCTGTGCTGCACTAAAGTGCTGTGCTAAAAACTGCCTCCAGGGAAGACTAGGATCCAACAGGCTCTTCTGCAAAGTCTTCAGACACATCTACAGCATGGGCAAAATGTCCTACCGAAAACCCACTAGGGCAACAGAATGGCCATACACATACCATGTATCAGATAACAATATGCTACTCCAGTTGTTAAAAAAGTAGTTTACAAAGGATCAAATAGCATCTAGATATACCTAGGAGTTTGGTGGTAATGGCGTAACCCAGTGTACAAGTAATGCAATTTTTAACAGCAGCTACCAGCAAAGACTGTTTCCTTTTGGCTGTTGCGATTGCAAAGACTGTGTTAAATGTTGCACGGTTTTTTAGCACTCATCCAGAGCTGCTCCAATCCAACAGCCCTCATCCTCTCTTCTGATATGAGAAACAGCTGCTGAAGTGCACCGGGAGATTTCTCCGCCTTGCGCCAGCTTGCCGCGTCCCTACCACCTTCTTTGGGTGAAATTGCACATGAATGGCCAACTTGGAACACAGGGATTTTGCTCTCTGAACCTTACATTCTTCTACAGATCTCAACACCACACAACAGCAACGCACAGGGAATGCTTGCGATTCCCATAAGAGTGTATGACGAAGCTCATCAAATAGGGCTTTGAAGTCACAATGAGGGCCCAATTGAAATGGCCATTACATCCTTAAAGTGATTATTTACACTTACTCTCATCTATTACCATCCAGAAAACTTCTGGCAAGTGTCTATTTCTGCCAGCTGAGAAACCTGCTACCTGTAGCTAATCGTTTAAGATGGGGATGAGAAGAATTAAAACATCGGCATGGGATTACACTTATGATGTGTGATTGACTGAGGACTGGATCTACCATTTTTCACTTCCCTTGTGTGTGTGTGTGTGTGTGTGTGTGTGTGTGTGTGTGTGTGTGTGTGTGTGTGTGTGACATATACATCACAAAGATAAAAAAAAGCTGGCAAATTGCCACAGTCTACAGGCAGGCAGCCAGGAGATGCTTTCCTTTGAGCCACACACATACACACACACACACACACACACACACACACACACACACACACACACACACACACACACACACACACACACACACATTGTGTGCAGACTAAAACGAGATGCATGCAAATTACAGAGGAGTCAGGCATATGACCATAAAAAAATCACATTACACATGCAGAACACACTTATATACAGACTCCCCCCACTGTGAACACTCTGACAGCAAAAGCCCTACCTGTCACTATAGCAGCAATTATCCTCAAACCTCACACTGCATGGCCTGCTTCCAACAGGGAGCCCAATTAGCAGGACCTGACACCACTGCTACTGCACACAATATCACCACCACTGCTGTAGTATACTAACATCACTACTAGTGCTACTGCTGCAGTATACTAACATCACTACTAGTGCTGAACTACCTATGCTGCAGTATACTAACATCACAACCAGTGCTACTGCTGCAGTATACTAACATCACTACTAGTGCTGAACTACCAATGCTGCAGTATACTAACATCACTACTAGTGCTGAACTAACAATGCTGTAGAATGCTAATATCACTACTAGTGCTAAACTACCAGTGCTGCAGTATACTAACATCACTAATGCCATTGCTGCTTCTTCTCACCAGTGTTACTGCTGCTGATGGCAACTAGTCACTTCTGATGATGCCAGACACTCACAAACCTATGCAGACTGTGTGGACTCCATACTAACTGACATCTGCACTGCTATTCACCAGTATTGCAGTGCACCTTCTCACCAGCCTGACTGACATGAATAGTAATATATCATTGTGTTTACAAACATTACAGGTATTTACTTCGATTTCATAAATCATATGCTATTTATACATCCAAATATAATTGATTTCTCCACTTTTTCAAAAACCCCTCACAGGGATGCCAAACTCCTCTCTTTTCTGGTGTCAATCACAGTGACAGGGCGTTATGTTATATAGAATATTTCTGTCTGTCTGGCAGGTGGCTGGCAATCACTGCTCCTTCAACGCCTTCAAAGCTGGTATTCACTATCATCATGCTGCTTATTGGCACTGTTTGTACTCAGTCAATGGCACTTCTTACTCCCTCAACATCCACATATCTTCCTTTTTCCCACCTCCACTGCTGCAGTAACAGTCTGACTGCTATTTTCATTAGGATGTTGTTCTCTCCACTTTGTTAATACCAGTGAATTTGTTTGTAACAGAAGGTGATGATAATGACTCTAAATTACAGTGGAAGGGTTCTTTTCAACATACTGTATATCACCCTGCTTTTCTCATGACAGTTAATCATAACCATAACCCAATCATAGATGTCTTTGCATTGCATTGAAGATCTTGGCCATTACCATAATGGACATGATTCGCTAACTTTATGCACAATACCATTTTGGTCCTAATTCAGGCATGAAATGCATTAATGTTAATGTTACTGCAGGATAATGATGGGAGAGGATCATTACAATGAGTCATGCATGCAAATGTCCTGTAAGAAAATGTTCCTGTTCCTCCTTTAGTGCATTAGGGGCCACACTTGTGTGTCTTTCCTCGTCGTCTGGGTATGGACATTTCTGGAAGCCATTTCCAAAAGCACCTCCATTAAGCCCTGGCGAGACAGCGAGACGGAGCCGCAGCAGCGGGAAGTCCAAAACCAGGAAGTGCGCTCTACTGCGCCAGGGGCCCCGACAGCTGCGGCTCTCGCCCCTCAAGAGCAGCAGTGGCTCAACGGGGAGGCGGACATTTTGGCTCCAAAGCAGCCGACGGGAGGCCTGTGCCGGGATTAGCCTGCGCTCGCGCTCGGTGAGGCTCAGTTCCGGAGATCAGATATAGCAATGCGCATCATGGGTGCACCGGTATTAGATTGGAGATGAAACAGCATGCGGGGGCCTGATCCCGAAATATTCATTTTAGACACATATGGGTGAACAGCGACCGTGGAAGGAGAAAGGCCCTCAGAAGTATGCGGCGGCGGAGAAAATTGAAACGCTTGCTTGGAGGACTCACAGGAATTACTCGACATGAGCCATTGGCACCCCAGACATAGCTGTGCACTTTTGGTGAGGGACGAGTCAATGTCAAGTGGGGTTGAAATAATAATTACAGGTGGGCTAATAGAGTTATTGAGGATAGAGCAGGGGGAGGGTAAAATCACTCTTGGTTTGTTCTTGAGAGTTTTCCGCGTGAAATTTGCATGTTGAACATTGAGTATCTACAGGGGGCAATCCCTTTGCTGAAACTCTGCTTTCAAAAAGGCTCACAGCAAGTTTGAGAGAAAGAGAAAGAATCAGAAAGACAGAGAGAGAGAGAGAGAGAGAGAGAGAGAGAGAGAGAGAGAGAGAGAAGAAAGCGGTCTCAAAGCACAGAACACTCACACACACAAATCTCCCACTTCCCCTCTCTGCGGTCTTCTTTCCCCTCCTCCTCCGTGTAGGTGCTGGAGGCACTGAAGATTCAGGGGGCACCAGGGACGGGCACCGTGTTAGTGGACGCCCTGGTTTCCTCTACGAGCGTTGGGGCCAGGGGGCACAGCATTGCCACGGCGCCATAAGACCTTTCAACTCCCAACACAACCTCCGAGCGCAGGCCGGCGTCTTGCATTTATTCATGACATCGTTTCCTTCTGGCCCGTGAGGTAGTCAACATCGTTCTCCGAGTTTCTGCCTTACACACTGCACACTTGCACTGATGCCCGGGCTGTTTACCAGGGTGACAGAGGTCAGAGACGCTGGTTTTCAACGGCATGGAGGTGCGGTGCCCCTGCCAGCGGTCAGCCATGGGCACTCAGCCTGGCCGCTAATGACAGAGGGACAGAGCAGAAGCTCATTAACCTGAATGTCTGTCGTTCTATTTACTGTATAAAATATTTGACATAATATTACACTCTTTAAATGTTCTTTAAAAGTGTTGTGGCACTTCATGAATTTGTGAAATTTCTGCAAAGTTGCAAGTTGAGTATTCATTTAGCTGTCAAGAGACAATAAATAACATTGTGAATGTGAATAGGAGGTGAAAGAAGAAATTTAAAAAGCAGGAGAAAAGAGCATTTTTATATATCCAGAATAACAGAGTAGTCCGTTTAAAGGACAACCGTAGTTGGTTTAAAGGATAATGGACAAGATAATTAAATTGTGTAGGGAAAGGTTGAAGACTCCCCAGAAGAGTAGAAGAGAAACAGAATTAGGGAGGAAGAGACCTCTCTAATACTTATCATGGCACAGGACAGCAAATGAAAGAAAGGATGATATCCATGACGGCAAACGAAAGGAGAGATTATATGCATGTTATCAGTGGTGAGTGAAGTGGAGGATGGGGAGCAAGGGGGGGACAAACTGTGCTAAACGAGAAAGAGAGAGAGGAGGAGTTGCAATCAAAACGACAGTAGTCAACGTTACACACTTCAGCTAGCGCACTGACACCTCACACCACACACACACACACACACACACACACACACACACACACACACACACACACACACACACACACTCTCTCTCTCAGACAGACACTTCGGCATGTGCCTGCATCAGTCATCAGACGGAGGAAACTGGCAACGAAAACAGTGAGCCCAAGGTCACCTCATTACCACCCATTTGTTCCAGCTGTCATTAGAAATCACACAAGGCGTCACTCAAATGAGGAAAGGCAGAGAGACAGACAGAGAGAAAGAGACGGAAAATAGCAAGTAGAAACCAGGAAGAGAGGGGGCAGGCAAGAGATGGTGGGAAAATTACACAATATCACACCAAACCTTTATATACGATCAGGTGTGCATCTCTCTCTCTCTCTCTCTCTCTCTCTCTCCCTCTCTCTCTCTCTCTGCTTTTCAGAAGATATATACACATAAATCACACACCGTCATACATGCCAGGTGAGATAATCATGGCATGAGGTGAAGATCTTTGAGGTCCTACACTATATCTGTGTCTTCAATCTAAAGAACAGAAAGAGCCATTTGAAGTGCAGATCCTGCAAAAGAGGACTCTCAGCCATGCCTCCTTTATCATACTGTATGGCTATATTAAATTGGGTAGAATTTTAATAACATTTTATATTTTATCATCCTAACCTTAGCAATAACTTCTGAGAAAGAGAGCGAGTGAGTGTGTGAGAGAGAGAGGTAGAGAGATAGAGGGAGAGAGAGAGAGATGTCTTTATGGATTGCCATCAGAGCAGTTTGCTGATTAAGTGGTGAAGCCCACTGTTTCATTTCCCTTTTGTTTCACCACAGCCATAAAATGACTCTGACAATACAACACACGGACACAGACGTGATATCCTTATTAATATAAAAAAAATGCAACTTAATACAAAAGAAGTTAATTTCCCAGCTTGAAATAATTTTAGAAATTTTGAAATTCCACAGAGGGAGATTAAGAAAGTACTCCTCTAACAACATTTACTAAATCAGAGACTTATCCAGAGAACACTGGTGTTTATCCTCATCCTTATTGTGTAGTCAGTGGCCCAACAACACTGTCAGTAGGAAACAGAGTGTAAGATTTCTGTTCAGAGCAGCAGAACTGAACATTTGTTAACGCCTTACTTGAGTTGCTCAGTAATGCTTTCTGCCTTCCTGATAGTCTTTACGTATGCACACACCTGACAGCTGATAACAGCCTATTTCCAGCTGCCACGCTGGAACAATGCAGCCACCCTGTGCACCATACATGTACACACACACACACACACACACACACACACACACACACACACACACACACACACACACACACACACACACACACACACACACACTCCACTCCGAAACGACACACCTACAGCAGGTGCTCCTTCCAAAGGCCAGGCCGTGTTTGGAAACAAATTACACAGAGGATGCAAATCTTAAAAAGGAGAAAACTTGTGAAAAAAGCTCACAAAGAGCTAAATGGTGTGGGAAAGAGATGAAGACGGGTGCTAAATGAATCGTCTGTGAATAAATTGGCAGTACAGCTGCAGTTGTGATTAAGGTTACTTTTTGTTGATGTTTAAAAAGTACTGTTGTCTAACAACAACAGTATATACAATAACATTTACTGATAACATTTGGATAACTATTTGGAGAATTTACTGTAGCTTGGTAGATAATTATGCATTAAGATTAAAACATATATTTGTATTAGATTTTCCTTCCATGTGCCATTTTCTCTGCATGCCTTTAATATTTTTATAATTATTTTTTATCATAGTTCCACAGTCGAATGCCAAAGCCATGGTCTAAATGTTTTGAATGATTATTATATGTTGCGTTGAGCAATGTGTCCTTAATGAGTTAGTATCACGTTCTGTACTTTATAAGATACACTTAGAGTAAGATATTCAGAATGAAAATAGCATGCACTGTGAAAACTAATAATATGCTTCACAGCTGCTACTGACTCCTCCCATCCTACAGTACCACGCCCCTACCCAATAATGGCCACCCCCTTATATTTTTAAATCTATTTCTTTAAATGTAGCGGCACCATTGGCAGGTGAACGTCATGAATAGCCCCCACAGCTGTGTCCTTGGCTACAATAAGCGTCTGTGCTCGTGTTGGGCTCTGCGCTGCTCCAGGGCGATTAGTATTCACAGTCACGTCCCTCCCCTCACCCCCCAAATCAGCAGAGACCCCATCTTCTGTGTCAGAGCTTGGCTGGGTGACAGGACAATATGGAGAAGGGGTGGAAGGCAACGCCCAGACCTAATCTGTTAGAGGGGCTCAGCTGCAGTGCCAAGGCTTTTCCAGCAGATACGTGGGTGTGCGTGTGTGTGTGTGTGTGTCTGTGCGTGTGTGTGCATGTGTGTGTTTGTGTGTGTGTCTGTGTGTGTGTCTGTGTCTGTGTGCATGTGTCTGTGTGCGCACGCATGTGTGTGTGTGTGTGTGTGTGTGTGTACATATGCATGTTTATGTGTCTGTTTATATGGGACTGCACGGCTACACACACACACACACACACACACACATCCTTCCGAGATGAAGGAGGAAGTATGGGAGGGGGGGTGCTGCGTGCCTGCGCTGAGACCAGCTCCTGACACAGATGCTGGGCTCTTGGTTGTGACATGGCCCCCTCGCAGCATAAGGGGCTGGAGGAGGTCTGGGCCTCCTTCTGCTCTGCTTTGGCACGGGACTGAATCTTCGCTCTTTCTGACACACACACACACACACACCGCATTGTCACTCCATCACAGCTTGGCACATGCACTCCTGGTTGACATACGGGCCAAGCGAACCATTTAGGCATGGGCATCGTTGCCACTGCAGTCCCAATGCAGCTTTCACAAAACTCAGAGTCTGACTTCTGCAGTGTCCTCCAACATTTACTCTATTTACAGTACAAACGTATCTTCCAAGATTAAATAAAGGCCACAAGGCACAGTGGCAAACACACTGTTACAGCATGATGTGCATGTTCAAATTCACATGCTACACATTTTTTGCTATACTGTACAGTTGCAGTACTCACTGCCTTAGTTGCTATGCCTTGCAGGTTTGCCATGGTTATAATAATGTGTTCTTTTAAATTTCAAAATTACTTTTCACTCCTGTCTAAAAGCAATCATACAATGCACTTGAAATGCCCAGGGCTCTTTCATTATAAATGACAGTATAACAAAGACGAACAAACATCCAGGGAAGTAGGTAGTCCGTAAGAGCTTTGTGAGAATATCACAATCTCATGTACTCTAGGAACTGTCAAAGACGAACCTCGTTTGACTTTGGGCTGCGTCTTGTTTGTTTGCTTGTTTGTGTGGCTGAAAATTGTGCATTTGGTGTTTTGGTGATTTGGTGATTAGTGTGCATCACTGGTCTGAACCGGTGACCTATTGTGACGTCAGGAGGCAGCGGCGAGTGGATCGCCGTATCACCGATACGCAGGCAGCTAGCGGGGCATGGTAAGGGCAACGGGAACACACTGCAGTGTCCAACGGACGGAAGGATGAGTCAGGATGTGAGCGACCGAGGGAGGAGAGCGAACAACATAGAGATGATGGAGAGAGAGAGAGAGTAGGGGGGGGGGGGGGGTCATGCTGGGGAGAGCGGTCCTAGAGTCCACACATTAGAGGGGAGAACTGAGCTGAAGACAGGGAGGAAGAGGAAAAGATGGAGAGAGCGGCAGAGGGACCGATGGAGAGAGAGAGAGAGAGAGATGGAGAGAGAGAGAGAGAGAGAACGAGAGAGAGAGAGAGATGGAGAAAGAGAGAGAGATGGAGAAAGACATGAACAGTGAGAGATGGAGAGATAGAGAGAAAGAAAGAGAGAGAGAGAGAGAGTGAAAGAGAGAGAGAGATGGAGAGAGAGTAGTGAAGTGGTTGAGGAGAGACAGTGTGAGATGGAGAGATAGAGAGAGAGAGAGAGATGGAGAGAGAGTAGTGAAGTGGTTGAGGAGAGACAGTGTGAGATGGAGAGATAGAGAGAGAGAGAGAGATGGAGAGAGAGAGGAGTGAAGTGGTTGAGGAGAAGCCAAGTGGCACAGTGTTATAAAAACATCAGTTTAGACACGGTGGAGGAGAGGGGTGGGGTCGGGGGGGATGCGGCTGGATGTTAAGTTAAAGTGTTTGCTTTCCATCGAGGCTGTTAACCGCTGCATGACACACAACTACTTCACACATTTTCTAATCAACACTGCAACTGTTACCCACAGTTGGTTTCCTCAAACAGAATCATCTGGAATCCACGCGGGCTGAATATGACTTGATCTAAGAACATTTCCACCTTCACGTTACTGTAAGGGGAACGATCACACTCTGTAGCTGGTTGAAATTCAGATGTCCCCTTCCTTAAAAGGAGAACTAATATTATTTGACCGTGCAATTCAACAGCAATTCCATTATCTCTTCAAGTTCTTAAATGTTCACACATAGATGTAAAACAAAACGTGCCTGGCTGCATATTCCAAGAGAATTCCAAGAGTACTTCCACAACAGCACAAGTTCAGCTTTTTTTACTCCGCTGTGTAAAATGTCTTGTGTGGAGCAGTTATTCCTTTGGTTACTTGTTGTGCATGTTTTTCTTTATTTTAGCAGAGGAACATGAGAGCTGAGCCCACTTTAACCTGGGGGAGACTAAAAGCACAGAGGAGAAATGAGCTCCAGGTGTTTTTTCCTCTCCCTGTACTCTCAGTGCAAGAACAAAGGCGGACAGATCTGTGCTTTCCAGAGTCGGAGAGGGAGAAAGAGACCGAGGCTCGGAGAGCTACGTATTTTCTTCTCTCTCTCAAACACACACACACACACACACACACACACACACACACACACAGACTTCTTTTTTCTTCCTCTCATATGTTTTTTTTCCTTCTTTTTCTCGGGCTTCTTTTTGGCTGGTTCTGGGCTGAGACTGGAGGAATGTGAGCGGGCGCTGGCGGCGGTGCCCGCTGAATCTGGCTGGGGCGTGGAGAGAGGGCTGGCAGAGCGGGAGAGATCAGAGGAGCGCTGGCACTGCCACCCTGCAGGCCTGGGACCGTGCCAGCCAACCCGGGCACAGAAAGCCAGGAGCGCTGGGGGTGGTGGTGGTGGTGGTCGTGGTGTGTGTGTGTGTGTGTGCGTGTGTGTGTGTGTGTGTGTGTGTGTGTGTGTGTGTGAGTGTGTGTGAGTGTGTGTAGTGGGGGGAGTGGGTGGTTGGGGGCAAGAAGACCCAACAGGATTTGGCCCTAACTTCAGTAGCAAAGTTATCAAAAACGCCATGAGTAAATACAAATACGGATACACACTTACATACACACACACTCGCACGCTCACACACACCATATATTTTCACAAATACACCTAAAAATACACCTAAAAAGAAGCCATTATTCAATATAAAATCTATTGGTGGTTAATGTGAAAGATAAACGAGTAAAGCAGACAAGGAACATCTCAAGTGCTTTATTTGTTGCTAAGCACAAAGCAACACAGTTTGTGCCAAATCCAAACATAGTCCCATTAAAAATACATGCCTCTGCTGTAGTCTGTCCAGGAATAAAAAAGGTTCACACTCAATGCTATGGCAGAGCTGATGCTGTTGAAGAGTAACAGATAGTGAGATCTGATGACTAGGCAGTCAAAAATTGCATTCAGTACAGAATAGTACATTTATTGTATGCCTCTACAAAAAAATACCCAAATGTCATTTTAAACAGTTTTTCCAAATAAACTTCTTGTATTTTCCCATCGTATGAATTGGCCAGAACGGTTTGGCATTGTGAGCTTGGCCAAGTCTCTTGGCTTGCTTCAACCAGTGACACACCCATAAGCCACTGGAGCATGTCTCTGATATTTTACATTTAGAGAACTGATACAAATCTGATGCCTGTGCCTGTGCCATTCCTTTCTAAAGCTATCAAAAGGGCAGTTTCCAGACAAGCCAGAGAATTCCTCTCATGGAATGACCTCCTTGACCACTCCACCATAACGGCTCTGTTATCTCTGACAGAAGCTTTAGTGCTTAGTGCTTTAACAGCCCCTCTGTGCTCTTCTTCCTTGACTTTTGGTATGGTCAACCACGGCATCCTACTATCCATACTCTCAAACTTGGCCATCACATGCAAAGTGCATTCCTGGTTTGAATCCTACCTCACTGGTCGGTTGTTCAGTGTGTCATGGCTAAAACAAACATCTACATCTCATCCGCCTCATCTCAGGGATGCCTCATGGCTCAGTGCTGGGGCCTCTTCTCTTGGCCATGTACACCACCTCGCTGGGCCTGATTATCCCCTCGCATTGGTTCTCATATCATTGCTACCTTACCTACGTAGATGACACGGATCTCGGATTGTCTCTCTGACATATCCACTTGGATGAAGGAACACCACCTCCAACTAAGAACGAACTGTTGGTCTTCCCAGCCAAACAAACCGAAAATCACAACATCAACATCAAAACTCACTCCTTTTCTCTTGTTCCTACCAAGACCAGCTAACCTTCTCTTACCATGTTGTTGCCTTTGCCACCCAGTCATGCCGCTTTGCACAATTCAATATAAGAAAAATTAGGTTGTACTTAACCCAACATGCCACAAAGCTTGTGGTAAAGACCCTGGTTATCTCTCGGCTTGTGCGCGAAAACCGCTACAGATGGTCCTGAAGTTGAACACAGCAGCGTGCGTCACCCTACATCGAGCTCCATTGGCTACCCTTAACCACCCACATCAAATTCATGTCACTAATGCTTACAAAGTCATGGCTAGCTCTGCTCCCACTTCATAAAGGTGTATGTTACCCCTTGGTCACTACTTTCCTCCGAGGAACGTCATCTTACACTGCTGCCCCCACACACAGCAATCCAGCCATCATTTGCAGTTCACTGATGGTGAAGCGCTTTACCAAGTGCTACCAGAGCAGGTGCATCCCTCTCTATCTTTAAGAAGCTCTTAAAGACCCAACTCTTCTGAGAGTACCTCCTCTCCAAACACTCCTAAACACAACTAAAATAGTACTTACTATGCACTTCCCTTTTTTTACTTCTACCATCTTCTTCTTCTACCATCTCCTTCAACTACACTTTTATTTCTGCACTCTCATCCTGTAGTAGTAGCATTTATTGTTGTATTATTACATGTAATTGTTGCCTTAGGTCTCCTCTGCAATGTAGCTTTATTGTTATTCCTCATTGCTGCAATAAGAATAAATGCAATAAATAAAGGAAATAAAGGAAACTTCCAGTAAAACCTGCTATCATTACCAACTAGAGGGAACTGTGGGCATTATGAGGACATAGATAGAGAGATAGATGAAAGGGATTACAATGGGTGAACACAGACAGGAGTAATAAAAACAGAAACTAGTGTGTGTGTGTGTGTGTGTGTGTGTGTGTGTGTGTATGTGTGAGAGAGATAGAGTCTGTGTGTGTGTGTGTGTGTGTGTGTGAGAGAGAAAGATAGAGAAAGTCTGCATGTGTGTGTGTGTGTGTGTGTGTGTGTGTGTGTGAGAGAGAGAGAGAGAGAGAGAGAGTGAGAGTGTGTGTGTGTGAGAGAGAAAGATAGAGAAAGTCTGTATGTGTGTGTGTGTGTGTGTGTGTGTGAGAGAGAGAGAGAGAGAGAGAGAGAGAGTGTGTGTGTCATGGATGACTGGGAAATAGAATGCAAGGATAAAGTGGGAGACAGTAAGTAAGAATTAGAAACAGAGACAAATCAAGAGTCAAAAGGAAAAGTGAGTTGAGCTCTTTTCTTCCTTGTTTTGCTAACATGGTTCTCTCTCTCTCTCTCTCTCTCTCTCTGGGTGAGTGTATGAGCAAGTGTGTGAGTGGGTGCGGGGAGAAAGTCATTCTTTTGCTCTTAACACCTGCAGGTGCTAATGTGACACCTCCTCCAACGAGTCGTGGGGAGCCGGGGCGGGTCTCCCGTGTGTTGACAGGAGGAGAGTGAGGTGTTGTGTGAAGTAGGAGAATACCCATAAGGCACCTCTCTCTGCCGCAGCCTTGCAGGTAGGGTAATTAAAGCGGCTTCAGCAAGGGGTTGGGCACTGAGGCGGTGACCAGATCTACATATTATGACGGAACGACATGGCTAATCATCGTCGCTAGCACTGAGTGTTTTTAGCATAGCGATGTACTGTATATGTGAGCGCGTATGTGGTGTCTGGTGAGATCCACAGGTTAATTATCCTTAATACCCTTTCATTGCTGCAGTTGCATTCACTCTCGTGGGGGCGAAAGAGAGGATTTCCTCGTCTCAGTTCATCCTATCCATCCTGAGCTGACTACAAGGGAAAAACACGTACATCTGAATACTACACTGATTACTAAAACATTAATTAGGACATCTGGGGGTTTAGAACACCCCTTATTCTTTTTTTTTTTTACCAATTATACGCATCTGGAAAAAACTCAAAGGCAACAAAAAAACTCAGTTCTTCATGCTGCATAAGTGAGGAGTCATGGAAAATAAAAAAAATGAAAGAAAGAAAGACAAAAAGACTGAAAGAAAAAGAAAGTGAGCTAGAAATCCTTCAGGCATTCCCAGTTTGAGAGCAGCAGCCTCGCTCCCAGAAGAGGGTTGAATATATGAATTCTCCTCTGCCGCCAAGCCTCGACCAGTCAATCATGTGGCCATATTGGAGTTAAATTGAAAGCGCGTGTCCTCTAAAAGAGGGGTCCAGATAGGGACAGAGTTATCACCCGGGGAGCCAGGGCGCCGAGTGCAGACGCCTCCGCCATGCCGCGCCGCGGCCCCAGTGCATGCTGGGTACTGACCTGTGACAGTGTGCACATATCGATTTTAAAGAGAGTGATTCAGAGGCCAGTGAGGAGAAAGAGATATTCCTCATATGGCTGATGCATAATTCATTCATCCTCCTTTTCTCTCTTTCTTGCTTCTGTCTTCTGCTCCCTTTGCTCTCCCTCCCTCCCTCACTTTTTCTGTCTCCCTCACTTTTTGATAGACACTCACAGGGGCACTTTCATTTTAACTGAAGGATTAGCAGTGACCTATTTTTAATGCACCCCTGTGGAATTGTTTTTGTCTCCTTCAGAGATAGAGGAAAAAGTGCACAACTGAGAGAGAAAGAGAGAGATAGATGGAAGAAGGGAGAGAGAGAGAGAGAGAGAGAGAGAGAGAGAGAGGAAGGGGGGGTAGGCTTCTTTTGTGATGGGATTTTTGTATCCTCAAACATGAGGTCAAGATCTGGAGAACATTATATTCAATTTGTAGGCTTCAGTATGAATCTAATAGTTTTTGAGCATTTAAGCTCACAATGTTATGAAAATTAAATAAATACAGATAAACGTTAACTGATAAACCACATTCTAGAGAGGGCACTCCAAAAGACCAGAATGTGACAAAGTCAGAAAGCTGCACTAGACATCAATGACCTGCTAAGATGTACATGTAATAGAGAAGGAAAACAACTGTAGGGTAATAACAGATCTAGGCATAGAGAGTGGGAGAGGGAGTGGGTAGGAGTGAGAGAGAGAGTGAAAATATGGTACAGAGGAGAAGAGCAAGAAAGCCAGGCAGAACAAGGGAACGTGTGAAGAACGAGAATGAGTGAGAAATGAGAGAGGATGGGTGAACAATCATCTCCTTGAGGTCTTTATCCCTCCCTCAATCTCTTCCTCCCTACCTCTTTTCAAATCTTCTCATCCCTTTCTCCCTCTCGCCCCCTCCTCTTTGGCAATACAGCTCTCACTAGATGCAAATGATGAGCCACTAACTCTGCACAAACATATAAAAGTGACAGCTGTCAGCCTGCAGCGATCATGAAGATGGCCAACAATGCAGACAGACACGTTACAGGCACCACATGGACAAATGTCTGACAACAGAAAAAATTCAATTACGCTGTCATTTTTATAACAACAAGTTAGTGGAAAAAAGAATGAGCTGTCGGTAAATTAGCTAAACTAAGCTTTATGGCTATTCTATGGCTGGTGTTTGCATTTTTCACTCAACAGATGGACATTCATTTTAAACCCTTGAACCCTTAAACTGAATCAGTTATCAGTTTGTACTCATAACATTAGAAAAGAGGCCATGAAGAGAGAGCTAACCAGCATACAACTAGTAGACTTGCTTACTGTACATGTTGTTGTCTCAGTGGAAAGATATGGACATATGGTCTGTACATTTTCACAGGTTTCTGACCCGAAGCACAAAAGCACACAGTGAGTAGCCTGAGAGGCTATTTGGAAGAACAGGTGTGTTTATCTCCCCTTCATTCTGTACTGTATGACCATGAGGCATTCAAATTAAGGAGATTATAAAAACTAGGGACGTTAAGATATTCCAAACACTTTGGGTATCTAGATGATGTGATATGAACATGTACATGTTGTTGTTCTTTTTGTTGTTGTTGAAGTGTTCTGTGGAGCTCCGGTGGTTCGTCAGTGAGGTGTTTTCATTCACTGCACTTCCTGTACTTTTCAGACCTGTAGCCATTAAAGTACCGGTAATTCATTTCTTGAATTAAATTGTCTTTAACTGATATGATTGATAAACATTCTTTTATTGTCTCGTAAAATAAATCGTGTAAGCTTTGAAAACGGTCATTTCTCTCCAGCTCCAAGCTCCTAGTTTTACACAAACCAACCAGACCAATGATAATGCTATACTATAGCCTATAGACTATACTATATAATCTGACTTTCTGTACTTTTCTTATACTGAAAAATATAAACACCACTTCATACCAAAATGAAGGGAAGCCTGGGCTGGTGAGAGATTGTCTGGACTGAAAAAATAATTTTCTTGCAGCTCTCAAGAGAAACAACTTCCAGGCACCATATTCGGTCTAGCAGACATTTTATTTAAATACGCCTCCAACATGATAGGTATAGAGTCTAAAAATGATATAAAATATAGCCTGACTCAACACTTGATATGACAATTGTATGGAATAGGCTATAATTTCTATGGAGGGCATAAAAGTATAAGTTGTAATGGTAAGAGACCCAAACTTCAGAGTGGACAGACAGTCTAGACTCAGAATAATCTCCAAGTACTGCTGTATTATGTAAGTGCAAATGCAAATTTTGTATGGTCCATGCACTGGATAAAAGCAGTCGAGCAAACTTAAGACCTTAAGAAAATAACAAAAGTGCCAATCTGACAGCACTTTTCCAGTTTGACTTTTAAGCCATCTTATGTTCCCGTCTCAGCATTGCAAAAAGCGTTCCTCAAAAACCTGTTTTGTAAAAAAAAAAAAAAAAAAATTGAAAAATTGAAAAAGAATTGTCTCTCAGAAGGGCAGTCACAACCCCCTGACCAGAGAGTGGAGGGCGGAGTCTCTGACCATGACCATGACATGACCACCGGCTCCTGCTGGCTTTCTAATCTCACATAACAGCCAGGGAGGCGCAAAGAGCTCTTCAGGCCATGATTCACAACACCACATTTGAACTTTTCCACTTTTTTCTTTTGAAAAAGAGAGGCAGTGAAAGGAATGAATAAAGATACATATGAAAACTCACAGACAGATTGTCTCCAAGCCCCAACACAATGGTATAACAGCAAAAAAGAAGAAGAAGAAGAAGAAGAAGAAGAAAAAGAAGAAAAAAGCGAAGAGGAAGAAGAGGTTCCAGAATGGCATGAATTCTAAAGTGGCGAGGGGAGAGGAAAGTTGGGACTGTGACGACGGCATCCTGTGAATGAGAATCAGGGGTGGCGAGTTGAAGGCAGAGCAGGCAGAACAGATGGAGCGGATGCAAACAGCCCACAATGCCACAGGAGAGAGAGGGGGGGGGGGTAGAGAGAGAAAGGGAAAGAGAGGGAGAGGGGGAGAGAGAGGGAGAGAGGGAGAAAGGGGGGAGAGAGAGAGAGAGAGAGAGAGGGAGAGGCAAGAGCACGATCGACAGATAACAACTCGTGACAGCAGAGTGTGTTAGCAGCATGTAATGTAGATGGGGTTTGATCAGATGCTGGGCTGATAGCAAAGACCTGGCTGGACAAGCCTGTTTATTCAATCGACCCATACCGTAATGTAGTCAACATGCATCCCAATGACCAAATGGCAGGTACCTTGAAAATGTCTCAAACATGGCATGTTATTTCACACTGTATGTACTGTAATGGCCTCTGAGCAATCATGTTACACCTCTGTTTGCTTGACCTGTAACAAACATTATGTGGCGTCTCTTGAATGGCAGAATTCAAAGGAAGGAGTGTGTGCATTCATAAACTGCTTATACATTCGGCAGCAATGCACTACAACCAAAACCAACAGCCCTTCTGGCTCAAAGTCTATGTCTAATAACAAAAATAAATCAAGCAGAGAGTAGCATTTATGTCATAGTTCCTCGTCATTTTCAAATAAATCCCTCTCTGAAAACATACAATAAAATTACCAGGGTTGTTTATGCTGGGCCCTAATCCACCTTAATTTTGGATGGGAAAGAAATATATTAATTATACTGAGAGGAACTACAAAAGCAATCGGGGCCTTTGAAGACAGAGAGCCCTAAATGTCATCGGCTGGCTTTGAAGTTGTGTGTGTGCCTTTGTTTTGTGCTCTCTCCTCTCTTCTCCTCTCCACACTCACCAGACACACTGGAGTGCAGCGGACCGCCAACACGCTCAGCCGGCATTGTGAGCGGGCCGCACTGTGCACGGGAGAACAAACAAGCACACACACACACACACACACACACACACACACACACACACACACACACACACACACACATACACACACACACACACACCTGCCAGACCATGACAGTTTGTACCAGACTCCAGGTTCACATGATAAGACTCGATATCAGCCGGGTCTTTCAGATTGTTAGCAGCTTCTGTCCAAAAATCTCTTTAGATTCTGTACTGATCCCTTTTTTTGTACATTGCAGGTGCTCCAAAATGTCATCATAAATTCTAATCATCAATTCCAAGTCAAAAGTAAAGATGTCTGCCCCTTTGTCCTTGGTTGTAACCTGGTGTCTCCTAAAATAAGTGAGTCCTAAAATAGAGCATTCACCAATATTCCACCGATATTTTTTAGAAACAGAAATTATAGAGCGTCTTCTGGAGTAGACTAAAAGTCATTTCACATCATCACTAAAAAACACAGTGATTACACACTAGTGACAAGACACAGTAATTATATATTACTAACAAAATCTAGTGACCAGTCTTATGGACTTGAAACACACTCCACCAAAAAATAACTACATATTGCTGGTCCAATCGCTGGGGTCTAGTGGCACATCAGCTACCATGGTCCACTAAAACCTCCATAAGTTCCACAGCATGACTCAATGCAATTGCAATCAGGGCTCACCTTGGAGGAGGTCAATCAATGCACTCGTCTAACATCCTCATCAAGCCATCTAAGGCCGTCGAGGGGATGGGAGGATGAGGAGGAAGAGTAGGAGGAGAAAAGAGGCTGAGGATGAGGAGGAGGTGAGGCTCGCAAAAGAGAGAAAAAGAGAGAGAGAAAGAGAGAGAGAGAGAGAAAAGCAGGACAAGTAAAATGTAGTGTTCAAACAAGGGAGAGTTTTCACATGGAGAGGCGCGGAGGAGGGCAGACAGGTCTGGAACATTCTGCAGCGGCTCTCGGGACCCCCTGGGGGGGGGATTGATTCGTGCAGCCCCCCCCCCCCCCCCCCCCCCACCTCCGTCCCTCTAGCTGAGCACCTGAGACTCACCCTCAGCACTCCGTCAAACTTCTGAACAACAGCTACCCAAAAAACATCAACAGCCAGCCACACAGATAAAGGTCAGGCCGCTCTGCCTCCCACAATGACAAATACTCTCAAACTCATGGGAGGAGCTGGTGCGTCTGTCAGTCAGACATCATTTTTTTGAACCATGTCCCTGGTTGACTTTTTGACTTTTTGAACAGTGTTCTTTTTGCGATTTTCAGGTGCCACAGGACCTCTGCTCTGACCTTAAATGGTATCTTAAAATGATAGGAATGGTCTAGTCTTTTCTGCACTCTTCATCGGTGCGACTTGGGGGCCGGAGCCGGTCTAGGGGACCTTGTGCCTGCCAAATGACGTTCACTCAGTGTCTGTCTGTCTGTCTCTCTCTCTCTCTCTCTCTCTCTCTCATTACACCTCTGTCTCTATGATGTGTTTCTGTGCTTGTGTGATGGATAAATACAGGGTGTGTCTGTGAGGGATGTTTGTGTTTATCTGTGTGTGTGATTGAGAGAGAGAGAGAGAGAGAGAGAGAGAGAGAGATAGAGAAATAGAGACATCAAGAAAGTTTCTGTTAGTTGATAGGTGTTAGGAGCAGCGAGCAAACCTTGCAAGTGGTCTCCATCATGCCCAAGCAGTGACTATCCACCCAGATGCCCACTGCAGAGACGTTTGAGCAGCTTGAAATGGCTGGAGAATTCTGGAGTAAAGTTAAGGGTCAGAAAAGAGCCAACACAGTTCCCTGTCGACTGTTGGTGCAGAGCTAATAGACTGCATGTGGATTAAGAGCATGGTGCAAAGACCTAAGTGAATTTCTCCCCCTTTCTCTTGTTTTTCCTCTCCTGCAGCTGATCCTTTTAAACAGCTTGGTTTTAATTTGTGAGGAGAGATCTCCAGAGCTTAGAGCAGCACTGATGCCTAAATAGAAAAAAGGAAAAAAAAACTTTAATGAATAAACTGCTCAGTCTTGAAGTGTTGTTGGGGTAATATTATGCTGCCACTGTAATACAGCAACTCCATTTTCCATGCAGACCAAGCAAATGTCTACAGTGTTTAACTTTTGGGGGGTAGATGGTGGTGTCTGTGTGTGTCGGGGCGTTTCTTTGCATATTTCTATCTGGAATCAAACAAACGAATCTCAAGCTTTTGTTAACCAATTTTGACGTTGTCAGTTGACTCCAGAACAGGTTTCCTTTGTGTCAGTCATCTCCTTGCTTCCCTCTCTCTCTCTCTCTCTCTCTCTCTCTCTCTCCTGCACTCATTAATCTCTCGTACTTCCTGATACTCGCTTTCATCCAGTCCCCCCCGAAATCTCGTTGTATTATTCATGCCAGTTTTCCGCAAATACCTCAGAGAAGGAATTAGCAAACAAACAATGCCCACAGTCCCTAATCCCTGTCTACAGCGAAGATCCCCTAATACACAAGAGCTCGGGCCGGCTGTCAACCGTCGGCTGTTACTGTCTTAAAGTTCCTTCGCCGCAAATCTGTGTTGACACAGCAAACGTATTAGCGGGAACCTGGCGGCGGCGACGGCGGCGCGGGCTGGTAGACGCGGGATTGCCTGGAGGGCTCGTGCGCAAGCACGCTCGCAAGGACGACCGTTCCACGGATCCCCTCTCTCACAAGGTTATCTTCTTCTTATGCTGTCTTCAGGGCATGTGCACACAATCCATATCAAATGGCACGGCAGAGACCTGGTAAATATGACTGACGCAGAAGCAGTGAGCGAGATATCACTCCGAGATGTAGAGACACTGGGTGGAAAGTTGAGGATGCTCACAGGGGGGCTCAGATGCTGTTGATAATGCCCTTGTGTTCATTGTCACAGCGTGTCCAAGAATGTGGAAGACCTCATAGAAAGTTTTAGAGATTGTTTACTGATATTTTCGGGAGCTCATTCCTGTCATTCCTGACCTAAAGACCTTCATAAATTATACTAAATACTAGAGGGATACTTCAACAATGCAGACCTCTGGCAAGGCCAAATGGCTTGTCTTGCAATCGTAGCAGCCGTGAAGCTAAGTTAACCGAGGCGGATCGCCTCAAAATTCTAACAGGTTCGTCCTTGGCCCATGTTTCAACTTTCAACTTTTTTATGGAAATCAGACCAATGTATCCAGTGTTATCCAGAATAAACCTGCTTACAGACAAACACACAGACCAACTGGCGAACTTGGTGAAGGCAATATGTCAGGCAATATGACTTACTATTACATAGCATTGCCCAGTGACAGAGTGACAATTAGTGCCCATAAAATGACAATCAGTGCCCATTAGTGCCCATTGGGGCAGCCGTGGCCTACTGGTTAACACTTCGGACTTGTAACCGGAGGGTTGCCGGTTCGAACCCCGACCAGTAGGCACGGCTGAAGTGCCCTTGAGCAAGGCACCTAAGCCCTCACTGCTCCCCGAGCGCCGCTGTTGTTGCAGGCAGCTCACTGCGCCGGGATTAGTGTGTGCTTCACCTCACTATGTGTTCACTGTGTGCTGAGTGTGTTTCACTAATTCACAGATTGGGATAAATGCAGATGCCAAATTTCCCTCACAGGATCAAAAGAGTATATATACTTACTACTTATACTGAAAAAAAAGCCTTGCAAATCGAATCCTAAGCTTTACATCACTCTGACTACACTTTAGTGGATGAAACCTTAGCGGGCATTCTGCATTTCTATTTCCTACTTAGAGCATTTGAAATCAGGCTATTGCATATGCTGCAATTTTAGTCTGTTATGAAAATTCTATGAGAATGATACACACACATAATCTTCATCATGTCATTACTAGCCTTTTACTGTAATTTTTATCTATCGATCACTTCTTGGTCACTATTCAAGACACCAGACCCTTGTCAGTACGCTTTGGAAAACACAGTCATCATGTCAATCTAGGCTAGTTGATGAAGTGGCTGTCAATAAACTATTGGTAGCCTATAGGTATTTTTGTATTGTGCTTTAATTCTTGTTTAGGTGTTACAAAATGAAATGTTGGTTAGAACTAGGCTAATAATAATAATTTTAAAATACCTGCAACTTTTTTTTTCATTGAGATTTTACAGGATTATGTTAATCCTATATATCCTAATCCTATAGGATATCTTGATATTCCAATGGGACTTTGGTATTTTCCCTGTCACAGTCCTATAGGACTCTCAACTGTTAGGGTACGTTCAGACTTAGCGTCTTTTTCTGACAAAAGAAGTTATGCAGACCTCTTCTTCAGTTTGAAAAAAAATCTGCCAGCGTTCTTGTTCCAAAAAGCAGCCAGAAGCGTTTTTTTTGCGATAGGCAAAATACCTAACCTTACGTGTGGATACAAAATATCGAAAATAAGAAAAAATTGGGGGTTGGCTATTGCTTTTGGTATTTTGTGGTTAAGTTGTGAAGTCATGTCAAAAAATTCCCTAGCCTCAGACACTAGGCGTGTTCGACTTGAGGCAGATCTGTGCAGATCTGACTTGATGTGATGCATGCTGGGTTGAATACAATGCATACTGGGATGGACGCAATGCTTACTGGTTAGAAATTCTGTCCGACTTCTGTCAGCCGGGGAGGGACTTACCACCGTGACACCATGTCACATGACCAAAAAATATCGCGGGAGTCTTAGCCTGCAGACAGATCTTGCAGTTGCCTTCCACGAGCTGCACGAGCTAAAACACACCCTCATTACGTCAGTTCAAAGACGTGATAGGGCCATTTGGGAGGAATCTCCTCATGACGATTTTGACGGGAGTCTCATGCTGCTTCCTTATGTTGGAATTTGCGAAAATAAACATAAATCGAAGGGATACCTTCTTATACGTGATTTCTGCAACAATGGTAGGCTAGCCTACTAAAAACGTTTGGATATTCTGTTATTTTCTGCTGTTGGTTAAATAGATAGACACGCATATAGGGAAAACGCTTGATATTGAATTTATGTGCTACAAAGCAGGCCTGTTAACTGTATGACAACAGTGGTTTATTTAAACTACATCATAAGAATTTATTTTGTCAGTCATCATGCTCATTTTAATGAGTAAGAATGAAAGTTCTGCTGTATTTATTGCCAACAAAATTCCGCGATATCTCCCGTGATGTCTCCCGCGAGTCCGTCAGTCAGACTGTAGCCTGTCTGTCCGGGATGAGCTGCCCTCTGTTGTAGCTCCTCCCAGCTAGCCTCTGAAGATCACGTTTACGTAGAAAGCCAGACAAAGTCAGACTCAGTCCATCTCAAACAAGCCTACTAAATCGAGTCTCTCAACCGGGGTTCTGTCACCTTCTCCATTTTTTACTTGGTTGTCATGGGGCCACAGGTCTCGGTAATCTGCTTGTGATTGGTCATCTGTAAAAAAGACAGCATGACGTATGGCGTTTTTTCCGCTAGAAGTTGAACATTTCTCAACTTCTGAGGTGCAGAAAAAGATGGTTGCATTCGCGTTTTAAAAGAAGCCGACGACTTTTTCGAAAACACGGTCTACTCCATAGGGTTATAATGTAAAACGGACGCCGGCAGCTGAGAAAAACACGCTTAGTCTGAACGTACCCTTAGGCTGTTGGTTTTGTCCTAGCCTCGTTGACACCAGACCAAAACAATCTACTCAAATGGAGTGTGAACTTTAACTTTAGGCTACCCTGCATCTTGTCATTGTGTGAAATTACATTCCATTCCATTACATTACATTACATTTGGCTGACGCATTTTTAGCCAAAGCGACTTACAAAATGGTAAACAGTTTAAGTTTTAGAGCAATTCTCAACAATTTTAGGACAATTTAAAAAGCATTAGAGTACAGTAAGAATAAGTGCATCTGTGAGTGCTGTTTTTAACAGTTACTTGTCAGTTTAAGACGGCTGGTGAGTGCTAGGATCAGCAAGACTTGTTGTAAGTGTTGCTATGAGAGGAGATGTTCTCTAAAGAGCTGGGTCTTCAGGAGTTTTTTTGAAAATGGAGAGGGATGTCCCTGCCTTCCACTAACGAGGAACAACAGATGAGAAAAGTTTGGATTGGCCTGAGCGTAACGGTGGTAGAGCTAGACGTCGTTCGTCTGAGGAGCGCAGGGGTCTGGAGGTAGCGTATGTCTGTATGAGGGCATTCAAGTAGGTGGGAGCAGAACCGGAGACTACTTTGTAGGCAAGCGTTAGAGCCTTGAATTTGATGCGGGCCGCCATAGGTAGCCAGTGTAGCTGGATGAGCAGCGGGGTAACGTGCCCTTTTGGGTTGGTTGTAGACCAGGCGCGCCGCCGCCTTCTGGATCATCTGAAGTGGTTTCACTGCGCAGGCTGGGAGACCTGTCAGGAGGGCGTTGCAGTAGTCGAGTCGTGAGGTGACTATTGCCTGAACCAGAAGTTGGGTAGCATCTTGAGTCAAGTAAGTCCTGATTTTCCGTATGTTGTAGAGTGCGAAACGGCGTGAACGGCCGACCGAAATGTAGGCTAGCCTCCGTGATCATGGATCAAGTCTCTTATAGAAATGGTATGCTGAGAAATATGATAAAACATGTTAACGTTACTACCCTATTTTACTTATATATTAAATACAATTTCAGTTTTTCCTCTTGAACATGAAGATAACATGTGTGGCATAGCTTCGTAACTTCATAATGCGTGCTTCGTATATCCATGTCTAACCTATAATTAATACTTAGTGTTAGGCCTATTTGAAGACAGAGCAATAGCCTACTTTATTGCCGTTTTAAACATTTTTAGCTGTGAACTGACACATCACAAAAAAGTTAGATGTCTCCTGTACTGCACATGGGAAATTCAGGGCCTGTCCACACGGAGAAGTTTTTTAGGTTAAACGCAGAGGTTTTGCTTCGTCTTGGCCGAGCATCCAAACGAATCCTGTAAACGCACTGCCCGAAACCGCACTTTTTTGAAACCTGGTCTCAGAGTGGAAAAATCTGAAACCGTAGCCCGTTTGAATTCGTTTAGACAGCGAAACCGCACATCCTGCTTGCGTATCGATGATGTCATCGCCACACCTCAGCTGCCCTGGACTTGCACTTATAGTATTGCCTAACAATACTAGTTTTCATACATGACATTACCTACGATTACACTCCGTGAGATAAATATCACAACTGGTGCTGCGCAGCGCCGAAAGCTTATGACTTGGTGGACTGAACACTGTTTTTCCCGGTGTTTTTTTATGCATTCTAGCTACTGTCAGTGACGCGAGAGAACTTAAGTTATTAGGAAAGTGCGGTGTAAGTTTAGGCTACATTAATTTGTGCGTTGTGCCAGTGTCATTCATTTATTTTACATATCTTACAACATATATACATGCATTCACAGTCGAGTGAAATCAGATATAAGCATACAAAGACGCTCAGAACTCACGTTAAGCCGATGGTAGCACACTGAATGCAAATGCAAGATTTGCACGATTTGATGCAGGCAAAAGTATTGACTGTTACTAATGAAGGTTTTATAGCAATATTATAAATGTGGCGACAGAATTGCCTAGAACTTGGGTAAGCCTTGCGTTTAGTAGCCTAATTGCGGTGATAGCCATAACTAATGTGAATCACGGACTATCCTACAACCAAAGAAAGTAAAGGTGATTAGTAGGCCTACCTGCGTTAGCCAAATAAAGGACGGGACTGCACCCTTCACAAACCATCAAATAAAGTTTATTAGTTTTACAGTTGACAGTTCACCATCAGTCCACACAAACTGGTTTCCTTGCACTAGCCATTTCGTCGTAGCCTATTCTGTCTGTTTGTAAAGCGCAAGTTTTGGTCAATTTCTGTAAAGAAACAGTGCCACCTATAGGCCTGGGGTATGAAGTAACATGTTGAGTCGTGTTGAGATGGATCCGTTTGGACGCAAATATTCTTGATACGGTTCCAGGGAAGACGGAGATAAAAAAGATCGGTTTGGTACGTGTGGACTAGGCCTCAGTCTGCTTTTCTCTGCCAAAACCATTTTCAAGCATCTTGCGTCTTTCTTTCAATGTCTTCCTATACGGCTCTGGGTTTGCTTGTCCTCCGAGTTCGTCCTTAACAACGGTTGTTAGGGACCTGAAACCGGTCTATTCATTATCATTATAAACAACTCCAACAGTGCAGAATTTCGAAAGTCAAAAGAGTCTCACAATTTATTTATATTTCGCTTGCACCAAATCTTTTGCCACTGGAAATGTAAAGATAAGAAAAGAACAGCCTTATAGCAGAATAGTCTGATATACCCATATAATTCCACATCCTCATCTTGTTAGGGTGTTGAGGCACACACACACACACACACACACACACACACACACACACACACACACTTTCTGGGGCAGACTGTCCTTACTTCTGAACCATCCAAAGATTAAAAGGCTCAGGAGATCAAAGAGAATTCTCCAAAAAGGACATTTTTACCTGAAAGCCTGCACCTAAACTCAGCCAGGACTAAAGCAATCACAGTTGTCCAGAGAACAGCAGAGAGAGAGCGCGACAGAGAGAGAGAGAGAGACAGAGAGAGAGAGAGAGAGAGAGAGAGAGAGAGAGAAAGAGAGAGAGAGAGAGAGAGAAAGAGAGAGAGAGAGAGAGAAAGAGAGATAGAGCTTCGGTCACCCTGACACAGCCACAATCAGCCTCTCAGTGCAATGGCAGAGTCCTTCTCTGTCTGAAACATGTGGGGAAAAAATGACATGTGAATAGAGGACCAAGGCGCCTTGAACCCAAAGATGTCAGTGTTCTCAGACTTTCTGTCTCTATCTCCACATAAGACTGCAGGAAATGCATGCAATTTCATGTTGTACCCAATCTGGAAATCTAATCTTTAATCTGGACTTTCTAAACATGAGAGAAATCTAGAACTGGACCGTGCTTTTCTCAACAGGCCTACTGGAGAACACTTACTGTAGATCGACAGTGAGATATTGAGTGGTAGTTCATTCTGCAGTTCTATAACAGGTTAGGATTGTTCCCTTCTCCAAGGGTCTGCATTAACGTCTGGTAGACATACAGTACTTACTCATGACCCTCAGCTGACTCGCTCACATCAGACGTTTTTACTCGCTCCTGAGCACTTCCTGCCAATCTCCTCGACCTCAACCAACTTTTCTCGCGGAGAGTCAGAGCGCTCTCCGCTCGACTCCCCGCCGCGCCAGGGCGCGATCGCATTCCACCACGGGAGGCTGATGCAAAAAGGGGCTGCACTTCAGCCCGGCAACAATGACCTGGGTAATTACAGCGTGCCAGTCTTGTCAATGGGAGCTGACATTTAAAAAGCACTTTTGACATGTCTCTGATGCACTGGCACAGTCTCCGTGCCCTTCCGCATACAGAGCAGAGGATTAGACCGGCCTCACACGTCCGCACGACAGCGACGACGGCGGAAGTGCATCCCCCCACCCCCCCTCCCCCTTTCGCCCTCGTGGCCAGGGGGGGCCGCGTACCTGTCCATGCTGTAGCCAGACACGTAGCCATACACAACCGGCAGCAGCCGGACAAAGACCAAAAGGCATTCAGTGACTGAAAGAAAGAAAAAGATAAGAGGAAAGGAAGAGAGAAAGAAGGAGAGAAAGAAAGAGAGAAAAAACAAGAGGAGTAGAGGGGGAGTGAGAGAAAATCAAAATGTGTGGGAATCATGGAGGAGCTGAAAGGTTGCATGAGTGCAAGCCGTCTGACAGGTAGACAGTTGCTCTTGCCTCTTTCCCCAGAGGAGCTAGAGAGCGAGAGCGAGAGAGAGAGAGAGAGAGAGAGAGAGAGAGAGAGAGAGAGAGAGAGAGAGAGAGAGAGAGAGAGAGAGAGAGAGAGAGAGAGAGAGAGTGTGTGTGTGTTTGTGTGTGTGTGTGTGTATGAGAGAGAGAGTGGGTGTGTGTGTGAGAGAGAGAGAGAGAGAGTGTTTGTGTGTGTGTGTGTGTATGAGAGAGAAGTGTGTGTGTGTGTGTGTGTGTGTGTGTGTGTGTGTGTGTGTGTGTGTGTGTGTGAGTGTGTGAGAGAGAGAGAGAGAGAGAGAGAGAGAGAGAGAGAAAGAGAAAGACACAGACAGAGACAGAGAAGGAGAGAGACAGAGAGAGGAAAAATGAGAAACTTGTGCTTCAGATAGACCCACACAAATACTTTATTACTCCATGTACTGTATACACATACACATACACACACACACAGCTTAAACGACACACCTTTTGTACCAAACACATGCCCACATATCTTCTGTCTCGTTCTATTAAATACATGCACATTCTCTCGCTCATACTTAGACACACACACACAGACACACACAGACCCACACACAGCCACAGATACACACAGTCTTTCCCCGACAGAGAGAAGCCAGACAAAAACTTTGATCGCAATACAGAGTGATCCAACCAGAGAGGCCAGTCAAGAATGAGAATGAGGAGAGAGGCAGACAGACAGAGAGAGAGAGAGAGAGAGAGGAGTGTGAGAGGGAGTTGGGCAAGAGACATAGCAAAAAGGGAAAGAGAGAGAGGGAGAGAGAGAGAGAGAGAGAGAGAGGACAGATAAATAAAAAGCAAGTTGAAATGGAGTGAGGGGGAGAGGGAGTGAGTGACAGCTACTGGAAGAGATGAGTATGATAGGAAGAGCACAATGTGTGTGGGTGGGATGCAAACTCCAGGCAGAAATCTCCCTGCAACTCATTTCCCAGATATTTAACAGAAAAGCAGCACTGCCCTTTCCAGTGTGCAAATAAGACAAAAAACATGAAATTGATTACAGCAAAACAATATAAATGTAAAACATGCTAAACAATTAAATAATCAGTAAAAGCTCATCAGAAAGACGGTCTTTAAGGGAGTGCAATCCTGTCAGACTGATTGTTAAGTGTAAGAGGATATCTGATTAACAGGTGAAGTAACTCTTAATTGCTCCATGCCAGTTTCCTGGCAGGGTGGGTAATTGCCTCCGATCCTCCACTGGGATGCTGATTTCCCAATGCAATCACCTCAGAAGTCAATTCAACCGCTGGAATGTGGAAAAAATGCCCTCTTATGCAGGACTTTAGGCACATATCAGCCTGTAATCCAGCCATAAGACCAAAGACACTGAGTAACCATGACTACTGCAATCTGAGCCTATTGCTGCTGCAATACTTCCTACTCTCACTTATATTAAGAATTACAATACTATTTCAAGAAGAACTAATGAAAAATAACAAAACAATAGTAATGTGGATTGGAGGAAAGATCGTTTTTCACAAAGATCATAAGATGAATACAATGACGAGAGTTATGTGTACGAGACAGCGTGGCGAGACAGACTAATCACATTCAGAAGAACAGAGGTATACCATTTCCTTTACAAAGACAACTGTGAGAGCATATCCAAGGCAAGAGCAGGATGATGAAAACTCTCCTGCCCACCACTTCAACCTCGCCCAACTCCACTTCATACACAGACTCCATCTGGGCAGGGATGGATTACTGCACGGGCCTACTGGGCCCAGGCCCAGGGGCCCAAGGGGTCATGGGGCCCTGAAGCCCAAGCCTTTACATGGAATCATTGCCTCAATATCAACAAATCAGGATGTAGGCTATGAATCTGATTGAATTTAGTATTAGCCATCCCCAAAATACACCAGAATACAGGAAATCACATCAAACAAATAAAATACGACAATTAGTGGGAGGCCCTTAATACATCTGGGCCCAGGGGCCCAAAAGTTCATAATCCGCCCATGCATCTGGGAGCTACTTCCACTCCAGAGGCACTCTGTGGCACAAGGCAAGTGCTAACACTAAGCATAAATATGAAAAAAGACACAATTAAAACAGCTTACAAAAATATATGCACAAGGTTCACCATAGCTGAGAAAGGATTACAGCAAGTGTTAAAAGCCTTCCTTGATCGTACATATTGTGTTTTCGCTCACGCACGCCCGCACACACACAGCTTTAGCTGGTTTGTGTATCCTTTCCGATCTGTGACAAAAGTGTGTAAGGTAGATAAACCCCATTACTTTTGCTGAAGAGCCCAGGTAATTACGCTTGGCATTTTGACAAGTGTTTGCCGGAGTGAAGGTCAACTGTGTCTGCGTGGGAGACCTATGCTAATCTTCTCTGCTGGAGAAAAGACTAGCCGCCCAACAGGCCTGTAATTATAAAGTCACAGCACGGAAAGAAAAATAGAGAGGGTGGGGGGTCTAGGGAGAGAGAGAGAAAGAAAAAAAGAAAGAAAGAAAGAAAGAAAGAAGGAGAGAGAGGAAGAGAGAGAGAGATGAAAAGTGCTAAGGCTATAGACTGAGATACTTAAAAATGGAGGAAAATGCTGAGATGGATGAGGACAAACAAGGAGACTAAACACACAGTAATGATATGAGGCAACTACTTTAGTGTATGTATGTATGTATGTATGCCTCAGTAGGATGGAGCAATAAAGAGACAGGGCCTGGAAAAGAGACATGGGGTCTACTAAACCAGCGTTTCTCAAACTGTGGGTCGCGACCGAGACATGCCAGGTGGGGCGCGAGTTTTTTATTTATTTTTTTATCTGTAGCCTGGGCCCAGGTAGCACCTGATGCGCAATGGACGCACTGTGCTATTCACAGGGAAGCGCTCGTGTCAAGGCAGCTTAGTTAGTCCCAGACATGTGGACTCGAGTCACATGACTTGGACTCGAGTCAGACTCGAGTCATGATTTTAATGACTTCAGACTTGACTTGATAAAATTCGGCATGACTTGCGACTCGACTTGGACTTGAATACTATTCACTCGAGACTTGACTCGGACTTTGCCTCTTTGACTTGTGACGACTTGACATGTCTCGAGTCAAAAACTAAATTTCCTGATCGTGGACCAGTCACCCCAGAGATGTTTTCCCTCCGCGACTAAAAAAAAAAAAAATAGCGGAGACAAGCGGCCAGTCCAGAGCACAGTTCAGTGCTGCCGCTACCCCCACATGCGTTACGCACTGTGTGTAGAGCACCAAGAGACAGAGAAACGACCAACATTTAGCTAATAACTAGTAGCTTTACTGCAAACTGATTTGCACTCTTGTTAGAGAACGTTTACAATGTCAAAATGCACCAACAGCATGTTACATAAAGATGATACTTTTCGAGTCCTCTCCATTAAGATCCAACTTGAACTTATGCTAGCCTACTCCATTTAATTGAGAACCCCATCTAAGCACGCACGAGAGGGAGAGAAACCGAGTGGCAGGTTCCAGCTGGCTTGTCATTGTTGATGATGATTGATATTTTCTTTTAAATATAAGAAACGTATAAAAGGAAATCATGAAGGCAACAAATACGAGATTAGGGGAAATTGCGGATTTATCCGGTTCTCACTACTGTTATAAACTATGAGATCCAGGTCACTATGACATAGGCTGCACTCACTGTGATTTGGAAAGTGGACAAGAATATGAAGAGTTGTCTTTGCCTTTGTTTAATGGAAATGGTGAGTCTTGAAGTAGGCCTATTCAATAATTTGTTTACATGAAGCACATTGATATGCCGATTGAAACGCATTCCACTCAGCTAGCTAGGTGGCTACTGGCTACCAGGCTCATAATTCACATTTAATTGCAAACAGAAAATGTCAAGCAAGCATCATGTCATACATGCATCTATTTCCAAAGGAATGAAAGCTGTTTGTGCCAATTTAATATAATGCTTATCATTGTTAATATTGTGCTATTCATGTGGCACAAACAATGTTTGAGTTTGTGGACTAGCCATAGGAATGGAGCTGGTAAAAAAGATCATTATGAGAATGTGTGGACAGTGGCACACAATGGGCTTAAAGTGACAGTGCACCATTTACAAATGAGATAAACAGCATCACATGTGTAGTATTTCTTAAGAAATTAATACTTTAAAACAAAATTACTGTGTCATTATTATCTTTTAAATAATATAAAAGTGTTGACCTTGGCTTCCCTTATGAGTCGCCACTGGCAGACAGCCTAATAAATTGTTTGCAGGCAAATCTGTGGCCTAGCACAGTGAAATGCCATCAGTCAAATTATTACTCATCCTTACAGTGGGCTCCGAAATTTGGAAAAACAATATTTTTATTTGTCATGTAGCTATCCGTTTTGTACAGATTACTCAGGTATGCACATGTGTATATTGTATGCGCATGCATATATCGTAAAAGATTTCAAGACAGAAACATTGAACATATTTTAATCTGTATTTATAAAAAAAAATCTGTGGATTAGATGGAAGTGTTAAAATTATGATCGATAGTCTAATAATGCCATTATTAAGTGAAGAGTACCTGATGACTTGTTCAGGACTTGAAAAAGATTGGGACTTGGACTTGGACTCGACTTGGCTTTGATGAGACTTGGACTTGGACTCGACTTGCCCTTCTCTGTATTTACTTGGGACTTGACTTGGACTTGAGTGCTAAGACTTGGGACTTACTTGTGACTTGCCAAACAGTGACTTGTTCCCACCTCTGGTTAGTCCCGACCTACATGAGATTTTGTCAGGTCACATGAGTGGTGAATTTCATCAAAACCCGGCCCTTAAAAGCGCGTCTATTCTCCGCACTTTGCGAAGAGATGGTAGCTGACCAAAAGGCTGCACTGTTTCACAGCGAGGCAAGGTGGCTTTCCCGAGGTAAAGTGCTGTCGCGCGTGTTTGAGCTCCGGGTCGCCTCTTCTTGGAGGAAGAGCGCATGTTTGAATCTGCAAGCACGTTCACTAATGAACATTTCTTGACGAAGCTGGCCTATCTTAGCGATATATTTGATATATATATTTGAGTTAAATGTCCAGTTACAAGGCAAAGACAAGCACCTACCTCACCTAGCAAATAAGATTACTGCATTCACCAAAAAAACTTGAGTATGGGACAGCCTCGATCGCGACAGTATTATGCCTTTGAGATTTCTGAGTGAAATCGCTGAAACGTCTGATTGGGAGCCACTCTTGTGATCCCATGTATTAAACAGTAGGCCTACATCACATCCCTGCAAAGTTTATTTCAAAAATATTTCCCAACCAGCAGTGCTCAGTATGACTGGATTATGGATCCATTTAATGCAGCATGTTGGTATTTCATTGAATATATTGTACAATTCTGTAAAATGGCCTATGCTTCCTAATATGTTGCTGGAAAACAGAAATATGTGTGTTACAGTATGTATTTATTTATTATTATATTTGCAGCACCAGCTGATTTTAACTCTGTTGAAGAGGATATATTTAGAACTTGTCATTATTTCAATAAATTTGACAATTTTAAGCTTGACCTACCACTTTCTTAGAGCGAAGAGGGACAGGTGGGGCTCGAGAATGCCCCCTTGATCAAAGTGGGAATGAAAGAAAAAGTTTGAGAACCACTGATCTAGTTTGTTAACTACCACAGTCACGAGTTGGGTCGCGATAGTCTGTCATTTTAAAAAAGTGGGTCCCCAGAAAAAAATGTTTGAGAAACACTGTACTAAACAGACACTGAGTAGGTGCTGGAAAAGAGACGTGGGGTCTACTAACCAGACACTGAGTACATGGGGTCTACTAACCAGACACTGAGTAGGTGCTGGGAAAGAGACATGGGGTCTACTAAGTCACTAAGACATGGAGAAAAACTAAGTTACAGGTTCACCGTGCCATTCTAAAAGAAAAAATAGCAAATTATAATACAGCTATTCGGAATGAGAGAAGGAACCACTTCTCTAAGGTAATTGCTGAAAACAGTGGAAACTCTAGGGTGTTGTTCTCCACCATTGATAGGCTATTGCATCAAACACCTTTTGATACACTCAGTCAGGCATCCTCTCTAAGATGCGAAGAATTTGCAGACTTCTTCAAAAACAAAGTCATTTCTATAAGGCAGGCTATTGGTAACACAAGTAATATGTTTGATAGTACACCCAAAAACAGCCCCCCAAAATTAAGGTTCTTTAGCACTATTACTCAATCTGAGCTTGGTAAAATTATAACTCAAACCAGCTCCTCAACATGTGTTTTGGATCCAATCCCTACTAGATTCCTCAAAAATGTATATGATAGCTTAGCTCCATTTATTCTCAAGGTAATAAATACCTCATTAGAAACAGGTATATTTCCAACTGCTTTTAAAACCACTGTTGTGAAACCTTTACTAAAAAAGTCGAAACTTGACCATACCAATCTGAGCAACTACAGGCCTATATCAAATCTACCGTTCCTGAGCAAAGTACTTGAAAAAAGTTGTTTGTAATCAGTTAAATACCTTCCTCAACGAAAACAGTATCCTTGAAAAATTCCAAACAGGTTTTAGATCAAATCACAGCACAGAAACGGCTCTAGTAAAAATAGTCAATGATCTGAGACTGGCTACTGACTCAAACAAAGTCTTAATCCTTATTCTTCTGATTTTGAGTGCAGCATTTGACACCATTGATCATAGCATCCTAATTCACCGCCTTGCGAAGTGGGTGGGTCTCTCTGATAATGCTCTAAACTGGTTTCAAACCTACATTACTGGCAGAGATTTTTATATCAGTCTAGGAGATCACGTGTCTGAAAAACATGACTTGCCTTTTGGTGTGGCCCAGGGGAGCTGCCTTGGTCCCCTGCTATTTTCCCTATATATGCTTCCGTTGGGAAACGTCATAAGTCAGCATAATGTAAACTTCCATAGCTACGCAGATGATACCCAATTGTATATTTCTGTGGAGCCAACTAACCCAGATGGCCTTTGCTCCCTCACTGCATGCCTAACCTCCATTAATCAGTGGATGAGCAAAACATTTTTGAAACTAAATGATGACAAAACAGAGGTACTTTTAGTTGGACCAAAACTAAAGCGAGACATTGTTCTTAGTAATCTGGGGAACTTGGCGCACCAGGTCAAACCAAAAGTAACAAGCCTCTGTGTCATCTTAGATGCAGAGTTAAGTTTTAAGCCCCATATCAGTAAAGTTACTCAGACAGCCTATTTCCACCTGAGAAACATTGCCAAAGTGCGGCCCTTTTTAACTCAACAAGATGCAGAAAAACGAATTCACGCCTTTATCACTAGCAGGTTAGACTACTGCAATGCACTTTTCACTGGTCTTCCCAAAAAACATCTAAAGAAATTGGCACTCATACAGAACTCTGCGGCTAGCCTTTTAACTAAGACCAAGAAGAGAGAACACATCACCCCTGTGTTGGCTGAACTGCACTGGCTCCCTATTTCCTATAGAATTGATTTTAAGGTTATGTTAATTACTTACAAAGCTATGAATGGCATGCATGTAGCACCTTCATATATCTCTGAGCTTTTAATATCTTATCAACCAAAAAGGAAACTTAGATCATCCAATTCTAATCTTTTAATCGTACCGAAATGGCTTCACAAGCAAAGTGGAGAAGCTGCTTTTATCCATTATGCCCCAAAACTATGGAACACCCTGCCTCTGTACATCAAGCAGGTGAGTTCAGTAAATATTTTTTAAAAAGATCTGAAAACATACCTGTACAGGAAAGCTTTTAGTTAACTCATCTTATCCTGTAGACTCCTTTTTCAGATTATTCTACATCTGCTGCCATTGGAGGGCGCAGCCAGCCAGAAGCAGATGGGCTCCCCCTATTAAGTCAGGTTCTGCTCAAGGTTTCTTCCTGGAATATGGGAGTTTTTCCTTGCCACAGTTGCCATATGGCGTGCTTATGAGGGGTTAAGGGCACAAATTGGTTTGCATTGTGTCCACGAAACACTGAAGAGAGCACATCATTTTGTGAGTCAGCAGTTTACGAAATTAATTATGTGTCACGATAATTTCATTACGTGGATGAAATGCATAACAGAATCACAAAATCAGTTTTGTGACCTGCTACAATACATTTCGTGAGTCAGCAGTTTACGAAATGAATTATGTGTCACAATACTTTCATTACGTGGACGAAATGCATAAGAGAATCACGAAATCAGTTTTGTGACCTGCTACAATACATTTCGTGAGTCAGCAGTTTACGCAATTAATTATGTGTCACGTAATAGTAACTTGATAACTTACGAAATGCAGTCAGTGGACGAAATGCTTTACTGAATCACGACATCAGTTTCATGACCTGCTGCAATACATTTCGTGAGTCAGCAATTCACAGAATTAATTATGTGTCACGTAATAGTAATTTGGTAACTTACGAAATGCATTCAGTGACATTGCTTGCATTTCGTGGACGAAAGGCTTTTTATAGAATCATAAAATCAGTTACGTTACTTTGTGACCCAAGAAATTCAACTTCGCATTGGCATATTTTCAATGACCAGTAGGTGGCACTGTGACACAAAGGACGGTCCATGTAACGCTTTGCAGTGCTATGTTCTATTTGCAGAATTCACATGAAAAATATAAAAAAAGGCTTAAAAATCCGTTATCCATTCTTTAGGACGGCACAGTAAATGGGTTATTGTTGCTTATTTTGATTTTCAAGTGAGCACAGTTACGGTTTTCTGTTCAGAAGTTAAAAATTGAAATGATGCGTCAATTTTCTAATTTTCCTTTTTTGTGCTTGTGGTTGGAGTGAACCACGAGCCGGGGGAGAACACCATCTAGCTAAGCCAGGCTTGATGGTGGAGCGCCGCCTGAAGTTGTTCGTGATTTTGACTCATTACTTTAGAGATTAACTAAAACCGATTTTTGGGAGATGGCATGTTAAACATAACTTTCAGCCTATGTTGAAAAGGCCACCAGTCAATTTCGTCCACGAAATGATGTGCTCTCTTCAGTGTTTCGTGGACACAATGCAAACCAATTTGTGCATTCCGTGGACAAAAGGCGTTACGATGTAACATGGTTTCGTAATGAATATATGTATTTTGTCGCACGAAAGTCATTCTGTCCACGAAATAAGGCATGTTACATTTGGCGCCCCATAATAAACGGCCCCAGCAATAAAGAAATGTGATTGATAATGACTGACTGACTATTATTGTGTTACATGCTTCAAATGTAAAGCACTTTGAGCTGCATTCTGTGTATGAAAGGTGCTATACAAATAAAGCTTATTATTATTATTATTATTATTATTATTATTACTAACCAGACACTGAGTAGGTGCTGGAAAAGAGACATGGGGTCTACTAACCAGACACTGAGTACATGGGGTCTACTAACCAGACCAGACACTGAGTACATGGGGTCTACTAACCAGACAGTGAGTACATGGGGTCTACTAAACAGACACTGAGTACATGGGGTCTACTAACCAGACACTGAGTACATGGGGTCTACTAACCAGACACTGAGTAGGTGCTGGGTGACTGATGGGAACCTGTCTGGGACTCATCAGCCATATGAGCAGATGACTAATAAATGGACAGATGCACACACACACACACACACACACGCACAAATGCTGTTCCGGGAGGTCAGCATCACCTTTGACCTCCCTTCTGACCCCTGCTGATCCCTGCGTGACATGGTTGGGGCCAAGGCGTGACTGCATTATTCTTATCTGTCTTCTTTCTCTCTCTCCATTCGCTGCCCTCCACTGCTCCTATTCCCCTGGTTCCCCTCTCCTACCCTGGGAATGGCACCTGTGCCCTGCCCCTGCCCCCACCCACCCCTCAGGACACCCCTTTGCCCTGCCCCTGCCCCCCCCCCCCCCCAGCGCTCATGACCTTGGAAGTGTGGGTCCTCTCTTTGCGTGGGGCGTGATGACCAGAGCTCCGGCCGGCTGACCCCCACCCCGGTTCTCACGGCCCGGGGACAGATAGCGGGCCTCGCCCCCGAGACCCCTGGAGCTCCCGGGAGTGAAAGGCCAGACAAAGGCAGGCGCCCCACCTCCGCCCATCGGCTTTATGAAGCTGACAATCAGTGACCGACCCCCCTGCCCCCCCCCCCGCCGCCACCTCCCAGTCGTTCACGTCCACACGGCCCTGCTGTCAGCAGCCTCCAACCGGCTGCGGAGGGAGAGTGTGATTGGGATCCCTCACCCCCACCCCCACCCCCCACCCTCACCCCCACACCCACACCTCAGCCCTTTTTCTCCTGGGATATTGGGAACGAATTGGGGAATGACTGATTAGGGGTCTCACTGGTGCAAAAACCTCTTTTTGTAGCTGATTCAGAGAGAGGCCTGGAGCTGACCACACTCATTTTCAAATACCTCATCCATACGCAAATGCACATAAATACCTCATCCATACGCAAATGCACATAAATACTCATCCATAGCTTATTGCAGAATTAACTCACCTTCCACTGAATTATAGACAAACCGCAACCCACACAATAATTCTTGAAATAATAATAACCACACAATAATGACCCTTTCTCATGTGTGCACTAGTGTGAATGTTTCACCAACTAGAGGCATCTACCACATAATCTTCACTGACGCCTATTAAGACATGTTCACGGCCTAAACCAACAATCACAGATAAAAATGATTAACTCTGTAGATGACCGTACACGACGGCCACGCTAACATCATCCGCTTGATTCTACGCACAGCATAGCCCCCCCCCCGCCCCACCCCCCCTCTCTGTACTTGATAGGCCTGAGTTATATTTCCACCTTCCTGACAGCGTGTGGAATTAGATGAAGCAATTTCCGCTCGTGATGGAGTAAGGCCACGCCGAGAGTAATACAGCTGCCTGATTAGAAAAATCACAAAAAACACACATCCAATACGCCGTTACGTGCTTCAAACCAGCAAAGACGGATGGCAATCACAAACACTTCTTAAGAGACATCGCCAAGAGTGGGGCTCGACGGCCTGCTCTCGATAAAAGACACAAGCCCCGATATATGTCACCCTGTCCGAGTCCAAGAGTTACAGCCAGCAGTGGGGGTGATGTGTGTGTGTGTTGTGTGTGTGTGTGTGTGTGTGTGTGTGTGTGTGTGTGTGTGTGTTTGTGATGCTCTGTGAAATACACCAGTACAGGCTGAGCTCTCTACATCCACACCTGCATTTCAATGGCACAGAATGCAATGTAGTGTAGATGATTTGGGCTGAGGAGAGGAGGAGAATGGGAGGGGGTGATCACTTGTCTATGCCGTTATGTCCTATGAAGGATGGACTCTGTGTGGGGCTCCAGCAAAGGACAAGGTGAAAAGAGATCACATCTATCAGCACAGACTAGAAAGAAAGGATGGAAAATAAAGAGGGGGTGAGGGAGAGAGAGAGAGAAAGAAAAAAAAAAAAGAAAAAACAAGACAGACTTTGCAGTCATTGTAACCAAACCTGACAGAACCAATTTGATGGCGATTTACATGTTTTGAAGGCCGCACAGGGGAGTTCAGTTGCTCACTATACTAAAGCTCGTTTTTTTTTGTCCCTCCCCCCCACTTGCTGAACGAGTGAAAGAGAATGCAGAGGGAGAAAGAGAAAATGGGGGGGGGGAGGGTGACATTCATACAATACATTGAGCAGCTTAGGTCGCCACTTCATCAGGGCCGAGATGAATCATTCCCCCGGTAAATGATTGCAATGCCTGCGCGCACACACACACACACACACATTCTCTCAGACACACACCGCCATACAATAAAGCACACACACACACACACACACACACACTTGCATACAAAGACAAATACTGACACACACACACACACACACACACACACACACACACACACACACACACACACACACACACACACACAGACACACACACACACACAGACACACACATTCCCCAGCAGTTTGATAATGCAGGAGCTCATCTTTTGTATTGTGGCCATGGCAGGATTAGTGGGCACAGGTCTTTTGTCGTGAGGTTTTCCAGTTGAAGAGAGAAGAAGAGAGGCAGGAGCATCAATCCTCCAGACGCCTCACCAAGACCTCCCAGCATGCTCTCCTCTCCTCCCTGGACTAGAGTGGACCATAGAGCCGTGGCCATTTGAATATTAAATCTCTCATCTCACACTTGCAAAAGCAAGCCGTCCTCTTCTTCGGTTTCTTCCTCTTCTGCTGCTTCTGTCCTTCTGGTTTGAGCTGTACACAGCTGAGCTGAGTACAGCTGAGTACAGCTTTACTTTCCCCCAACAGTATCAGATCTATTCAGATCACAAATATTGCCCCCCCCCCCCCCCCATCCCCCATTAACTGAATTTGTCCACGAATAAGGGTCAATCCGACGAACGTGTCCAAACGAAAACAAACCTCTGTGAAAAATCATTGAATAACCTCTGCGCCT